>NW_027187347.1:366860-462951 GCF_028583685.1 Petaurus breviceps papuanus
GTGTGTGTGTGTGTGTGTGTGTGTGTGTGTGTGTGTGTGTGTGTGTGTATTAACAGTAAGGGTATAGAAAGAGGAACAATACATAACAGAAGAGACAGAAGGGTCAATTTCTGTCTCCAAATCAATGACTAAAGAGACTGGAGATTCTTAGTCAACAGAAGAGAAAACTTGGTAGGTGCATGTTAATTGCCTTCTAGTTTCTGAAGGTGTAACATGAAATAAGGTTTAATTCAATTCATTTAATTTCATTTCCATTCAATCCAACAAACATGGATTGACTGCTATGTTTCATATGTAACACCATATCCTTCATATTGGACAGTTATGTGGTGCAGTGGCTAGAGTGCTGGGTCTGAAGGCAGAAAGTTTCATCACCATCCTGAGTTCAAATTTGGCCTCAGACATTTACTCACCATGTGGCCTTGGGCAAGTCACTTAACCCTGTTTGCCTCAGTTTCCTCATCTATCAAATGAACTGAAGAAGGAAGTGGTGAACCATTCTAATATCTTTTCCAAGAAAACCCCAAATGGGGTCATGAAGAGTTGAACACAACTGAAACAACTGACAAGCAACAATAATAACAATGTTTCAGGCTCTACAGAAGGATCTGGGGCTACCAAAACAAAAACTAAGGGATTATATCTGCTGTTTCTGGCCTTACCTAGAAACAAAAGGTAGAAGTTGTAGAAAGTCAGGTGCCTTCAGAATAGAAAGAAAAACTTTCCAAGTATTAGAGCTTTCTTATAGTGGAAGAGACTGAAACAATGGGGGAATGATTGTACATATGGTAGTTTATGTGTAGCAATGGTAGTTGTTCTTCAGAGCTGGTGATCAGGGAGGCAGAACTGCCAAGCACTTATAGTCTGGCTCACTCTCTCAGTCAGGCTGCTGCATCTGCTTCTGAGAATTCTAGAGTATCACAAAAATGTGGGGTTCTCTCATCTCTACTGCCATTTGCTAGAGCCCCTATTAGCTGTGATTCCCCAGTCATTAGTGGCCAGTGACCAGTGAAAAATGCTCCAATTTCATTTTACCGCTTAACTTTAATTGACTTTTACAAAGAGGTATTTACTTCAAAGATATAATAAGGACAAAGTTAGAAACCTTTCCACCAATTCCTGGGGGCATACACTCCCCTATATGACTTTGGTCTCTAGAAAGAATAAGTTCAAAACTTAGCTTAGTTCCTACATTGTTTTGGGCCCGATAAGTTCATATCCAGATGTAATATAACTCCCAGATGAGTCTTTCAACTTCTGCTGGCCTGGGGTACTGAAGGTCACTCCTGAAGGTTTATCAGTTCATCAGTGAGTCAGGAAGCATTTGTTAAGCTCTTATTATATGTTAGGAACTGGGCCAAATACTGGGAATACAGATATGAGCCAAAAGACAGTCCCTCTACATTGTAATGGGGAAGACCACATATAAAAGGAAGCTGTGAGGGCAAGGGGTGGGAGGGGTATGAGTCAGCAGTGCAGCCCAAAGAGGGATGAAGACATCTTTGGCCTGGGCCTCCTAAAATTGGAGGAGAAGCTAGTCAATCAGAAGGCTACTCTCAGGGACAGCATGTACTTCTGAGTAGTCCAGGGTGAAGAAATTTCTGTGAGAGGGTCTTTCCCCTTACATCATGGCTTCTCAACAGATTCTGTGAACAAAAAAGTCACTGAGACCCTCTAAGAGCAAAGAAGGTAAGAGGAAGTGGTTGATGCTTACGTTGAATGAATTCCTTAACGGCCACTCAAAGTGTCTCTTCTTCAACAAGTGGTTAACCAACTAGAAACAATTACAACATGTGCTTCCATACCCCACAGTCTCTACAGGACAATACTATAATAATTCTATTGGAATTAAGCTCCCTAGCCTCTCCCTACGATTCCTGGCACTCTGGAAATGGGCTAGAACTCATTACATATGCATCAACGACAGTGATGCAGAAACAAAAGGAGACCATACAACATTTTTTGTTTACATCAAGTTAAGTCGACAAGCATTTATTAAATGCCTACTATATTCCAGACACTGTGCTAAACACTATGGTTACAAAGAAAGGTAAAAACATTTTCTGCTCTCAAGGAATCTAGTGGGAGGTCTCTTATGCAAGCAACTACTTACTAACACAATATATACAGGATAAATTGGAGACAATCTCAGAGGGAAGGCATTAGCATTAAGGAAAGGCTTCTGGTAGAAGGTAGGATATATAGAAGGTAGCTCCACTGGAGGTGGTGGTGGGTCAGTCAGTGAAAATGCATAGATTTGAGAGATGGAGTGTCATGTTAGAGAACTAGAAAGGTAGACAGTATCAGTAGATCATCAAATAAGGTGAGAGAGTAAATTCTGAGATTAGAAAGTAGAAAGGGACCAGGCTGAGAAAGCCTTTAAAAGTCAAACCGAGGATTTTATATTTTATCCTGGAAATGATAGAGAACCATCTGAGTTTGTTGAATAAGGGGAAAGAAGAGGGATATGACTTGGTCAGATCTTTGCTTTAGGAAGATCACTTTGACAACTGAGTAGAAGAAGGACTGGAGTGGGAACAGACTTCAGGCAGGGAGACCAACCAGAAGGCTATTGAAATAGGTCAGTGTTGGCATGAGAATGACTTGCACCATGGTAGTGGCAGCATCAGAGGAGAGAATAAGGCATACAGGAGATGTTTTGAAATTAAGATCGGTAGGTCCTGGAACAGATTGGATTTGGGAGGTGAGAAAGAATTTAGTCAAGGATGACAACTAGGTTGCTAGCCTGGGTGACAGGGGACAGTGTTGTCTTTGATGTTAATGGGGAAGTCAGGGAGGGAAGTGTTTTTTGTTTTGTTGTTGTTTTTTAAATGAGGAATAAGTTGATTTTGAAAGTAATACTTATTTCAATAAGGCTTAGACTTTGTAACCTCCAAGGGCCCTTACAGCTCTGAAATTTGGTGATTCAGTGATTGGGCCTATTTGTAGATGAGCCAGACTTATTCCATATCTTCAAACATTGTATCCTCTTAAATGTCTAGGTTTCCTAGATCTTAAATGTATTTTTACTATTTTTTCCTTCTAATTCATTTTCTACATCATGCAATCCAAAATGAGAAAGTGCTGCATAATTAAATGTATTGAAATGAGAGCTGTGGCCTCAAGCTGGAAAGAGAAATTGTTCTATAGACTTTTATGCTTCACAGGAAGGTGGATCATATTTTAAAATCATATTGATGAAGCTGGATATCCTGGGGAAGCTGAGAAAAAGCCTTATCTGTTTCATATTAGCTTGCAAAGTAATGTGCAAAAGAACATCAAAGTCTCTTGTAAAGAAATTACAAGATTATAAACTCCTTGAGTATAGGGGCCATCTTATATATCTTTGACTAGAAGAGTATAGGGGTTAAATGAAGGATGAATAAATGAATGAAAAAAAAAACCTTTGCCATTTACACAGTGCTTGATCAATACTTTTTTTAAAGCAGTTGGGGTTAAGTAACTTGCTCAGGGTTACAAGTCAGTTATTTTGTGTGGGTGCCAAGTATCTGAGTCTGGAACCAATCCCGGGTCTCCTGACGCCGTGGCTGGTGCTCTTACTAACTGCACCTGGCTGCCCCAGTGCTTGATTCATACTAAATACTTAATAAGTGTTTATTGATTGATTGTCTTTTTAGATTCCTTTGTTGGAGGCAAGGTATAATTATGGCATAATTAAAGTTATGAAAATATAGGCCAATACCTAGATCTTAGGTGCTAAGGCTTAAGTAATTATCTCAAAGGACAAGAGATTTAACTAAATATTGAATTAAAGGAAAACTTGGTGGGGCATTTCAACAGTAAGCAAAGAAAAAGTAAAAAGGAATAGACCAGTAATATCTACACACAATTGAAGATATTTTCTAGACCCTAGCTAGGGGTCTTTGAACATCACAGAAGTTTCCAAAGGGTATCACAACCGAAGAGGTAGAGATGCAGGGTAAAATTTCTTGAAGAACCAGGGAGAGAAAGACCTGAAGTAGAAGAAGGCAGGGAGCAGATGACAGGACAGAAGTACCTGTTAAAAAAAAAAGGAATAAAGTAAAGGAAAGAAACATAACTGTGTCTGATTAAGTATCCACCTGTTTGCAGTACATACGTGCCTTGAAATTTTCTTTTCCCATGACCTCATATTTACTTAGTTTTCCTCCTAAATAGTTATTTTTCTACAAAATCTTAACTATTCTCTTCACTTTGGGTCTCTTTTCTCTCTCATCTGGTTAGTTTCTGAGGAGGTAGCCAGACTAGCTTTCCTAAAGCATGGTTCTGACCATGTCCCTGACTTGAATAAAGTTTTAATGGTTCCCTACTGCTTGCTCTACTCAGTCCTGTCCCTAAACTTGGTATTCAAGGTCAACTATAATATAGTCCTAATGGTCCAGTGGTGGATAACCTGAGGCCTCAAGGCCACATGTGGTCATCTAGGTCCTCAAGTCTGGCCCTTTGACTAAATTTAATCTTCACAGAACAAATAAAGGATTTGTTCTGCAAAACTTGAACTCAGTCAAAAGGTCACACTTGAGGTCCTAGAAGGCTACATGTGGCCCTGAAGTCTCAGATTCCCTATCCTTGCAGCCTATTCTCACAGTTTTGTTGTGAGGAAAACATCTCATCTTTCAATTTTTAGTTTGAGATACAGCGACCATACATATAAAAACAGGGGTTCTTAACTTAGAAGTCCATGAATTATTAAACATATTTTAAGAATTGTTTTTTAATGTAGGCAGTTTCCTTCCAAATCCTTTACATTTTGTTTTATGCATTTAAAAACATTATTCTACCAAAGGGATCCATGATAAAAACAAGGTTAAGAACCCCTGATACAGGAAATGCTGACTTAATCAATTGCCTCTGGGAAGAAAAATAGTTGAAGCAATGTGGAAATTAATTGCAAATTGTACCTCATTATAAGTTCAGAAGACATTTATGACACTCTTAGCTTCAATGAGTCATCCAGTAGAAAAAGCTAACTTGTTCTCACTCATACCCTCCCACTTATAATGCAATTAAGGGGTAGAAGAGGAGAAAAAAAAGGGAGAAAACTTCAGAGTGGCCCATTTAAAACAAATCACATGCTAATATGTTAAGTGAGGCTGGATTTGAATAAGATATTTGGTACAGTACCATCAGGAAAGCTGGGTGATTTGTGAGTATGAATCCTGACCTCTTTGATGTTTTTTTTTTTTTCTCAATTGCTGTTGACCTTGGATAAAATAGGACACAAAAAGGTTAATTTAGAAGGGAACAATGCCAGCCATCTACCAACTTCTTGGGTTGTTTGAAGATTGTGGAGATGGTAGTAAAGATCAAAGAAGCTGTATAAATCCAACGCATTAGCATTATAAAAGACTGAACCTAGTTTCCCTTTCCTTTGTCCAGACCTTTACTGTGTTTCCTTTGTAATTTTTTTTTCCACTCAAGGTCTTGATTATTAATCCCAACCTCAGACCATTGGTTAACCATTAGACAAACTCATTTCAAGCCATTACACAGTTCTCATTACTTAAGATGTCTTTATTTGTTGTTTGCTCAGACACAATAAAACACTCATGCAAAATTCCATACCCTACAGGCATGATTCAGAGTGTACTCAGGAACACAGAGGTATTCTCTCTGCAAATCCTTGAACTAACAGAAGGTGAAGTTATCTTTTTATGAATTTTGCAAATCCAAAAGAGACTTCTCCCTCTAAAACCTCCTGCAGTCTGAATCATGAAGAGCATGCACATTTTCAGCCTGATTTAAGGCTTAGTTGACCTTAGGAGAGATTTATATACGTAGAGCGACATTGGCCAGGAGTCAGGGCACCTGAGTTCTATTCTTCAGAATCTTCCTAACGACATGTGTTCTCAGTTATTTCATAGGGCTTTCTCCAGGAGGTGATAACATACCTCAAGCCAACAATGATCATTTATTTATTTATTTTTTTAATAAAGCAATTGGGGTTAAGTAACTTGCCCAAGGTTACACGGCCAGGTGTTTCTGGGTGGGTGCTAAGTGTCTGAGCCTGGGATTCGATCTCCAGGTCATCCCAACACTAGAGCCGGTGCTCTTACTTGCTGTGCTACCTGGCTGCCCCAAAATGATAATTTATTAAGTGCCTTTTGTGTTCCAGGATGTAGCCTAAGCACTGCTCATAGAAATACAAAAGTGAAGATAGTTCTTGCCTTTAGCCTCCTTAATATCCATTGTAATATTTCATCTGGACTCCATAAGACAAGGTTAGTTCAGTTTTCTTTTTACTATAACCTCTTCTTGTCATAGGGGGTTAAGAAAGATAAGATAACAGCACCCATCTCCATCTCAACTCCTGCATAGACTATGGTTAGGCAGATTACTGCAGTTATTTAAGGAATCAGGGAAGTAGAAACTATGGAGTCATTTAATCAATAAGCATTTATTATTTACCCACTATGGGTCAGGCACTGTGTTAAGTATGGAGCATACAAAGAAAGGCAAAAGAGGGCCACTCCCCTCAAGGAGATCACAGTATAGTTAAGTAGACAACTTGCAAACAACTACACGCAAATAAGACAATAATAGAATAACTTGTGAATAACAAAATGAGGGAAGATACAGGCAATAAGGGGGATCAGAAATACAGGAATATTCCTGTAGAAGAAGGGTGTTGGTCTAGATATCTTTTCCAGATCTTTATCTACAATGGGATGAGCTGCTATCTTCATTTCAAATGGTTGAATCTTTCAACATGCATCATTGTTGTTCCTCACACAAAATTCTGTAGCTCCAGCATTAAAATTTTTTTTCAACATTTTATTTAAAATTTTGAGGTCCATATCCTATCCTCCCTCCCTCCCTCCCTGAGATGGTAAGCAATCAGATATAGGTTATATGTGTGTGATTAATAATATCCATGTTAGTTGCTTTATACAAGAAGACTCAAATAGAAGAAAACAATGAAAGTGAAATAAAAATAGCATGCTTCAGTCTTTATTCAAACAATATCAGTTCTTTCTCTGGAGGCAGATAGTATGCATCATCATCATTCCATTGAAAAATGTTGCCCTTACTGTGTACAACATTCTCCTGCTTCTGTTCACTATGAATCAGTTCATGTAAGTTTTTACAGGTTTTTCTGAAATCATCCTGTTTGTCATTTCTTATAGCACAATAATATTCCATTACAATCATATACCACAGATTGTTTAGTTATTTCCCATTTGATGGGCATCCTTTTGATTTCTAATTCTTAGCCAGCACAAAAAAGAGCTGCTATGAAAACGTTTGTACAAATAGGTCCTGTTTCCTTTTTGTATCTCTTAGGAATATAAATCTAGCAGTGCTATTGCTGGATCAAAGGGTATGTACAATTTTATAACCCTTTGGGCATAGTTCCAAATTGTTCCCCAAAATGGTTGAATCAGTTCACAACTCCACCAATAGTGCATTAGTGCCCCAGTTTTTTCACATCCCCTCCAACATCCAACATTTTCCCTTTTTGTCATATTGGCCAATCTGATAGGTGTGAGGTGCTACATCAGAATTGTTTTAATTTGCTTTTTTCTGATCAATAGTGATTTAGAACATTTTTTCATATGACTCTGTAGATAGCTTTGATATTTTTGTCTGAAACCTACCTGTTCAAATCCTTTGACCATTTATCAATTGGGTAAAGACTTGTAATTTTATAAATTTAACTGAATTCTCTATATATTTGAAAAATTAGGCTTTTAACAGAGATAGTGGCTATAATCCCCCTCCCCCTGCAGTTTTATGCTTTCCTTATAATTTTGGTTGCATTGGTTTTGTTTGTGCAAAATCTTTTTAATTTTATATGATCAATCAAAATTATCTCTTTTACATTTTGTAATGTTCTCTATATTTTCTTTGGTCCTAATTTTTTTCCTTATCATATATCTGACAGATAAACTATTCCATGCTCTCCAAAGTTGCTTATAGTAGCTTTTATGTGTAAATCATGGCTTATTGTGTGAAATGTTGGTCTATACCTAGTTTCTGCCATACTGTTTTCTTATTTACCCAGCTGTTTTTGTCAAATAATGAGTTTTTGTTCCAAAATCTAGGATCTTTGGGATTATCATATACTAGATTACTATGGCCATTTACTATAACGTAATTTGTACCTAATCTATTCTGCTGATTCACCATTCTATTTCTTATCTGTACCATATTTTTTTTTTTTTTAATAATTACCGCTTTATAATACTGTTTGAGATCTGGTACAGCTAGACTATTTTCTTTTTCATTTTTTTTCATTGACTCCCTTGCTATCCTTGAACTTTTGTTCTTTCAGATGAATTTTTTCTTTTCTTTTAATTTATTTTTAGTTTTCAACATTCATTTCCACAAGATTTTGAGTTACAAATTTCTTCCCCATCTTTTCCCTACCCCCACCCCAAGATAGCAAGCCTACTGAATACCCCTTCCCCCAATCTGATCTCTCTTATATCCTCCCCCATGCCCCTATAATTTTCCAGATGAATTTTGTTACTATTTTTTAGATCTATAAAATAATTTTTTGATAATTCTATTGGTATGGCAGTGAATAAATAGAATAATTAAAGTATAATTGTCAATTTTTAAATATATTGACTTATGAGACTTATATGCCCACTTACAAGCAATTAATATTTTCTCAATCATTTATATCTAACTATGAAAAGTGTTCATGTTCATATAGTTCCTGGGTTTTTCTTGGCAGGTAGACTCCCAAGTATTTTACATTGTCTGCGGTTATTTTAAATGGAATTTCTCTTTCTATCTCACTGATGGACCATCATTTTAAAAAATATGTTTATATTTATATTTTCTGTTTTGTCCATCATCATACTTCTCCCTAGTATTTGTTATTGGTAGCAAGTCTACTGGACCAACATTTGTTAAGGTTCTAGTATTTGTGAGATCTATGCTAGACAATAAAGATATGGAGAAAAAAGTGAAAACAGGGCTCATAGGAACATAACTCAAATTCAACATGTCATAGAACATAGGTTCTAAACTGTCCCTGCCCTCAAAGATCTTACATACTAAACTTTTGACACAAATTGGGATTCTTATCTGCTTCCTTAGAGTCTTTTTCTTCTGTTTTCCACTTGGAAACTCTTGTGTAGGTCATATCTTCTCCCACCGTATTATTAGCTCCTTGACAGCAAGAAAATGTTTTCTGAATTAATATAAACTGAAGTCATTTTAGTAAGTTTTGGACATAATAGAATTCTGATGTTTTATCAAGATAATTAAAATGAGATTCTTCCTGTAATTATAAACATATTTGATAGGTTTCATATTAAATAAAGGCTCCAATGTCACATTCTGATTTAAAGCAAATTAGAAAATACAGATCATACCTTCTTGGCAGGGCCTTTTTCAAGGATTACAAATACAAGAACATAGTTGTTATTCTGTATGGTTCTTGTACATTTGCTGTACATGTAAGCTTTCATGTCCTTTCCTGGGTTTCAGGGAATCATGGTGTACATTAGGGACCCTGTTTCACTGTCCTTTTTTCCCCATTGCTGATGGGTGAGCAATGATTAGGGGGCAGTTGGTGGAGCGGAAGGACTCAGTTTTCTCGGACGGCACTAAAAGAGACTTAGAGATCATTAATACAATTGCCTATTACACTCCTCTTTATTCCTAGCATATACAGATTATCATCAAAGCAATTTGATGCTACACCTACTATACATACACATTACCCAAGTTTAATCATTTATCGTTCTTTTCCATTTTAATCCTCTCTTGACATTAATTTTATATTGATTTCACACTTAAGCTTTTATTGGGGAGAGGAGGCATAGGATAGGGAAAGAGACAATGATGGCGTTATCAAGTACCAGAATAGTTTGCCACAGATTCTGATCCGCCTCCTCTGTGTCCTCTAGGGAAATCCTTGTAGGTATTATTGTCTTTCAAAGAACTTAATGTCTAGGAGACAGATAGAAATATTGAAATAATAACTAGAGAGTTATTTTTTTAGTGTTAGCTGCTCTTTATTTCTGTTTCAGTATGGAGAACTCAGTTTGACTCTTGATTTGTTGAAACCCATCCTTGGCCAGGTTTCCAAATTTGCATCAATGTATAGATAACAGATATTTTTCTCCAAGGATTCAGCTTGAAATTAAATCCAGCCAAGAATCTCTCTTTAAAAAAGTCTGGTGCAATGAACCACTGACATTTTCTTGATCAATTTCCTATATGTCTGGCTTCAAAGTTCCTTGCTCTGATGGAACTACTTTTAATAAACCCAGGCAACAATTTGGTCCAACAAACATAAAATGCCTATTAAGTACTTACTACATGCTAGGCAATGTGTGAGGGACCAGGTTTTCATTTTGTCCTACAAAATATACAGCTCCCTTTGTAATCAGCAGAAAGAGTTTGTACTGGCAACATTAGACATTCATTATTTTGTCAGGTTTTTCCTTTGTGAAGAGAATGATACTAAACCACTGAGAGTAACAGATGCTCCCTGAATTATCCCAGCAGTTCTAAAAGAGTGTACTTAACTATTCATGCAATTAGAGGTGTGGTTCTAATGCTAGCACCCTTTTAGTTCAAGTTCAATGTTGGGACAAAATAAAGCTCACAAGTTATTGAACATTTAACACAAGAGGTTTGCTTTCCACTAATGACAGCATGAGTACTGTCCATCTGGAAATGTGTGAGGTCAGTGAGTCATCAGAGTATGGGGATTCATGTGGTAATAGGCACCCACCAAGTCTTAGAGGTACAGACTACACGTAGCTGGGATTTTTTATGTCCCTAGTGTCAATTAAGTAGACTTCCACATGTATATATTTAGGTCCAATCTCTTTCTTGAATTCCATTTCCTCATCATCAAATACCTGCTAAACATCTCCACAAGGCATAGAATTGGAATCTCAAATTCAACATGTCAAAAATGGAATCCATAGTCTTTTACAATGGTGTCTAAGCCTCCTCATTTCCCTGTTTCTGTTGAAGAAACCACATCTCTCTGGTCATCTAGGTTCATGATATCAGAGGCATAATTGAATTTTCTTCATTATCCTCCCATTAACCAGTTAATAGCCTTACCAATCCCATTGACATATCATCTCTCCTGTCTGTCCTCTTCCCTCCACTCAAATTTTTGCTGTTCAGCCATGACTGACTCTTCATGACCCTATTTGGGATTTTCTTGGCAAAGATACTGGAGTGCTTTGCCATTTCCCTTTCTAGCTCATTTTAAAAATGAAGAAACTGAGGCAAACAGGGTTAAGTAACTTGCCCAGAGTCACACAGCTAGTACGTATATGAGCCATATTTGAACTCAGTTCTTCCTGGCTCTAGGCCCCAGACTCTAGCCACCCAGCTGCCTTGTTCCACTGCTTTATTGAAGGTCTCATCTCCTCTTGCCTGGGCTATTACAAGAGACTCTTAATTGATTAACCTGTTTTTAGTCTTTTCCTTTATTTTCTTTATATATAGCTGCAAAACAAATATTCCTAATAGACAAATTTGACCATTTCAGTTCCCAGCTCCAAAATGGTCAATGACTCTCTATTGCCTCTAGAATAAAACACACATAGAAACCCATCACTCTGGCACTTCAATCTTCCATGTTGGTTCCCATTTACTTCTCCCCACATTTCACATTTCTCCCCACCATGCCCTCTACATTCCAAAGTGACTCATTTCCTGTTTCCCTATTTCAACATTATATCTCCCATTTTTATACCTTTGCCTTGGTAGGCAAATGCCTTCCCACCTTTCTTGTGTCTCTCAGAGTCGCTAGTTTCCTTCTGGGAAACAGAGGCCCACAGAGAAGTGATTTGCCCAAGGTCACACAGGCCATAAGTTTTGAGACATGGAATTTAAATCCATGTTGATGTACTCAAGAGCCTGTGCTCTTGTCCTTCTATCGTGATGCCTCAGGTAGAATGCAAACTTCTTGAGGGCAGGAATTTTTTCTGTTTTGATCTTTGTTTCCTCCAATATCTAGCAGATTGCCTTGCATTTAGTAACTGTTTGTTAAATTGAATTATAAGCAATCCATTTAAAAGATGGCTCATTGGGAGTGAGGGGAGCATTCCATGTCTAGGAAACAGTTATATTCCTTTGTGCAAACAGCTTGCACAGAGATCAGAGAGACAGCATTTGTGCCTTCAGCTCGCCAACTGAGCGAACCAGGACAGATGTCTTACTCTATTAATCACATGCTATCAATCTCACAGATTGAAACCTTCCACAAAGCATTCAGTTTAGCTAGATGTATCAATCTTTTCCTTCTTTCCCCTCCCATTCACATCATTAGAGATATTTACATGAAAATAGAGCCCTCTGTCCCTTAAGAACTCCACTCTCCAGCTCCTGGCTGGGTCTCTCTCACAAGAAACAATAATGCTATCACAGTGAGTTGATGGAATGTCAAGGACATTATCTGCAACTCCAGTTAGACATATGTGGAAATGCTGAATTGGGGCAATGTCCAGGGAATTCAAGATGTTGGATAAATAGTAAATCTGTTTGAACATTCCTAGAAATGTCATGTTCATTTATTTTTTTTCAATCCATGCTACTCAGACAAGATTAGGAGCAGCAAAAGTTGGATTATAGTAATTAGATAAGGGAATTTCCTTTAATGGAATTTATTTTCATGGAAAACCCAGTAGAATAACTAAGAATAAACAACTAGCATAACAAAAACAAAAGGAGAACAGGAAAGAGAGCCCAAACCCAATGAACTCCAGACAGACTGGACTTCTTATCTATTGATGACTCCTTTTAAATTTCCAACTAAGTATGCAACTTTGGAGCCTGAGCTTAGCAAAAAAATTGTAGTAAGAGTTACATTCTGTTATCATCAGTGTTTTTCCGGAGGGAAAAAAAATGGGCTTACTAAAAAGTCTGCTCCAGTGACTAATGTCGACATTTCTACTGAATCACCACACTTAGGAAGGTTTTATTAGAAGCACTCATTCCTCTGCAATTGTAACACGAAAGGTAGAAATTTACCCCTAAAGAAAACAGGAAAAAATGATATTTTATTTTATTCATTTTCCCCCACCTCCAGAAGAGGGGTGCAATTTCCATGTATTATTGAAACATTACTTAGAAGTCAGCAGTCAGTAATTGCTCCTGGCTTCCAGATGCAGAGACTTTACAGTACAAGAAGCGTGCACATACTAGTATAATTTGGGCGGCAAGATATTATAAAGACATTAGTCTCTGAGAGGGAAAAGAGTCACAATTGTCACCCCCTGAGGTTCTAATGAAGAGAGAGAGGAGAGGTGATGAGGAAAATTGGCACAGGAAGGTGAGGGGTGCTCAATTACCACCCACAGTGGCACTAATGGAGCCAGATCACAGGCAGTAGTTATGCAAAACAAAGGAAACAAAAAACATATTTACAGGGAGTAATAGAACCGTATGCAGAAATACCCACAAGGAACCTAGGCCAAGTTGCAGGCCTTTATGAGGTTTGGGGGTTTCAGGGACAGGCAATGTCCTAAATGACCTAATCAGAAAGTCATGGAAAGGCTTCTCTGGCAGGATCCTATGCTGGTCATATCACTTGCTAATGATCTATTCTTCTCTATCCAAACTGCTATAAGGCTGTAGCAGCAAGCACCCCGGCATCCTCAGGGTGGCTGCCCATACAGGTTCTTGGATCTGCTTTGTTAAAGGAAAGCAACTCAAAATGGGTTAACAAGCTTACTTTAATCAGTCAGACATATATCGTTTACCTTGTTCAGGGGAAAAGGTCAGCACCCCGAATTTCAAAGTATACAGGCAGAATTATCAAGACAGAAACAGATCAAGTAGACAGATTTCCAAACTGTCCAACCATTACATCCATACCCAGTCAACATCTGGGTTTTTCAAAGCCGGGGGGGCCCTGGACAACGGCTTCCCAGAATACAGATCAAATCACAGAACACTTCTCAAAGTGAGCCCCCAAAACAAAGCCTCACATCAGGGCTTATATAGCCTTCTCCTGGCTCAGAGAATGTAACAACCTCTTGGACCCACTGGCCAATCAAAAAGTATCTACTGAAAAACAAGCCTCCCACCCCAGGCTTCAGGTGCACTTTAGCCTAGGGGCAGGGAAGATATTCCAAATTTCCATTCCCATTACAAAGGCAGATAAATAAATCATATTTACATAGTCCTTTAAAGTTTATAAAGTATGAAGTTTGTAAAGTTCTTTTCCTCCCCACTATTCTAGGAGTTTGAAAATTCAGGTATCATGGCTCCCATTTTACCGAAGAGGAAATTGAGGTTCAGAAATATTAAATTATTTGCCCATAATTATATAGATAAGAAATGTTGTTGTTAGAGTTTGAGCCTGAGTTTCCTGATGCCATACTTGGCTCTCTTTTGACTGTTCTACACTGCATAGTTTTAAGGAAAGGGGAAATTTTATCTGGTTCTATTACCTTCAGGATAAAATATAAAATCCCTTGGCTCTTAGAACCCTTACTCCTTCCTGCTTTTCCAGCTGCCTTATATTTTAGTCCTTTCTATAGACTAAAATCCACTAACATTGGCTTTCTTATGTCATTTTGCACTTAAATTGCTTATTTTCCCAATTCATTGTTTTTCATTGGTTCGACCTTTGCCTGGGAAGATCTTCCTCTTCATGGCTTCCCTGGCTTTCTTTGAGATTTACTTCAAATCCCACTTTCTTCAAAAGGCCTTACCTGGACCCCTCCTATACTGTCCTACCTCACCAATTGGTAGTGTCTTCTAATATTAACTTCTATTTACACTGCATATATCTTGTAAGTCTAGCACTTGGCACAATGCCTGGCACATAGTAGGCATTTAATAAATGCTATACTGTACATGGCTTTGCCATTTAGAATGTGAACTCCTTGAAGGCAGGGACTGTGTAGCTTTGCCTTTCTCTGCATCCCCAGTATTAAGCACTGTGTTTGGCATTAAGTAAGCTCTTAATAAATTCTCAGATGACCCTAAGGTGAGTAATATCCTCAAATTATGTCTCTGAGACATATCTACCTAATGATTTTTGCTAGTATATTATCAAAGACCTCTAGTACTTTTAAAAAAGATTACATTTATACAGAGGATTCAATTCAGATAATACCTCTAAATATGAACATAGAATCCCCTTAGCTATTCATTTTATTCAGTTTTTAATTGCTCACAATCTCAGAGATCAAGGGTTACTTCTTACAAGTCTTTTAGTATCTCCTGGGCTCAGAATAGGATCTATGGACATAATACATCACAGGCAGTTCCTCTTCACCTCTCATGCCCTCAACAGAGAAACAGGAAGATGTTATCTTATGGCCTTGGATTTTAGCAATGATGACAAATGAAAATAATTCTAAGAGAGTTTGAGTTGAGATATTGATGTAAGTAGGCCTGTCTTGCTCTCGGTCCTTTTCCTGAATGTTAACATTGCAACTCTCTGGAATGGGCATATTCTATAAAATGTGAACTTCCTGATCTAAAAGTAGAGGTATTTATTCTATGACCTGTTTTAGAACACAAAACCAAATCCAACCTTTGAATAAATGTGATGTCAGGGTTTTGTTTTGTTATTGTTGTTTTTAAGTCATTATAGAAGTTATCTGGTTCCAAACCATTTCTGTAGAAGAATCACTTACATAGCACCTCTGATAAGAGGTCATATGGGCTTTCCTTGAAGATCTTTTGTGAGGAGATTACTACGTCTTCAGGTAGACCATTCATTCCACTTTTAAACATTTCTAATTGTCAGGAAATTTCTCCTTATTCAGATGTTTTCCATGGTCTCTCCTATTTAGGTATGTCCATCAAGAATGAAGATCACACATCAATGCCTTTCCATTTTTTGACATTTTTTGAGACCCTTTTTCACATTTCTCAAATTCTCCTTATGGTTCTATGAAACATAGTTGGGTCCTTCTTCATTTCCTCTTGCTACTGAATAGCTGCCAATGGAGTAAATAGTTTGATTTACCAGTTAGTCAATACTTGTTTTTTTTTTTTTTGCCATGTGACTGGCTCTTCTTTTTTCAGTCATACATTTATTTGATACCATTCTTTATTCCAGTTCTTTATCACGTTCCTTGTTTGCCTTTTATTGCCATTTGCTCATCACTACCATGCACATTTTTATTGCCTTATGAATAATGCCCATTTTTCATTCTTGGGAAGATGTAGTATTCCATGATTCACAGATGTACAATGTTATTAGTGGAATATTGAGATAAAAATATGAACCTTTGTTCTGGATGAAGTTTGGGGTCACTGCAAGTGGAGTAGACAATGAAATAATGGGACATGCATTGGGCCCTCCCTATCCAAGGTTCACACATGACTCAGTAGTGAATGGCTTGTGAATACTTATCTTTATCATTTGTTTCTTTCTTGATTTTAGGTGAAGAAACTGGAGAGGGTAATGACCTTGTGAGCTTCAGAACGTTAGGAGAGTGAACCAGCAGAAGGTTGAGGTGGTATGGGAAGATAATGGCCACCAGGAATGGAAGTATCTTTCTTATATGCTATTGGTTTAAGCCTTCATTCTTTAGTATTATCCTCACTTTAACTGATTAATTTATTAATTACGGTTACTACTTTACTGCTAGTGTCCCAGTTCTATTTAACCAATTAATAACCATTAACTTTTATCAAGAGATATTTACTACAAAGATATAGCAAAAGTGAAAGTACAAACATATTCCCCTCAATGTATGGGTGACATACCCTCTATATCACGTTGTTCTCTGGGGAGAGTGGACTTGAAACAAGGCATTTTTTGAAACAAGGTTTTACATAGTATTTGCCCACACTAAATTCACTTCCAAATTCTGTTGATAGGTGGGTGCGGCTGCATCTCTGCTAATTCTGACTCAACTAGGCAGTTCTCTTGGGACTTCACTCCTCATTGTCTGGCTTCCAGCAGACCCTGGCACGGACTTAGCTTTGAGACTTCTGGTGCATCATTTCCCCCAGCTTTTGAAACCCATAAGGTTGGTAGCTGCCCTAGATTCTTCATCTGAAATTCAACAGGAACATATATAAAGAGTTAAAGAACAGAGGTTTGGGCTCACAGGCCACATTTGGATCTCAAATTCAAAGGGCCTGATGTACCTCCTCTTCAAGCATCTCTTTAACCCAGACAGCTGCTAGGCAAGAAAGAACTAGGATCAAGCAAGGCCTTGGCTGATCATTGCATTCTGGATGCATTCCATTTCCAGTTAAATGGTCAATCTAAACTGCTCCTCATTATTATATGACTAGCAGATCAGAACCAGTTATATCTACAGATATCTACAGATGAGTCAAACTGAAAGCAGTTCACCTCATTGCATAGTAGGCCTTTCTGAAAGCAGGTTCTGTGGTCTCTTCTATGTGGGGGTTTGCATCAGCCTTTTCTTACACTATGTCAGATTTTTATCCTTTCATAAAAAATTTCTAGAGTGTGCAATTTGTCACTTACTTTTTTTTTTCCATTTCTGCATGGACACATGAGCCCAAGGGTTTTATTGCTAGCTCCTGTCTTAGATTTTGTTTGCTGTTGGTCATCCTTCTTTTCACACATCAATCAATCAATATGCTTTTATAAAGTGCATACTATGCACTAGATACTGTTCTAGGTACTGAGGTTATAAATACAAAGAAGCAAGGAGTTTACACAGAAAATACACACACAATACAATAGACATTTATTTAGCACCTAGTATGTGCTGAGCAATGCTCAGTGCTGGGGATACAAAGAAGAAAAGAAACACAACCCCTGCAGACAAAACACGCAAAAGGAAGCTGAAAAGTGGACAGGAAGAGGGGAGACCGCCATGGGGCATGAAATTCTTCTGCAGAGTCCAAGCTAAGCAGAGCTGTTGATGCAAAGTGCAGAGTTACCTAGAAAGTTCAGATCCCAGGCAACAAGGATACCTAAAGTTTATATAGAATAAAATATATAGACATAAATGCAAATAAATATGATATAGGGAGGGAAGGTACCAGCAGTTGGGGATTGGGAAAGGCTTCACATAGAATATGATGCTTGAGCTGCTTCTTGAAGACAGAGATTCTATGAGTTGGAGGAGAGGAAAGCATAGTGGATGGAATAGGGGACCTCCATCACAAAGCCATGGTGGGGTAAGATCAATGTCTTTACTCCTCCCCACATGAAAGTTAGACTAATTTTTCCTTAAAGGGTGTTGACATGATCCTCAAGCTTTGGTTGGCTCAGGGTATCAAAGGTTCAAGGTGTTGACATTGATTTTTGGTCACTTGAATACAAATCAGTCAAACAAAACTTCAGGAATTTTCTGATGCTTGGTTGATGAATCATGAAGTGTCACTCAGGAAAGGCAGTTTGCCTCAGCTGTGTCAACTTTAGGTCTCATTTGTCATCAACAATATATCATCTAATAGCAAGCATTTGCATAGCACCTACTATGTCCTAGGCATTGTGCTAGGTACTTTATAAATATTATCATATATGATCCTCACAAAACCCTAGGATATAGTAGGCACCAGCAATATCCCCATCTTACAGTTGAAGAAACTGGGACAAATAGAGGTTAGATGATTTGCCCAAAGAAACATAGCTCCTGAGTGTGCTACATTTGAACTTAGGTTTTTCTGACTCCAGGATTTGTAATGCCTGTAATGCCCCTTTGTAATGCTCCTTCTATAGCTAAGTAAATCTTTTGTTAACTGTTGAATGATGATGGCATATCTCATTTTATTCTAATTAAACCTAAATATTAAAGCACTGGCCTATATGGAATGCTGTGTGTGAGGAAAAGAGAGAAGGCAGAGTACAGAAAGTTAGAGGCTATAAACCTAGGTTGGGGCCAGATTGTGAAGGGCTTTAAAAACTTAACAGATGAGTCTATATTTTATCTTGGAAGCAATAAGGAATCAGGGGGTTTATTAATTAGAGATGTGACATGGTCAGATTTGTACTTGAAGAAAAATATTTTAGTAGCTGAGTGGAGTATGCACTACAGTGGGGAGATATTTGAGGCAGGAGGCCAGTTAAGAAGCTGTTAGAATAATCTAGGTGAGGGGTGATAGGGTGGTGGCTGTATAAATAGAAACAAGGAATCAGGTGATAAATGTTACAGAAATAGAAACAGGAAGGTTTGGTAACTGATTGGAGATATGGAAAGGAGGAGAGTGATGAGTCAAGAATAGAACTGGGGTTATGAACATGGGAGAGTACAATGATAGTGATGGCAAATAGGAAAATTTGAAAGAGGGGTGGATTTTGGTGAAAACATAATAATAAAATCCTGTTTTAGATATGTGGAATCTGAAACATTCAGTTTGAAATGTCCATTGGGCAGCTGATATTGTGGGACTGAAATTCAGAGTAAAGACAAGCAGGATATAAAGATTTGTGAGTTTATCTTCCAAGAGATGATAATTAGACTCATGGGAACCAAAGAAATCACCAAGAGAGAATGTAGATAGAGGATAGAAAAGGGCTCAGAATAAGCCTCAGGGAAGATTCATAGTTAGGTGACATGATATGGATAATGAGTCAACAAAGGAGATCTAGAAGGAATGGCTAGACAAGTAGATGGAGAACCCAGAGGAAGTAATAAAACAAAACCCATAGAGGAGCAATTATCCAAGAAGTAATTACGATCCACAGAGTTAGTAGCAGAGAGGTCAAAAAAGGATAGGAAAAAATGATCAGATTTGTCCATTAAAAAATCATCAGTAATTTTAGGGAGAGGAGTTTCAATTGAGTGATAAGATCAGAAACCAGATTGCAAAGGGGTGGAGACGATGATTGTAGACAACTTTTTCTAGGAGTTTGGCTGAATAAGGGAGGATAAATATGAGATGAAAGTTTGAATTGGTGAAGGAATTTTAAGGATGGATGACAGACTTGGGTATGTTTGAGGGCAATAGAGAAGGAACAGTACTTCTTTGGTAAGTAGTAAGAAAGGCATGCTTCTTTCTCCACTCTTACATCCTCCAAAAAAAAAAAACAATTTGGATGCAGGTTTTGAAAGTCTTTAAAAGCCAGATTGGATTTTTACTGGCTCCTGGGAGAGGGTTTAATACCAGCACCTTTTTTGGATTTCATGTTGAGATTAAATGAGGCACTAGCAAGTCAATGAACAGTTAACAAAAGGAGGTTTAATTTCCCCTGGCATAACAAGTCCGCAGCAAACAAGTGGTACCCTTTCTTTAGAGGTAGCATATGGTTCACATGGTCTTTAGAAATCTACCAAGTATAAGGGCCCCCAACTCCATGTAGGTGGGACTTTTTATGCCTTTAGGTGATCAGAAAGTACCTGTCTCCCTGTTCCAAGGAAGGCAGGGGACAATAGAGTCCTAGGACAGATTTATTACCTTTAAGGAAACACTATTTGTACCTAAAAGGCTAGAAAAAGAAAGCAATGGAAGACTTTTGAGGAATAAGATTATGTAATTACCCCAAAGCAGTCATAACTCCACATACCTGATGGGATGAGAAAGGATCCTTGTTGAGACCATTCCTCATTCTTAAAATGTAATCCTTTTTCACTCTTATGTCCTGGAACACCTCAATCCTTTCCAGACTTAGATCAAGTATCACCTCCTCCCTGGGGTCATTCCTGTTCCCTACCCTCTCCCCACTGCCTTGTATTCACTTAGTATAAATAAATAAATGAACAAACAAACAAACAAATAAATAAATAAATATGTACACATGATTCATAGGAGAGGCTGTCATGGAGGACAGAGATCTGGCCTCAGAACCAGGAAGTCTCTGGTTCAAGTTCTGCTCTGCTATAGCACTGGCTTTGTGATCTCAGGCAAGTCACTTAAATTCTTAGTCCTCAAAGCAACTCCCTAGGACTATAAATTGTAGCGAAAAACAGTTCCCAGAGATGTGAAACACTAGGCTCTCTCAGTTCCTGGACCCAATTAAAGTGTAATTGGGGAAATGTTTAACAAAATAAATGAAAATACAACAGAACATAGGTAATGTTAATATGTGATTTTCTAAGTCAATATGTGGCTTGTAGGGAACACAAGAATGGTTTAGTGACCTCCTGCATTTCTATTTGAGTCTGATACTACTGCTTTACAACATTTCCAGTCTCTAGCCCGATGATTTATATTACCATAGCCTAACACAGTAGCTGACACATAGTTCCCTAATAAACATTTTTTGATTTATTGTGGTATTGAGGAAGACTTGTTCCTCATCTTTATATGGGTTACATATTTCTGTATTTTCTTACAGAGTCTCAATTGTTCCATGTCTCTGAATCCCAAAATATAACAACACAATTTGGAAATGTAGACACTGAAATGGTATATAGGTAAGCTCAGAACTCCTATTTTTGATTAGTTTCTCCTCTGCTTTTCTAAACCAGTTGCTAGAAATCATCAATTTGAAGAGAGGCCCCATGAATAGGATACCACCACAGAACAAGCTATTTTGGTGACAAACTAAATTGCAAAATTCACCACCTTAGCACAATGCAGTTCTTATAAATTCATGTTGAATGATCTATGTTGGAGGATACAAACAAATGTACTTTCTTTGATAGAAAGGAATGCGTAGCATCTTTCCATCTTTTCTGAAATTCACAAATCCCACCAGTCCTTGAACTCTATCTTGATTGATTTGCTGAGAAGAATTTGTTGACTGGTTTGCAGTAAGCTTGTCAGCCCTCTCCAAAGGGAGTTCATATGGATTTAGAGTTAGCCAACCAATGACCTTTGGAGTGGGAGGCTTTTGAATGAGAGTATAACTGATACATGTCAAATACTAAATCCTTAGCCATTGCCTAAATTCCTTTTCATTGTCTAAAATCACTCTCTCTCTCTCTCTTTCTCTCATTCTCCTCCACCCCAAGTGATTTTTGATCATGTGCTTCCAAAAAGGAGAATTGACAAGCATGACCAAAGTATTCAATTCAGACCAGCGTCCCTTGGTTTACAATAAACAATCATATTCTTGAACTATCTATTCCAAAAAAAGTTGTTATACAAAAGTAGGATAATGGAGAATAGTAGAATGCTTTCTTTGAATTGATGCTTTATCATTTAAATTGAATGCCTATTCATCAAGAATATTAGCCCATTTCTTTCTTAAAATGAATTTGCAAAAACAGGGGGCTAAGTACCTGAACCCAAACATCCAAGTCAATAATTCAGAAACAATACTTCATAGACATCAACTGAAAAAGCAAAACATTGTTTGCTAGATACATTTACCTCAGCAATCTTTCAAATATTGCTTCATGGGAATAAAAAAAGTATTTATTCATCACAATATAGTATAGTACTCTAATTAGACCAATTATCTGGTATTAGTTCTTTTTACAATAACTAATGTTTTTATCTTGAGGATATAAATTTTTCATGGCAACAAGAGGAGAAACAGGTGGGACAATGGGATTGAATCTTTTCCTGAATCTATTGTTAGACTTTCTGTGTAACCTTGGTAGTTTCAATTACTTTAATTCTAAATCAGCAGTGTGCTCTGTCAACTCACAGGGGTTGCTGTGCTGAGGACATAACAGATATAAAATAGTTCTGGAAGTGCATAGAATATTTTTAAAAAATAATGGTATCTGTATTCATTTTTTTTTGCGGCCAATTGCATTCCAACAGTATCACAATTCATTATTATACAGTGTCTCTAGCTATGTTTTGCCATTCTCATGACTGTACCCCTTTTAAATAGGAAATTTGAGTAAATGTATAATTAGATTAAGGTCACCATATTGAATTTCATACAACAAAAATATGTATGCATGTAAGAACAAATCCTCAGAAAGCTTGTCCTGTACATGTAAGTAACTGTAGATTTCAGAAATGATTGTCACATCTGGGTAGAGATTACAGATTCTTGATTTTGAGATTATGAAACTTATTCTTGAACTCTGAAATTGCCAGGTTGAAATATGATCTTCTCTCCTACCCTTGCTACTGATATTGAAGCTGCTCTCTCTTCTTTCTCCTCTCTACTCTCCCAGCTCACCCCATAACCATGTTATTGAGAACTGGACTGGGGGAACCAGCACATCCAGCAATCCAATAGGGAGAAGAGAAAGAACACCTATGCATGCTCTTATGACTGGGCGCTCGTAGCTAGCTACTCACTGGAATTGCAAGCTCACACAACTAGGACATACAGGCTTAGTTCTAAAAGAAAGAAAATAGCGTCAAGTAAATCCCCTCCCTCAGTACATACTTTGTATTTATTTACCTGTATCCATATTGTGCCCCCTCCCCTGGATCATCTTTCCTTCTCCCAATAAGTAAAATGTACTTTTTTTTTTTTTTTTAGGGCATGGACTATTTTGTCTGTTTATATTTCTAACCTTCAACATAGGTGCCTTGAACATAGTACACTCAAATATTGGGTGAATTGA
Organism: Petaurus breviceps papuanus; assembly: GCF_028583685.1. NCBI lineage: Eukaryota > Metazoa > Chordata > Mammalia > Diprotodontia > Petauridae > Petaurus > Petaurus breviceps. Next base: position 390,164 of record NW_027187347.1, read on the forward strand.
ATTGAATAACTCCTAGTACTGAAACAGCTATGACTATGGCTCAGATTTTGCTAATCTAATGCTTATTTCACTAAATTATAACCATCGAGTGTTTAAAAGTGTTTTTTTTCAGATATTCTGAAAGAAAATTCCTCAAACTTATCTTCATATGGGAAAAGCTTGCTAAACTGTGGTTAACCCATAAGAAGGGAGGGCTCTTCAATTCTATAGAGGACCACTGAACCAAGAGGAAAAAGGTAAGCAGCAGTTTACATTTTTCTTCTGTAGAGAAATATAATATTCATTTACTTTTTAATTTTTTTTAGGTTGGGAATAGGGAAAATGAAGCACTACATAGGAAATAGAGTTTCTTCAAAAGATAAGAGATTTGGACTAGATGATTTCTGAGGTTTCTTCCATTTCTAATCTGTGAAATTAATATATATATATATGCATACATATATATTTTAATATCAGAGAAAACTATTCATATGCTATTTAAAAGTTTCATATATACTCTGACAAAATATATGCATCTGTATATATAAATAGAAATTCCCAAGAAAAATAAAATATTAAGAATGGAAGAGACCTTAGAAATATTCTAGTTCAAATCTCTTATTTTTTGGATGAAGAAATTTAGGTATTAGCTGTATTTTCTAGATGAAATTTTAGTTTCCCCTGTTCTCATCTTTAAAAAGGGAACAACAATTAAATTGCTATTTACCTCTCTCCCCATGTATCAATGACACTCAGTAGAAGAGGTTAGCCTATTATCTATCTATCTATCTATCTATCTATCTATCTATCTATCTATCTATCTATCATCTATCTATCTATCTATCATCTATCTATCTATCATCTATCTATCTATCTATATCTATCTATCTATCTATAGATCTATCTATCTACATATCTACTTATCTAACTATGTATCTTTGATCTATCTCTTTCAGTTTCATACTTTGAGCAGTATAGGGCTAAAGGGAAAAAAGAAATAGATATAAACAGAGAAGTGGATAGAGACACAAAGAATAATAAATGGATAAATAAAGACACCAAAAAAAAAAGCGGTAGTGGAGAGAGAAACAGAGACATATGTAGAGACCTGAATAAAGAGAAAGTGAGCCCCAAACATAGGCACACAGGGAAACCTACCTATATCAATAGTTTCAGCAAAATAGGAATATTAACAAGGAGAGAGAGAGAGAGAGAGAGAGAGAGAGAGAGAGAGAGAGAGAGAGAGAGAGAAAGAGAGGGAGGGAGGGAGAGAGGAAACAACATAGAAAAAATAGACGCAGAAAGACACAGAAATAGACTTTCAAGAATTACCACTACCACCTTATGTCCATCTAGGACATTTCTTTTAAAATATTTCTTTTCTTGATATGTTGTGTTTTTGCAACTATAGGAACATCAACTCTTTGTCTTTTTCCTGAGGCTAAGGGGGATTCTTCAAATGTCATCTATTTGGAGTAGATGCAGACTGAGTTTCAGGATGGCACTATCAGATAAAATCTAGTCAGATGTCTACAATCAATGGCTTCAAGCCCTTACAATTTAAGCAAATTACATTAGTTTTCTGCTTCTTTCCTGCCTCCCAGAGACAAGTCAATTACCCTTAATTATTCTTTACTGTTCTCTCAGAAACAATAAGACAGGACATATTTCACACTTGCCTATTCCTAATAGGCTGACCCAAAGGAAGATGCAAACTCTCACATAAGATTTGTTGAGGAATGGATGCTAAGGCATGTTTGAAGTGAATTCCCTTATTTACATAGTCCTGCCTGTGACATTGTCCTAAGCTCCTGCTTTGCAGTAATTCTCTTTACTAAGCTCACACAGACTGTTGATCAGATAATTGCCATCAAAGGAGTCCCTCAAACTCATACTTATTGGTGTAGGCTAACTGCCTCCAATAGGCATGGCAGATGATGGGAACAGAGTTCCAGCTGTGCCATCTGTTCAATTGATCTCCCTCTGTCACACATCTGGGCTCTAGCTTTCTCTCTCAGCCTCTGCCATGGACACTCTGCACTGTTGCTTGTGATTGTATGGTAGCTGTGACTTCTGCCAAGGGCACCAAGATTTGTTTTCTTCTTGTCCAGTGTCTGAATCTCAGACATTCCAGGGTATTTCCCTCTTGTCTGTGTTGGCAATAGAGAGCCAAAAGAAATTAAGTCAAGAGCTGGATCAGGCCCCTTGGTTGGAGTTCCTTATCTTTGTTTTATGAGTTTATCTAATTCTATAACACTGGCATTATAAAGGGATTCTGTTGAACTTCAAGTGGATTTGTTTGTAAAAATGAAATCCTATTCACCAATGCTTATATATTCAACTCATACTCCTTAGATCTCATTGCACTTTACCTAAACATAATGCAACATGGTAGTAATTTTCTTATTTTATAAGTTGCAACAAATTACACAAAATTATATCTGCCCTCTCTAGCATTTTCTACAATGTTATGAACAATGTCACTTTTCTCTTAAATGCATAGTGCAGTTGGAGTCTGAATTGTGCTCTTCTTATTAAGAAAATGACTCACTTTTAATGTACTTATGTGGACAACTTTATCATCACATGGTCAAATGCAGCAATTATGATTTGTCTCCATGACCTTCAACAGTTCAGTTCAGTGAGTATGACTTAATTAGAACTTAGATATGGGGAGCGGTCACTAAATCAGGGCATGCCTAAATAAAAGATTTCATATCTACATAGGTAGCAATTTTATTTTGCTCTCTTCCTGTTTTCTGCTATGAAAGCTCAACTCTAATGACTCATCATAACATAGAGGTGACCCTAAGCCCTAGAAGGTTATGCCAGCAGAATAAGCATGGTTTGACAGATGCTTCTGAGCTGTGTCTGTTGTCCAGGGCCCCGACTAAGTAAACTTTCTCATCCATAGAGTTTGAAACCAGTTGATTTTTTTTTTTGCCCCAATGACTCAAGAAATTGCAAAAACTTCCAACAACACTCCTCAGTCCTGTGTAATCTCTTTCTGTTCTTCAATGATGGTGGGAGAACGATAGAAAAAAGAGGTAGAGGGATTAAGAACTGAACTTTTCATAGGCCTTCACAAGCTATATTATTGATATCGTTATTATTACTTTTTATTGTAAGTTTTTGGCAGTATTAGAGGAACGGATCTGCATGCATAATGACTATCTTGATATAAATTTAGTCAGAAGACATAAAGAAATTGTCACTTAATGGAAGTGTAACATTAATGTTTGGTGGTCTTATTTTCCATTTGATGTGTAGCTTACTAAGAGTGTAGTTTTGCACATTCTCTAAGCTCAACTTAACTTTATTTTTATTATCCTGTCACAAAAGGAAATGAGGTTAGTCTAGCATGGTCTATTCATGATGAAGCCATTCTGGCCTTTAATGATCATTGTTTCCTTTGTAAGCTTCCACAACCCATCCATTTACAAATTTACCATGAAGAGAAATCAAAATCACTGAAGCTTGTAGTCTCCACCCTCTTCCCCTTTTTGAAAACTGGATAACATTTGCCTTTTTCTGATCCCGTAGCACCTCTCCTGTTCTCTAACATCATTCAAATAACACTGATGGTAGCTTAGCACTCAAATATGTTACTTCCTTCAGAACATTTGGGCTTGGTGACTTGATTTCATCACTTGGTGACTGAAACTTAATACTGTCCCACTGTCTCCTTACTTGTCCTAACCTTCCGCTCTCTGTTGACCATTTTTGTTTTATCAATGTGTGTTCAAATATAAGAGAAATAAGGCAGAAAAAGAGTTGAATTGTTTACCCTTTACTCATTCATCAGTTATTGCCTACCTCAAACAACAGTCATATTTCTCTCCCTTTTTTTTTATCATTCTCTTACCCCAACAAAAATATTTTTAAAATCCTAGATGCCTTTATTTCACCTTAGCCTGAATTTAATCTGGGCTATAATACTGGAGACATGCTTCTTTCTGGATCCTGCTGGGTCTTCAGTTAAATCTCATTACTAAACCATCAACATCTGAATTTTTCTTTTTCTTTCTTTCTTTCTTTTTTTTTGTTTTTTTTGGAGGGGCAATTGGGGTTAAGTGACTTGCCCAAGGTCACAAGGCTAGTAAGTATTAAGTGTCTGAGCCTGGATCTGAACTCAGGTCCTTCTGACTCCAGGGCAAGTGCTCTATCCACTGAGACACATAGCTGCCCCAACATCTGAAGTTTTCAACAGGTTCCTTCCTATCCATCTACAATGAACTTTTTTTGGTAGCTCCCTTATTTTCTTCCTCAATAGAACAATTTCTGTTTGTGTCTTCATTATTTAATTTTTGAAAGTTTCTCATCTTCCTTGGACCAACTTGCCCCTCAGAGTATTAGATGAATATTAGTGGAAAGAGTTCTGGATTTGAAGTCAGAGGCTCCAAGTTCTAAATGTATTTTATATACTACCTTTGTGACACTGGGCAAGTAACTTCACCACTCTTCCCTCAGTTTCCTCATCTATAAAATTGAGGTGCTGGATTAGATGGTCGTTAAGGTCTCTTCCAACTCTAGATCTATGTTCTTGTGATTCTATGAAATGTCATCGTATCTTTTATTTTTTCTTTCTGGAGGGCAATTGGGGTTAAGTGACTTGCCCAAAGTCACATGGCTAGTTTTTGTATTAAGTGTCTGAGGCCAGACTTGAACTCAGGTCCTCCTGACTCCAGGGCCAGTGCTCTATTCACTGCACCACCTAGCTGCCCCTATCATCATATCTTACCTATTCTTTCTCAGTAACACTGACATCTACTCTCTCCAAATCTGGGGTATATGTCAAACTATGACTGATTTTTCTCTTTGTTAGTTACCCCCAAATTTCCTGTTAGAAATCATATGCTGCTTCTTGGTAAGAATTGAATCCAGAATAGCAAGTTCAATTGTTGCTTACTCCACTTTTTAAGGATGAAATGATCATTAAGACAAATCATAGCTTTATCAGCTGCTCTGGTAATGGCAAGAGGGCAATGTCCCGATATCCAGACAAGAGGTAGTCTTTTTCCTTGACAGGCTGACTGCTCTACATTCATGAGTGGTCCCATTCCATCCTGTTTTTTTTCCAGCAGATTACCCCTTTTGTAATTCCAAATATCTCACTAATCTTCAATTTTTCCATATCTACTGGCTGCTTTCCTACTGCCTCCAAACATGCTCATATCTCCCTCATCCTCAAAAAATGACATTTGTTTCATCCATCTCCATTAAATATAGTTCTATACCTCCCTTTCATGGCTAAAGTCCTGGAGAATGTCATACAATTGGTGCCTCCACTTCCTTTACTCTCTGTAGTCAACACTGAACTTATCCATCATTCAACTGAAATAGCTTTCTCCAAAGTTATCTTAATGGCCAAATCTAATGCTCTTTTCTCATCCTTCATGACCTCTTTGCAGCATTTGTCAATGTCAATCATTCTCTTCCTCTTGATATTTTCTTCAAAGTAGTTTTTCCTTAAACTACCTTCTCCTGATTCTTCTACTTTTTTTCTGGCCGCTCTTTTTCAGTTTCCTTTGCTGGATCTTCATCCAAGACAGTAGATGCCCCCCCCCCCCAAGCTACTGGAACCTGTACTCTTCTCCCTTTATAGTATGTCACTTGATGATTTCATTATCTCTCATTTCAATTCAATGATCATCTCTATGTTGGTCATTTTAAGATCTATTCCTCTTAAACCTCTCTCCTTGCTTCTAGTCTTTCATTTTCAAATTGCCTGCTAGAAATTTTGAACTGGATATTCCACATCCATCTTAAACTCAGCCAGTCCAAAATGAACTCATTATCTTTTCCATGCAGCACTTTCCACTTTCTAATTTCTCTATTGCTATGGAGGATATCACCATCCTCCCAGTCACCCAGGCTCACAAATCTACGTTTTATCCTCAACTGCCCATTTATTTTCTCTCACCCCACATAGCCAATCAGTTGCTAACTCCTCTTGATTCTACCTTTCTAAGTTCTCTTAAATATTCCTGCTTTTTAACCCCAATATAGTCACCATCCTGTTTCAGACCTTCATAAATTCACACTTGGATGATTGCAATAACCAGTTGTTTGTTCTCCCTGCCTCAACCCTCTTCCCTCTCTTGTCCATCCTCCATTCATCTGTTAAATTAATCTTCATAAAGTGCAAGTCTGCCTATATCATTTTCTCCAGGCCTCTCCTTCTCCCCCATCTAGTAAACTCCAATGACTTCATAATCTTCTATTTGGTATTTAAAGCCTTTCATAACCTGAACTATTCCTACCTTTCAAGTGCCCTTACAATTTACTCCTCTTCCTATACTTTGTGATCCAGTGACACTGACCTCGTTAATGTTACTCACAGGAAAGACTCTCTTGACTCCAAGTATTTTCACTGGCCAACCCCATGCCTGAAATGTTCATCCTCCTCATGTCCACCTCCTAATTTCATTGGTTTCCTTTAAGTCTTAGCTAAAAATCTCACCTTCTACAAGAAGTTTTTTCCCATTCCACCTTAGTGCTAGTATCTTCCCCCTGCTGATCATCTCCAATCTAACTTACATACATTTGTTGGTATGTTGTTGCCTTATGTTTTCTCCTCAATTAGACTTTGAGGTCCTAGAGAGCAGGAGGTTTGTTCCCCCTCCTTCTTTGTATCCCTAGTGCTTAGCAGAGCCCTTGGCACATGGTAAATGCTTGACAAATACCTGTTAACTTGGAAATTTTTCAAATATTTGAATACCTATATATTGACCTAAGTTTTTTCTTACCAAATAGACTAAATATCCTCAGTGCCTTTGACTCACATTCATTTGGCATATCTTGGGGATCATTGTCATCCTGGATGTCTTACTCTGATGGTCCCCAGCTTATCAATACTGGCTAAAATGTGGGATTAAGAACTGGATGAAATAATCCAGATGTTATCTGAGCAGTGAGAGAGTTAATTCATTGAGGACCCCTACTCAAACTCTAATCAGTATTGGTCAGTCCATTGTGATTCTATAATGGATAGTAATTGTTAGCAATTATTCCTATATATTCATTTAGCAATACATATTTCATCAATCATCTAATAATAGGTATAAGAATAAGCAGCCTATTCATCCATATTTTGTATAATTTACATAGGAATATAGATTCTAACAGAAGAGCCCCATAATAGGCTTAAAAGTTTAATGTAATATTCATTACTTTTTACCAACTATTGAGCTCACTTACGCAACCACAAGAATACTGACAAATATATTTCCATCCTGTTTTGCTCAAATTCCATGACCAAACCAAGCATGGGTAATGGCATAGAATGGAAAATCTCCCAATATGTTCTTGGAGTAGATGTATGCCTTGTACCATTTCCTCCTGCCAACCTAAGGAGGAGCCCATCCATCTTGTGACCACCTAGTCAATGGAGATATTCTTTGCTTCAACCAACCCATTACCATGCTAACAGATCATTTTTTTGGAGGGCAATTGGGGTTAAGTGACTTCCCCAAGCCACATGGCTAGGTTTTTGTGTGTGTGTGTGTGTGTGTTAAGTGTCTGAGGTCGAATTTGAACTCAGGTCCCCCTGACTCCAGGGCTAGTGCTCTATTCACTGCACTACCTAGCTTCCCCTGACAGATCATTTTTGTTTATTTTAGTTTTTGTTTCACATGTCAACCAATGAGATTCTATTTTTTATCATGTCTCTTTTGCATATTTGGGTAGCAAACTCTTGTAAATATAAGGCTCTGGAAGAAGGGGGCATCTCAGACACTAACTAGCTGTATGACTCTGGACAAGTCACTTAACCTTATTTGCCTCAGTTCCTCATCTGTAAAATGAACTGGAGAAGGAACTGGTAGATACTCTAGTATCTTTGTCAAGAAAACTCCAAATAGGATCATGAGGAGTTGGACAGGATTGAAACTACTGAACAAGTAGGCATTATATCTAGCTCCACCAAGGTAAATGAGGTTATCAGTTCCTTTTACTTTTTTTTTAAGAGATATGCATGATTGTGAGTTACTCTGGTTCCTATAGCATACATATAACACAAGGCACACATTTAAATGTCTGAGTTTAATTTGAATTATTCAACAATACCCTCAAGGATTCATGAGTCCTGCCTTCAGTGCAATGTAATGAAGATATCAGCAAACCAGTCAATAGAGAAAGCAGACCAACAAATGATATCTGTACTCCAGCCAATGACTCCAGTTTCTCTTATTGGACATATCCATGTGGCCCAAGATTCTGCTTGCTGTTTCATCATAAAACTTCTAACATTATCTATTGGTCCGTGATGTCGTCTAGTGGACGGCAGTTTCTTTTCTGTGATTTTGTCATTACCTGCTGAGTTTTTGAATTTTACCCACAAGCGAGTGGTTCAAGCTCTTTTGTGAAATAACACACAGTCTCAAAGTTATTTCAGTTCTTCTGTGTGCCATATCCACGTGTATCCATCACTCACTGAAAGAGGCCCTTCAGATGCATCTTTTTGACCATTTGGTTCCTTCTCACTTGCGGCTCTTCAAGACCCACCTAAATATTCCCCTTAATAAAGTTAGCATCAAGGCCATGCAGTTTGTTATAGACTGGACAGGGTGAAGTAGAGCTGACTACAATTGTTATGCATTCCTATAACTAAAACTAAAAATTTCTACTCTTTACACACACCCATCTATCTATAACTCCATTCCTAATCCTGTGCCATGTAAAAAAATGTTAGAAATTTCTATATTCTAGCAGACAGAAATTGACTGCAGTGATTTCACAAATCAGTTGTCTTTACAGAATTAGGTTTTTGACTAGAGTAAAGATAAATCCAAGTTAAAATAAAGGTACAATTGAAAAACTCTTGGCTTTGGAATCAAAGTTCAGATCATTCCTTAGTTATTACCAGTGTAACACTGGGTAATTCTCTCTTGGTCTCAATTTTCTCATCTTTAAAAGGAGGGAGTTAAACGAGATGGCCTTTAGTATCTCTTCTAGCTCTCTATGATCCTACAAAAAGAAGAAAAATTGGAATTACTTTTGGTTCCAAAAATGGGAAAATGACAAAAGTAAAGACATTGGCTATTATTAGCATGAGAAGCAAGACACTCACAATACTAATGACAAAAGAACCCAGAAGCTGTGTTATTCAGAATACACTTGATCTCCTTTCCAAAGGAATAGGCATGATAGCTGAGGTAATACTGGTTTATATTACTATCTCTTTGGTAAACATTGTGGAGGGGTATGATAAAAGATTATGAGCAGAATCATCTCTTCTAAAGCTTTACTTGAATGCCTCCTAATGATGTGGTGATGACCCAGAGCCCTCAAAGATTATGCAAAGTAAAAACTCCAGGAAATCCTATAATAAAAGCTAGCATTTAAATAGCATGTAAAGGTTTGTAAAACACTTCCATTGGGTTAGCTATAGTTCTCAGCTTTGCCGTCCTCAATGTGATAAGCATATCTTCCCTAACTTTATCCAAATCATTCATTGGAAAGTAAAGCTATGTGGGGGAGAAGCACAAATCCTAGAGGCACTTCTACTGGAGAAAGGGGATATAATCTACATAACTGGAGGAAGTATTTAGGTCAAGGAAAGCATCTTGATCACTTATTCAAAATTCTGGCTTTGAATAGAGAAAGACTTTGTTTCAAATCATTCCTCTGATATTTATCAGCTGTGTGACTATGAGGAAGTCCCTTAACCTTTCTGAGTCTCAATTTCTTCATTTATAAAAAACAATGATTTCTGTAGTACCTACTTCACAAGGTTCTTGTAAGGCTTCAGTGATATCTATATTTATATCCTTCTATATAAATACATATAGACATACATATACATAAAAGTGATATATATACACACACACATGCTTTTTCACATTGAATTTCTTTTTTTTAATATTTTACCCAATTACATGTAAAATATTCCTAACATTCTTTTTTTTTAAATTTTGAGTTCCAAATTCTCTCTTTTGTATGCTTTAAAATGCTATATAAACAATAACAGATGGGCACTGGACCTGTGATTTTATTGGGATAAGGAACTCCTTGGTAGGGAAACTCTTTCTACTGATGCAAGATGGAAACTTCTCTGTAACCTACCATCTTAGAGTGTTGCTTAGAGCACTGAAAGGGTAAATGGGGTCACTTAGCCAGTATATGACAGACACAGGATTTGAACATAGGATTTATTTGTTTTTGGGACAATCCTATATTTATTGAACCATGTTATATTTCCTATACAGAATGCCTTCTAATTTAAAATTTAAAGCTTTATAATTTAAGTTTTAATAACTTAAAAGTACATTAACATTTTTGAGATATCCTATATAAATGTTAGTTATTGATATCATATTGAATTGACCTATAAGTGAAGTGCATGGGTTATACATGGGTTAAAAACTTGTTTTTGATCCTTTTACTGCATTCTTAAAGTACAATATGGTTCTTTGACTATTGAGATCACATTTTTGGGCAAGATTTCTAGTAATAAACTGTGACAAATCTATAGTTTACCAGAAATATTTTCAAAAGTATCACTGCCTAGAAGGTGGCTTTAACTAGTTGTGTTTTTTTTCCCTGTTTTAAATGGTTTCAGTACTCAATAAAGGTATTTTGTAACCTTAAATTGTAAGAGAAATAGGAAACAAATAAGAAACATGTCTTTTAAGTAATATCTACTCCAAGTTGAAAGGATTATAGGAAATATGATAATAACCCTCAATTAGTCATGAGTAAGCACCCTACTAATAGGAACCAAGATGGGAGTGAGGAGGACCAAGAATTAGTCATGTTTATAAAGTTTGGCAGCCATAGGAAGAATATGGGTTGCCACATAACAGAACATGACTACTATAGAGGATGATGATTTCTTCAATAATGAAAGAGAAGTTCAGAAGAGGGGGGAGTTTTGGAGGAAAGATAGTAAATTTGGTTTTAGACAAATTGAATTCAAATCCCTATGTAGCATTCAGTATTGTCTAAAAAAGCAGTTGAGAATGTGGTTTCAGCAGAAAGATTAAGACCGGATCTATAAATCTGGGAATTGTCTGCATATGATCATTGAACTCATGGGAGCAGATGACATCATCACCAATGACATGATAGAACAATAAAAAGGCCCAGGACAGAGCTTTGGGGGATATCCAGAGTTAGGAAGAATGACCTGGATTTAGATCAAGCAATGGAGGCTGAGAAAGAGGGATTGGACTGGTAAAGAGGAGATCCAGAAGATAGCCGTGTATAAGAATCTAGACAAGACAGAGTAACCAGGAGAAGACAGTTAAAGACAGTGTGAGAGGCTGAGATAAAGAAAAATAAAAGGACTGAGAAAAGGATTTTAGATTTTACAATTAAGTGATCATTGGTAACTTTGGAGAGAGTAGTTTCAGTGAATGTTGAGATCAGAAGCCAGTTTGTGGAGGGTCATTGACAAAAAGACAGACTCCAAATAGATTAAAATATTTATAACAGTACTCTCCAACAACTCCAACTCTGCTAAGGGGTTGGGGAATTCAGGACTGTCATCCATGCCTGACTGGAGGGAAGTCATGACCTATTCTCTTCCTGGGTGACTGACTGCTTTTGATACTTTCAACATTGAACTAACTGACATCTAAAGCTTGAGTGAATCAGAGGCTTGAAGAAAAGTCCCCTGTGGTATAATAAAACCCCTAGATCTTCCTCCCCGCACCAACCTTGTGACTCAGGAGAACCTCTCTGACCAAGTCCACTTTGCTCTCTCTCCCTGACAGTGGGTCCCCAGAAGTGTCCTTGTGACATCTTAAGGCCTCTCTCACATTCCTATAGAGTGTTGTACTGGAATTTCTAACTTCATGGGACCTTTTGTCTCAGGTTTGGAGGTCTATTCCCACTCTATCAACTAGATTTATCTTACAAAAGTTGAATTAAGGGGAAGCTTCCACCCAACCTTGGAGAATGTTTTGGGTTTATGCATTGTAATTGCTAGTGGCTCTAGGAATGGAAACCAACTCATGACTTTAAATGCTTGGCAAGACCCAGCATGTATACAACTGAAGAGAAGGCACTAGCAAAATCGTGTAAGCTATGGCTAGTGAGAGAAAGCATAATTGGATAGTACATGGGTAGGTCTCTCATTAAATAGCTTCCATTACAAGTAATAACAATAGACATTTACATAGTCAAATGGAATCACAAACATCACAGTTTGCTTTTATGAACTCATTATGAGTTATATCATGTTATGACAACAACTCTGAGGTAGATAGTGTATTATGTCAATTTGATGTATAATGGAACTAAGGATCAATGGGTTTAAATGACTTGACAAAGGAAGAGGCAATGTCAAGAGTCAGACTGCCTCCATTAAATGGGAAGGAGTAGAGTCAAGGTGGAGCCATTATCATTCCAGATATTTGAAAGAGCATGATTTGGGGTACCCCAGAGGGATGGGTCACAGTGAAGATCTAGAACCTTCATAGAAAGGATCATCTGAGAGACTCAACCTCTATCCTCAGTCTGATAAGATTTGATTCATGCATTCTATGTACGAGGTAACTGAGACTCAGAGGGACTAAGTGACTTCCCCAAGGCTGCATAGTCAAGCAGCAGCAGAAAAGAGAGTGGAGACAGGTGTCTTATATCCAATCTATGTATCCATCCTCAGTCTTTCTTCTGAGTTCTAGTTACTTATCATAATCCAGCTATTGGACATTTCAAACTGGATGCCCATAGTCATCTCAAGCTCCATATGCCTATAATAGAACTCATTATCTTTCCCCCAACCCACTGTTTTTCTGAACTTGGCTATTTCTGTTAAGGACACTGCTATCTTTCAGACACCCATGTTCTCAACCTCACTACCTCACTATATCCTTGACTTCTCACTCTTGCCAAAGCTTGTCATTTCTACTCTTACAATCTCTCATGTTGGTTTTTGCTCTAGTTACACAATCACCACTCCAGTTCAGGCCCTCATCATCTCATACTTAGAAAAGAGAGGATCAAACGCAAATCAAAAAGGGGCTACTAAGCTGTATCCCTGCAGGCTGAATATTGACTTAGAAAGCCATGTATTAGCAATATCTTTTATTCCTTTATATTTTTATTTACTTTGTTAAATATTTCACAATTACATTTTAATTTGGTTCCACACCACTCTAGAGTTTTGCTGATACATTTTAAAATTTACACCTCTGACCTAGACCTTTGCAACAGCCTACTAATTAGTTTCCATATCTAAAATATTTCCCTACTCTATTCCACCCTTCAGAGTTTTCTTTACTATTATTCTTCACACAACACATTCCATCCCCCATTTTGTTTCTTTTGGTACTGGCTGTCCCTCAGGACCAGAATGCTCTCCATTTTGACCTCTGCCTCTTCAAATTCCTGGATTCCTTTAAGACTCAGTTTAAGAATCCTACAGGGAGTCTTTTCTGCCCTAAAGCTATTAGGGCCTTACCTTCAAATTTAATCTTGCCTTTATTTTATAGCTATCCATACAAGCACATAGTATCTCTCCATTTGATAATACCAGATTGTATGCTCCTCAAAGGCAGACACTATTGTTGCTCAGTGCTTGTGACAATGTTTGACACATAGTAGGTGCTTAATAAATATGTATTGATTGGTGGATTGATCTTGCTTCCTAATGCAATGGTTATTTCCACTCTGTTACCATACCTCCCACTGCACCACTTTGTAGTGTTAGTATTCACAGGGATATTTGTCTTAAGCATCACTTATAAAGATAATTCAAGTAAACAGGATGGAATCTTCACAACTTAGCAGAAGATTTAAAGCAGACATTTATTTATATACATAAAAGGCATTGCTTTTGCCAGGATTCACACAGGGAAGATTAGTCTCCATTAGTTTCCATTGAACTAATAAAATAATAAGCATTTATAAGTGCCTACCATGTACAGGACACTGGTAGAGGCTGGTTGGCAGAAAAGTCATAATGGTAGCTAGTACCTGGGTAGTGCTTTAAGGTTTTCAATGCACTTTCATAAATATCTTTCTATCCTTACAACAACCCTGGAAGGTAGATGCTATCATGATCCCCACTTCACAGATCAGGAAACTGAGAAAAACAGAGGCCAAGTGACTTGCCAAAAATTACATCACTAGTAGTGTCTGAGACTGTATTTGAACTCAGATCTTTCTGGCTCTAGGTCCAGAGCTCTATCCTTTGTGGCACCTAGCTAAACCTATTTTTAGCAATCCATGAAACATGGAAATGTTACTTATTTGTTAGAGAACTGAAGGTGGAGAAGACCCATTTTCTCTCTGCTTCCTCAAGATTCAATATAGAAAAAGTATATTGCTAGATGGTGGGTTTCTTGCCCTGGCATTCCAGCATCTTTAGAATCTATATAGGAGCTTTTCTTTTATTAAAAAAAAATATGAACTCCTGTTCTATTGGCTTCTCAAGATAACTGACAAAAGTTTGAAACTTTTGTCTTACAATGAACAAAAGGTCAAGTAAGTTCTTTTATGGTAGTCCTTTGTAATGATGAATCTGTAGCTAGCAGTGAATGGTCTGTTATAAGAGAAGAAGGAGCCTCAGAAAAAGCAGACAAACCCTATTCTTGATCCTGTCATTGAATAGCAGGACAGTAAGATAAAGCATATTTGCTTAATAATACATCACAAAGCCATAGTGTAGGTGAATCACAAGGAATCAGCTCATACTCCTGGAAATTCCTCATCTGGGGACTTGGGTCTCAATAATACCAAGCCAAAGAGTAGTTAGAATGAACCCTTCAGATTCAGTATGAAGCTCTTCAGAGTAGACTTGAACTCCTGGACTAGCACATAACTTTGGGGTTTCTCTAGACTAGAACAGATCACAACAATGAAGGTCATTGGGTTTAGAGCTGGAAGGGACTTTAGATGTCGTGTTCCAAATCAAAGATTCTCAGGGTCCTCAGAGAGCATCTGGTTAAACTTGCATTCAGACATGAATTCCCTTTGTAACATGTCCAACAACTAAGTGGTCATTCAGCTCTTCCTTGAAGATATCTAGTGAGGGGAAACCTACTACCTCCTGAAGGAACTCATCTATTTTTTGGATATCTGTAACTGTCAGGTAGTTTGAACTGATGCTAAGCCTAAATTAGCCCCTTTGTAACTTCTACTCATTGTTCCTACTGGGACTAAGAAGAACAAGTTTAAATCTATTTTCCATGTAACTATCCATCAAATAATTAAAGACAGTTCTCCTATCACCTCTTAGTCTTTCTTGTCCAATCTAAATCCTCTCAGTTCCTTTAAATGTTCTTTATATGATATAGCTTTAAACTGTTTACTCACAGGTTATCTCTTCTGGATGCTTTTTATCTTATCAACATCATACCTAAAATGTGGTGCTCAGAACTGAACACAATACCCTAGATGTGGTTTGACAAAGGCAAGATTACCACCTCTCCTATTGCCTTAGATTTCTTAGCTATCATATCATTCCATTGACTCATATTCCCTCCATGCGTTTTGTTCAGATGTACTATTGTCTATGAGATCAACCCCATCTTGCTCTTGTGAAGCTGACTTTTTGAACCCAAGTGTGTGATTTACATTGGTCTCTGATAAATTTCATCTCATTAGATTTGGGCCAGTGTTCTAGCCTATAGAAAACCTTATGGATATTTTCTATATTATCCACTGTTTAGGTGTCCCTCCTAGCTTTGTTTAATCTTTAAATTTGATATTCTGTGCTCTCTGTTTCTTTATCAGATCAAAATATTAAAGAGTACAGAGTCAAACACAGATTCCTGGACACTCCATTGAAGGCCTCCTTTTAGGTTGATTTGGAATTCATCATGAATGAATTACTCCTTAGGAAAGGCTTTCAAACTACACTGAATCTGAAGAGGTTACCCACTAAGAGGGTTAGGGTTGCTCTGGAGACCCCAAAATACCAACACGTTGGGTCCTGCCAAATTGAATTCAATTCAAGTCTTCTCAGCCAAAAAAAAATGTAAAATTTACTAAAAGTTTGCTTGCATTAGACACAGAGTAAGTCTGTGCTAGGTCATTCTATGGCGCTCTCACTATTCTATGGTGTTCTCTGGCACTCTGGTGTAAGATGGGGTCTTATATACAGAAGGTTGTGGGAGGAATCTAGGGGTGGTCTAGAGGAGGAGTTTGGGGAGGGTCTTCAGGAGGAGTTAATGAGGTCAATCAGTGATTAAGGGTGGGAGGTAGCTGGAGGCTACAGGCAATGGTGGGCTAGGCCAGTTCAAGGGTGTATTGATATTTTGATAGGCTCCAGGTTGGGAAGTAGATGAACAATGGAGGGCTAGGCTAGTAACTAGGCTAGTAGTTAGCAGTTAGTAACTAGGCTAGAGGTCTGGTCCCAGCCACAATGTAAGGCTTATTGCCTCATGCAAATACCTCATCAAATGAGACAATTTAGTCAAGAGTCCAAGGGAGGTTCCCAGAGCCTGTAGCTCAAGGACTCAAGGAGAGCTTGAGGGGGCTCCCAGAGCTCATACCTCATCAAGTCCACCTAATTGTATCATTATCTAGCCCAGATGGCACCATCTTTTTTACGAGAATAATATGAGCTGGGAACGGTGGGGCAGAACTATAGTTCCTGCTACTGGGGAGGGTGAGGCTGGTGGATTGCTGTCATTTAGGAGTTTTTAGTTTCAGTGCACCAAGTTCAGCCCAAATATGATGAGTCTCTGGGGGAAAGTGGAATGGAGCAGGCTGCCTGAGGGGTGAGATGACCAAGTCTGAAATAGACCAAGTCAAATCCCATGTTGATCACTAGTGGGATTGGCCCCATGAGTGACTGTTGGATGAAGTAGGGAAGCCAAATTTCCAAAAGTAAAAAAGAAAAAGAAATAATAATAACATGAAAAGTTTTGACAAAAATTTTATTATAATAGATGGATAGGTAGTTAGAGCATTTATTAAGCACTTACTATGTGCCAGGCAGTGAACTAACTATTGAATGCATGAATACAAATAAATTAATTATAAAAGAAACTTTCCTCCAAGAACGTACACTCTAATGGAGAACTATATATATATGCACGTGTGTGTGTTTGTGTGTATGTATATATAGGGAGGGTAGAAAGGGAGCAAAGAGGATGAGGAAAGACCACATGTACAGGAGCAAGACTGTCAGTAAGGAGATAGGTAAAAGTCAGCAGAGTCCAGGCACATCATGAAATAATGGTCTGGGCCAGAGACTTAACTAATCAGAAGAGAGGACTGCAGGACAGAGGGATTGTCAGAGTTAGAAGGCTCCTAGAGGGGAGGAGGAAAAGTCTGAAGTGTGAGGAAAAGAACCTGGACTCTTAAAAGTCTATGCTATGGCCCTAATCTACTAACTCTGTTAAAGGAGGAAATGAGATTAGCTGAAAGATCTTTATGATTACCACTTCCTTTTCATTCTTCTATTAATCGTCCCTTTAATAAAACATTCTATTCAGGGTCAGGCACAGTGACCTATATTCTACAGGCTCCATTCTCTTGCCTTTTGGAAACTGGTAAAACATCTTTTTTCCTGTCATACCTTTTCCATCATCTTATAAAAATCACTCACAATGGCTTAGTAGTCATGTTACTAGGACTTTCAGTGTCCTGAGATGTAGTTCATCAAGGTCAGGCAGACATTCTCTTACTCTCACCATGATAACCTCGGGTATCAACTCCTTGTTAGCCATTCATCTATACTTTCCAATTTTAAGGTCATTCTTCTCATCAGGGAGAATATGAGCAAAATAAAGGTGAGTAGCTCTATTTTTGCTGTCATTGGTTATTATCAGAATATCCATTCAGGTTAGCCCTTTTATTTTTTATAAATGAAGCAACTGAAGCCTAGAGATGTGAAGTAATGTGTCCAAGGCAGCACCAGGTATATGAATCAAACCCAGTTTTTTCTGATTGCAAATCCAAAGCACTTTCTACTGCACCATACTGTCTGTAGCTCAGCTCTATTCCAGATTGCCCATGGAACTGCCCTAAAAGACACACTTCCTTTTTTATTTACATCCTTTTACTCAGCATCTTTACACATCTGCTACTATATTAGGTCACTTTCTGAAGATCCATTCATTGAACAGAAAGGACTGAGAAGGAAAAAGGCATTTGAGATTCAGCAAGAGTTATACAAAAGAAAAGATGTCAATTATTGGAGACTAAGAAAAAAAAGTGCTGTGGGTATCTTGCCTCATCAAGGTCTCTACAACAGTAATAGCCTCCACGTCGCTCTTTCCACCAAAGGATGTGGCTAAAACCAGAACTCATCTCATAACACATGATCAATCACTAAGTTCAAAGCACACAGTTCTCCCATTAAAGAGGAAGAGTTCTGCACAATGCCATTTTGGAGCCGGAAATGCTTGCTTCCTATAGAAACAGCCTGCTTAAACCACTGTTACCAAAGCAGAAAGATCCAATTACAAGTATTTCTTTGTAGGGGAAACTCTTGATGGCTTCTAAGTGTAACTCCAATTTATGGAGCAAAATCTTGGTTAAGCTTTACCTCTAGGGAAGTAGAGAGGGAATCCTTCTCCTTCCCCCATTCCATATTCTTAATTTTCAAATCATTTTCTGAGTAAATGGGAAATTTTCTTTTTTTTTTTTCTTTCCTCTGCTCTGCTCCCAAAAGATGGCAGAAAATAATCTACTTCCACAGCAGAGAAAGAGTAATCAGGCTCAAGTTACAAAGGGAGGAAAAAGATGAAAGGTTAGAAAGACAGAGAACTTTGCTGACTTGCAAAGAAGGCAGAGGAGGGTCTGAAAGGCAGGAAATAACGATTACTATTTGGACTCCATATCAGAGTTTCCACTTTGGTTGAACCATTTGAAAGGAAACTGCAGAGATTAGTTTACTTACCGTGTAGGGCAGTGCATAATTTTAGAAAAAACAATGAATTAAAAACAATAACATCCACATTATTCTATAATATTCACAACAATATCACTATTACTCAGAAGGTGCTCCCCTCTCATGGGCATGTTTTGCTTAAAATAAAAGGAGGCAGGTGAGTATTATAATATGATTGATGATACCCTGTGATTTGAGAGTAGAAGTATGGGGAAGAGTGCGTGTGCAATATCATCAGACCTGTGTTTTAGGAAAATCTCTTTTGTGGCTGAATGGAGAATGGATTTGAGAGGGGAAAGACTCAAGGCAGGTAGAGACTCACTATCAGACCATTGTAATAATCCAGGCATGAAGTGATAAGGGCCTGCAGGCTGAAAATAAGGACCTGATTAAAGTTCTATATGCTGGCTTCTTCCCAGAATCTTTCACCCTACATGTCCTTGCAGAGAGGTTGGAACCCTATGTTTCTTCTCACTTGATGCTTAGAGCTAGTAAAGTCTCAAGAGACTGAAGAGACTGGATCTCTCTTCCTTCCCATTCTTGACAACTATACTCTACCCTACAAAGGTGTGGGACATTGATATCAATGGGCTTTGTGGCTTGGTTTACAATTAAGTGACTTCCTCTGTGATTCCAGTAAAGTCGTGTTTAAATGTCCAATCATGAAATAGTGGAGATCTTGTGTGCTCAAAGACTATTTCAAGTGAGCTTAAGTTATGTCTCATATTACCAAGATGAATATGCTTTGCATATAACTTATGAAGTACTGTATGACTGGACCAACTTGATAAACTCAAGATGCTTATTATCAGAAGGGTACTGAATTTTTCAGCCACAGCAACTATCAAGATATCTACTAAGTTATTTAAGAGTTTTTGTTTGCTTTGCTGACAAAATCATGGATCCACAAAATATTGAAATAAAGTCCTTTGTTAACTCTTTTAGCACCTAGCACAGTTCTTAGGATGCAATAGATGTTGTTTACAGACCTCAGGGTTATTACTTCATGATCTCTTAAGATTGCAGGATACCTTTTTAGTATCATCTGATCACGGTGAAAAGCAATGGTCAATGGTTGAGAATTTTCAAGTTAATTCATGACAATTTCTTCTCATTAAGATTCATAGCTGTAGCAGCAAGCACCCTAGCATCCCCAGGGTGGCTGCCAACACAGGTTCTTAGATATGCTTTTCTAAAGGAAAACTATGCAAAATGGGTTAACAATCTTGCTTTAATCAAACATATGTTATTTATGTAGTTCAGGGGAAAAAGGTCAGCACCCCAAACTTCAGAGAATACAGGGGTTACAAGCAGACAAAAAATACAAACGGAGAAACAAATTAGCAGACAGGCTTCCAACTGTCCAACCATTACATCTATACCTAGTCAGTTACCAGAGAGGGAAGTACCAACATCTGGGTTTTTAAAGCCAGTGGGGCTCAACAGCTGCCCAGAGTCTCGTCTGGTCAAATCACATAACTCTTCTCAAAGTGAGCCCCAAAACAAAATCTCACATCAGGGTATATATAGCCTTCTTCTGGCTCAAAGAATGTCACAGCCCTCTTAACCCACTGCTCAATCACACAGCACCAAGGTGTGGGTATTCCTGAAAAACAAACCTCCTATCGTAAGTTCCATCCTATTAGGGGACAGAGTATATTTTCAAATCAAGGAAGGTTCTCAGAGTCACTTAAGCCTATCAAAGGGCCTAGGGGCAGAGGAGATCTTAAATACTCGTTCCCTTAACAATAGGTTGCTATTATTTCAGTTTTTTCATTGGCTATTTGGACTTCTTGACATCTTGGAAAGAACTGATAAAATTCCAAAAGAATAAGTATCTATTTCATATTCATAATGTTCTGGTGGAAAAAGTATAAATCACAGGATAAAACATCTAGATCTGAAAGGGATCTTAGAGGTTGTCTAATTCAACCCCTTTATTTTACAGGTGAGGAAACTGAGGCACAGAGAAGTTAAGTGACTTGGTAACAGTGGCAGGATTTGAGCCCAAGTCTTCTGGCTTGAGAGCCAGTGTTCTTTCCATTTAACCAATCTAAAGTATTCCAAGCATATAAAAGCAACCCTACAGGGGTGGCCAGGTAGCACAGCGAGTAAGAGCACTGGCTCCAGTGTTGAGAAGACCTGGAGATCAAATCCCGGGCTCAGACACTTAGCACCCACCCAGAAACTCCTGGCCTTGTAACCTTGAGCAAGTTACTTAACCCCAATTGTTTAGGGGCGGCCAAGTGGCTCAGCGAGTAAGATCACCGGCTCCAGTGTCGGGATGACCTGGATCAAATCCGGGCTCAGATTCTCAGCACCACACCCAGAAATAACTGGCCGTGTAAAGTTGAGCAAGTTACTTAACCCCTATTGCTTAAAAAAAAGAAAAAAAAAGCAACCCTACAGTAATTTTTTGGGAACTGTTACTTATCAAATCTGAATAAACATAATATTTGTCTTCGTAAAATTATTCTGCTTGCTGGAGAAGTAAGTAGATTAGGTAAATTGCTAATTTCAAGACCTAGGATCATAGTATTTAGAAATGAAGAAGCTTAGACGTTTACTCAGTCAGCAATCATCAATTAAACTTCTACTGTATACCAGAAAATATAATAGTGGGGACACAAACAAAAGCAAAAAAAAATACAAAACAGTCCTGGTCCTGTAAGAGTTCATAATTTCATGTTGCCTAGTAGAATTCTCTTGTTTTATACATAAAGAATATGAAATTCAGAGAGGGGAAGTCATTTGCCTCAAAGTCTAGTAAGGAGTGGAACTCCAAGATAGAAACTCAGATTTTCTGACTCTAAATCCAGTGTTCTCTCAAAATTCAGTGATTAAGGAAGCAACAACAACAAACAACAATCTCTCTAAAATATCAAGTTGCATCTTTGATCAACTAATTTTCTCTGCTCTATGTCTTCATTGTGCTCAGGGAAATATCTTGTCTTCTTGCATCATGCTGTCTTATAATAATCCCCAATTTTGAGAATGTTTTTCATAGATTTTCAGCTCTTCTTTGTTCTGGTATTCTTACTGAGCAATCCCTGACTGGGGCCTCTTTGCCCACTGCATTTGATAGAATTAGTTTTGCTTTCACTGAAATGGAAAAAAAGAAGCTTCAATTCAAGCACTTGGAGATAGTTTCATTGAAGTTGCTTGTTGAAGCTATATACTGATCACCAGTCATGAGGACAACACTGATTGTCATCATGTACACAATCATCATCACTTTCCCAGAAAGTTAATGCAAATCTCTGCTAAAATTTCTTTCTAAAAATCATCTTAATTCAGCAATGAAAAGGTGAGTTTGAAAGAGATCTTATTACCAAACAACTGAAGACGACAGTCCCAACAACCATTTCTCATAAATCATTTGCATAGCCACGTGGGTCATAATCTCCTTTCAGTCTCAACATCGCCATCTGCTGGGTAGGCCACTGCAGGAGCATTAATATTACAAGAAGTATATATAGCATGAGTTGTAGTAGTCAATACGACAACTAAGAAAGCAGTGTTCTTGGTTGTTTGTTTGAACTAAGCTATTCTTTCTAAGTAACCTGCTAAATCCAGTTATCCCCTAAAAGGAATTAGAAGTAGAAAAGAGAGTAGATTATGAAAAATGTTCATGCTTAAATTGATTCTACTATCTGAAGTGCTTTGCAAGAATTCATAGAATGGAGATCTGGAGGAGACCTTATAGATCATTTAACTCTAGCCCTTTATTTCCTAAATGATCAAACCGAAGCCCAGAGGGACTCAATGAGTTGCCTAGGTCATAAACATTTTAAGTAACAGGTTAGAGTTCAAACTGAGGACCCAAGTCTCTAAATTCAGTGCTCTATTCACCACATCATGATGTCTTCTTTTCTTCTCTTCAATGTTGGATTACAATTCCTGTATTGTACATAGAGAATCAAAGCAGATATTGTAAGTGAAACTTTTCCTAAATACAACTTTAAGATGTGGGTATCCCTGGGAAGAGAAACAGTGGTCTGTTCTTTGCCTTTTTTTCTCTGACTACTCATGTATTACTGAAAATGCAAAATTTGCAATCACCTGGATTGAAAATTTTTGACCAAAATCTTTGCTGCCCAAGAAAGCAGCATGTGGCTCAGAAGATACATAAACATAATTAATCAAATTTAAAGTGGAAGCCTATTATTTCCACTACTGTTGCATTATGAGAATACTAAGGTTGCATTGATTTGTTATAGAATTTCCCAACACTCAGTGTTCTTAGTTCTCTTTCAATCTGGGACTGTGATTTCATCTGCATAGGGCACTCTCTGGGTGGAAACCCCCTCCAATGATGCATGCAGATTGGAAATTTATAACTAATATTCTTATAAAATTCATTAGGGGCACTGGGAGTTTAAAGCTAATGTGTATCAGAGGAGTACTTGAAGGCAGGTTATCTATCCCACAGTGCTCTCAGAACTCTTCATGAAGCTCTAAAAGCACAATTAATATGTTGAAATGGAGAAGCACAGATTCAAGTTTATAAGAAACCTAATAGCACAGTCATGTCAAACTGGGGAGTGCATCATGCAAGGAAAAAAAATGCTTTTTATTTTTATTCCCTGAGAACATAATCACTTACACGAACCCATCAACATATGGTTACAAAAGACAAATGCAAGAGAAAAAATTGCCTTTTTGTGTGTGGTAGACAAGACCATGGGACTCACCAGAGTGTGAAAGAGTCACTCTGTTGTGTTTTTTTCCCCTTATGCTTTAGGGACAAACAGGAATAAGGTCTTGCAATGGCTGAGAAATGTCAGCCAGTCAATTGGGGATGAATAGAAAATGAAAAGTTAAAAACAGGTCAGAGTAAATAGAAGCACAGCAGAAGTCTCTGGTGAGGGGTTCATGAATTTTGCAATATTCTGGGAATTTCCAGAGAGCTAATATTTTCCCTCAGCTTTGAACATGTTCTTTTGTAACATCACATCAACAAATATTTCAGTTTTGATGAATAAAAGAAGCCAAAAATAATAGGGGTTGATGATTGAATGCTATTGGCTTTTGGCTTCGCTTGAGAGGATTGATGAGAACTCACTTGTGGCTACACTCCGAGTCCCTGCTCCACTCACTTAGGAAGATAAATTCACTACAGAGAGAAGCTATTATTTAGTTTCTTTTCTATGACATACTGTACAACATTGCAAAGTGGAATGAAAACTGTTAGAAGAAAAACAACTGATACTATAAGTCATGCAAATATAGGCTAAAGGAGACTTCCATGACACCCACTGCCATGCCTTTTCTCTCCTTTCAGCCACCTCACTACTGCCATTCATCACAGAAGAAGAAGGCAGCATGGCACAACTAAAAAAAAATGGTAGGTTGGTGGAACCAAAATGGTGGTATAGAAGCAGGGAAACTCCCTGAGCTCCCCCATAACCACCTCAAATACCTATAAAATATGATTTTAAACAAACTTTAGAACTACAGAACCCACAAAGTGACAGAGAGAAACAAATCTCCCACTGAACGCAGCCTGGAAGGTGGACAGAAAGGGTCCATCACAGTGTACTGGGAGCAGAGCCCAGTCCCTTGTGAGCCTGTGGTTTTAGCCCCAAGGCAGCCCCAACCAGCAGCAGCTGGAGCAGACCTCGGAAGAGTGGATTGCTAGCAGCTATGGTGGTTTCCAGAAATATCAACCCATAAATGCCAAAGAAAAAGTAAAAGGTCTGTGTAGAACTCTGTAGGAACTTAGGGGGAACAAAGGCATGGTCCGGCCTCTATCCCCAGAGTGAAAAGCTGTGGAGGCTCAGCAGCTGTGCAGCTGCCTCCATGTGGCAGCTTTAGAACTCCTGGCCTGCAGATTGTAGGGGGGGCAAGTAACCATTCAGAGGGTAATTACTCTTGCTTTACCCCACCTAGATCTGGATCACGGTCTTGAGTGGGGGTCCTGAAATGTGTGACCAGTGAGCCAGAGCTTGTGGGGGCTGTAGTAATGGCACCCTCCTAATAACTCCAACAGCTGCACAAACCCCAGTGATTTGGGAAAGAGCTACCCTCTCTGGAAGCAGAGATCTACTGTGGCAAAGAACTCAAAAGTCAAGTAATTGAGTGGCGACATGAGCAAGCAAAGGAAGCAAAGCAGGCACAGCAGTCCAACTTTAGATACCTATTTTGGGGATGAAAAGAATAAAAACATGGAATGGGAGGTAGACAATGAGGTCAGAACTCTTGCAGCAAAAGCTTCCAAGAAAAATATGAACTGATTACAGGCCATGGAGGAGCTCAAGAAGGATTTAGAAAATCAAGTAAGAGAAGTGGAGGAAAAATTGAGAAGAGAAATGAGAATGATGCAAGAATATCATGAAAAGAGAGTCAACAACATGACTGAAGAAAATAACACCTTAAAAACAGACTAACTCAAATGGCAAAAGAGGCTCAAAAAGCCAATGAGAAGAAGAATGCCTTAAAAAGCCGAATTTGCCAGATAGAAAATGAATCTCAAAAGCTCACTGAGGAGAATCCTTCCTCTAGAATTAGATTGCAGCAAATGGAAGCTGTTGACTTTATGAGAAATCAAGATACTATTAAACAGATCCAAATAAATTAAAAAGTGGAAGGCAATGTGAAATATCTCATTGGAAAAACCACTGACCTGGAAAATAGATCCAGGAGAGATCATTTAAAAATTATTGGACTACCTGAAGGCCACGATCAAAAAAAGAACCTAGAAATCATCCAATAAGAAATTCTCAAGGAAAATTGCCCTGATGTCTTAGAACCAGAGGCCAAAATAGAAGTTGAAAGAATCCACAGATCGCCTCCTGAAAAAGATCCCCAAAAGAAAACTCCTAGGAATACTATAGCGAGGTTCCAGAATTCACACATCAAAGAGAAAATATTTCAAGCAGCTAAGAAGAAACAATTTGAATATTGTGGAAACACAATCAGGATAACAGAGGATCTAGCAATTCTACATTAAGGGATTGAAGGTCTTGGAATATGATATTCCGAAGGTCAAAGGAGCTAGGATTAAAACCAAGAATCACCTGCCCAGAAAAACTGAGTATCATGTTTCAGATGAAAATATGGTTATTCAATGAAAGAGAGGATTTTCAAGCATTCTTGATGAAAAAACCAGAGCTGGATAGAAAATTTGACATTCAGATACAAGAAACAAGAGAAGCTTGAGAAGGTAAACAGGGAAAAGAAATCATAAGGTACTTATCAAAGTTGAACTATTTACTTTCCTACATGGAAAAACTATAATTGTAACTTATGAAACTTCTCAGTATAAGGATAGTTGAAGGGAATATAAACGTATATATATTTTTGTGTATGTATATACATACATATATATGTCTATATAGGAGGGTATGTGTGTGTATGAATACATATGTGAGTATGTGTATTTATGTGTACAGGTATACATAGAGAGAGGCCATAGGATCAGTTGAATAGGAAGGGATGATACTTAAAAGGTGAAATTGAGAGGTGAGAGAGGAAGATAATGAGAGGAAATGGGGAGAGACAGAATGGGGTAAATTATCTCATATAGAAGAGGTAAGGGATGACTGTTACAATGGAGAGGAAGAACAGGAAGGCAAAGGGGAATGGGTCAAATTCTCATTGAATTTGGCTTAGGGAGGGAATGACATACACACTAAATTGGGTATCTTGCCTTATAGGAGATGAGGGGGAAGGGTATGAGAGTAGGGGGATGATGAAGGGTAGGGGAGGTTCAGGTTGGGGGGGAGGGTAGTTGGAAGCACACACTTTTGAAAAGGGACAGGGTCAAAGTAGAGAATATAACAAGTGGGGGGCAGGAGAGGATGGAGGGAAAAAGAGTCAATCTTTCACAATATATCCATTATGGAAATATTTTGTGTAATTACACATGTACAACCTATATTTTGCTTATCTTTCCAGTGAGGGTGAGTGACAAGGGAGGAAGGGAAAGAATCTGGAATTCAAAGTTTTAAAATAAAATATTAAAAAATATTATTATTAGAACTATTTTATATACAACTGGGAAATAAGATATACAGGCACTGGGACATGGAGATCCATCTTGCCCTACTGGAAAGTCGGAGGGGGTAGGGGGGAGGATATAGGAGAGAGCAGATTGGGGGTGGGGGTATTCAGTGGGATCGCTGTTTTGGGGTGGTGGTTAGGGGAAAGATGGGAAGAAAATTTATAACTCAAAATCTTGTGGAAATGAATGATGTAAACTAAAAATAAACATAAAATTTAATTTAAGAAGGAAATAAATGCTAGATTTGAAATCACAGGACCAGGGTTCAAATCTGGGCTCTCATACTTACTACTTACATGACATTGAGCAAGTTTCTTAGATTCTATGAGCCTTGCAGAATAAGAGGCTTAGAGGATTGTAACTCTAGAGGTGGATGAGGTTTTATTGCTGTTCAGTCATGCCTGACTTTGCGTGACTCCAGGCCAGTTGTAGCATTGCAGATACAGATTTTGCTCGTCCCAGGTCAGAAACCTTTATAGCTTTATGGAATCTCTCAGAACTTTCACACTTCTGGCACAACCTTCAAGAATACAGGGGTTACCCTTGTGCTATAATGTGTTTTCAGGAAAGTATTTTGTAAAAGTTCACAGTCATTAAAGACTAAGAGGCAGCTATGGTGTAGAGGACAGAATGAGAGCCTGGATTCAGAAAGTCAGAAAGACCTGGATTTAAATTCATCCTCTGTCATCTATCCTCTGGGTTGCCCCACTCAGTTCTCTAGACTATAATCCTTAGAGATAGGTAGGTGGGGCAGAGTGGTAATATTGGTAGTTAGGGAGAACCACTTTCAAATTGTACCTCAGTCATACTTATTAGCTGCAGGACCATCAGTGAGTCACTTAAGCTCTGTGACCCTATTTCCTCATTTGTAAAATGTGGATAATACTAGCACTTACTCTCAGGGTTGTTGTGAGGAGCAAAGGAGATAATAATTGTTAAGTACTTTGCAATCCTTAAAGCACTATATACATGCTATAGTCATAGCAAAATAGGCATAGATCTACATTTGTAAGGAAGTTTCTACACTGGTCTCTGTACCAATAAAATTACCAGTTTTAAAAGGCCAAACTTCCAACATAATTATTGTGATAGGAAGTGAGTTTCCAAAGTAGAAAGGAAAGCTATACTTCTCATGCATAGATAGCTTTACATATAATACTCTCCATAGGAAAAATAGTTGGGAAATCAAGGAAATTATAATTCAGTGAGGAAAAAGGAATTGTAGGGAATTGATTATTTGTTTTTGGTTTTGAATGTAGCTCATTGATAATTTTAAGATCACAGTTTTCCAAAGAATGACTAGCTTACCTTATAACACATTTACACTATATATTTCAAAAGCATGCAAAGGTCATAAATGAAGGAAAAGAGACTCACATGAGCCAACAGGTTTATTTAACCTGTTACATTGTCCTTGAGACCAATAAAATATATCCCTCTAAAGGGCTGCGTGGAATTTGGGAGCCATCACTGCTTCATATGAAAGGATGAAGATTTCAGTCCTATTGTTTAAGTATTTCTTATGTGTTTTCCTTATAAAATTTTATTAATAACCTTTGGTTTTGTGTCATTTATATTTCCCAACATTACTCTCCTCTCTCCTCTTCAGAGAGCCATCCTTTACAGCAAATAATAAAAAATTGGAAAAAGTTCAACACAACTAGCCAATGTATCAAAAAATCTGGCATTACATGTAATATAATCCACATTTGCAATCTGCCCCACACCATCCTCCTTTGCCAAGAACCACTGGAAGGTATTTTCTTAATTTCTTCTTTGAGGATCAAACTTAGTCATTATAATTTTGTAGGATTTAGTTTCATTGTTTTGTTCTTTCTACTTACATTATTTTAGTCATTATGTGTATAGGTCCCCTGGTTCCACTTTCTTCATTTGGCATCACTTTATATGTCTTTTTATGCTTCTCTGTATTAGTTATTATTATTGTGTTTTCTAGCATAATAAAATTCCATTATATTCATCTATTACAACTTCTTTAGTCATGCCCTAATAATGGCCCTCTACTTTGTTTTTAGTTCTTTACTATTACAGAAAGGGTTTCTGTCAATATTATGGTGCCCATAGGGCTTTTTTGTCATTTACAACTTTGTGGTATGGACCTACCAGTGGAATCTCTAGCCAAAGAGTATGGACATTACAGACATTTTCTTTATATATAACTTGAAAATCTTCTCCAGAATGGTCATACTAGTTTACAATTCTACTATCAGTGTACATGAGCTCCTTCTTTTTTTTTTTGAGGGGGAAGGTAGGGCAATTGGGGTTAAGTGACTTGCCCAAGTTCACACCGCTAGTGTGTCAAGTATCTGAGGTCAGATTTGAAGTTAGATCCTCCTGATTCCAGGGACAGTGCTCTATTCACTGTGCTACCTAGCCGCCCCCCATGTGCTCACTTCTTGAAGAGGCCTAGTCACTGAATGGGCATTATTCACTCTAGATGAGTATGTGAAAAGGCCTTAGCCTAAAAGGGCCAGGGTCTCCTAATGCATCCTGGATCATCTCCCGTCATCCTGATGAATATCTGGTCACTGGATCCAGATGGCTGTAGAAGAGAAAGTGAGGCTGGTGACCTTGCACAGCCCTCCCTCACTCAAAGCAAAGTCAACTGCAAATCATCTCATCATTTTCTTGATGCCATGGTCCTCTTTGATAACCAGGGACAAACACAACAACAACATATGCTTATTTTTCTACAACCCCTCCAACATTTATTCTTATCTTTTCTTAGCTTTTCTAATATTCTAGGGAAGTATAAGGTGAAAACTTAGAATTGTTTTGATATGAATTTCTCTTATTGGTGATCTAGAACATTTTTTCATATTGTTTTTAATAGTTTGAGATTCTTTTGAGAAATATTTGTTCAAATCCTTTACCTCCTCATCTATTAAGGAATGAATTTTGTTCTAAAATATTTCTGTTAGTTTCCTACATATCTTAGATATCAGACTGTTATAAAAATATTTGATAAAAATATTTTTTTCCAGTTAATCGCTTTATATTCTTTCCTAGTTGTGTGAATTTTGTTCATTTAGAAGTTTTTCATTTTTTCATAATTTAAATTCTCCATTTTATTTATTATAATTACCTTTGTTTATTGTTTGGTTAAGAATTCATCTCCCTGTTCCTAGCTATAACTGAAAAGTACCTAATCTTATTCTCTTCTAGTTTTTTGTGGTTTTAATCTATAACAGTCAGGTTAAATATCCGTTTTAAGTTAATTGTGGTGTATCATGTGAGATGCTGGTTTGAATGTAATTTTTCTTACGCTGTTTTCTAGTTCACCCAGCACTTTTTTTTCCTGTCAAAAAGAGAGTTCTTTCCTAGATAATTTAAGATTTTGCTTTCATTGAACACCAAGTTGATTTATCTCTGATTCTTCCTTGTCTAGTCTGTCTCATCAATCTAGTTTTCTATTTTTTGACCTATGCTAAATAGTTTTGATTTTTCCTGCTTAATAATATAGTCTGATATCTGAAAAAAGTTGCTCTATTTTAATTCTTGCTTTTAAAATTATTTTCTTCAATATTTTGCAACTTTTGTTCCTTTAAATGAATTTTGTTGTTATTTTGTATATCTCTATAAAGAATACCCTGGGTATTTGAATTGACAGAGTATTAAATATGTTAATTAATTCTGCTAGTACTGTTATTTTTATTATATCAATGCAACAAACCATGAACACTGAATATCCTGCCACTTACTTAAATTGTTCTTTATTTCTTTAGGGAGCATTTTGTAACTGTATATGTGGACATAATGAGTGTGCTTTGTAAGATTAATTGCCAGATATTTTATCTTATAATTATTGTGAATGTGATTCTCCTCCCTATCAGCTCCTCTATGATTTTATTATATCTGTTTTAATAGGGGTTCGGTGCATGCCTAGTCTAAGATGATATTTTCCATGTGGAAGAAGCTTGAGATCTGGTTCCAAGAGCCTGGATGACTAGAAAACCCATGGACATTTTGTCTTGGCCTACCACATGGGTGAGAGCATTGTGTTTCCTTTGGCTACACAAATGGAACTGTGAGTGTTGTTAAACCTGCCTAAGCAACAGTGGGACTTTTGCAGCATTTGTGACTGAGCATAACAGATTCTACTGACACTATGTAGATAAGATAGTGGAAGTGGGTCTGAGGGCCATCTTTTCCTCCTCTCTTTCCTTTTAGGCTATATGGGCCCCAGAAGTAGGCCTGGGTCTTTGGTCTTTTGGGTTATTCTTTTCCATTTTAGGCACAGGAAGTGGAGTCTCTTATAGAATCAGGCAACATTAGTCATAGATCTCTATAATCTATCTCTATCTAGGGTCCAGAAACCCAGGCTTGATGTTATAGTCAGTCAGGTAGCAATGCCCTAAGGAATATGGGTCCAACTGAAGCCAGCACTGGTGACTTTGGAATGGAACTTGGTGGGACTAAGGCTATGTATGAATTGAGTCAATCTTTGAGATGAAATCCCTCACTTCCCTAGAGATTGAGGTAGCATTAGAGGTGTCAGGGAATTATGCTACTGAGGTTTTGGGGGAATATATTTGTATGTTTGGTTTTTGATATATCTTTGATGTAAATGTCCTTTACTAAAGCTAATCTGATATTAAGTGGTTAAATGGAAAAATGGAACTAGCATGTTTATCACTGAGGCCTTAAAATTTGTTGGGGAACCCAGCTAATGGAGAATGAGCCAAGGTCAGAGGAGGAAGATTCTTCAGCTCCTTCAGGGAACCACAGAAACATGGGCAAGGAGAATGGGAAATGTAAGAGATCAGGCCTTGAGAGAAAGGGACCAAAGTCAGATAATGTTACACTATTTTGGAAATGTCATTGATTTTTATGGATTTTAAAAATCTTTTATTTTACTAATCTTTTAGGGCTTAGCACTCTGCCTGGTACAGAGTAGGAGCTTAATAAATATTTTCTGACTGACTCAATCAGTTTCTTTGCTTATTTCACAGGATTTTCTAAATCAACTATCATATTATCTGCAAATAGGAATGCTTTTGTTTCCTCTTTGCTAATATTTTAGCCATTAATTTCTTTTCTTGTGTCTTACAGGCACCTCTTGCTATACTTTAGGGTATCATTTGATCCACACAAATGTTTCAGTTACATTGCTATAACAGAATGACTGGGACCCATTCCTAAATTTTAGGCTCATACTGTACTACCATGTCATTTTGCAAAGCAAAGTATTCTCCAAGGTCGGCTGAAGTTACTATTGTACCTCATGAGCAAAATAGACAGCCACTTTAAGTCTACAGGAGCAAGCCTTTCTACTTTAGTCCTAGAGTAATAATCAATTATAGAGGCAGTGTGGCTTAGTGGATGGAGGAAGACCTGATTTTTAAGTCCTGCTTCTGACACGTTCTAGCTTGCTTACTATAGGTCAACCACTAATGAATCAGAGCTCCATGGTAAGTGTCAAAGACTTTGAGTTACAGATGAGTTGCTTCTCTGAATTATTTGAGATATTTCTATGCTGGGAACTTCCCATACTGATGAAATGCCCCCCAAAAGAGCAGTCCATTTACCCCTATCCATGTGAAAGAGGGATACCAAAGAAAGAAATACTTTAAAAAAAACTGAGGAAAAAATATAAGGCATAATTGCATGTATCTACAACTTTTCCATCAGAGAACATTCTGGATTTCCAAGAAACTGCTCAATTTGTTGAACTAACTCAAAGAAAGTGCTTCTTTTTTCATCTTTGGGCCAATTTACCTTAAGTATATCTTATAGCATTTTGTTAAATCTAAGCATTTAAAAACAGCATGCCCTTCCCTTAGGTGGCTGGTTTTCTGAACCATTACTTCCTCAAAAGACTGAATTGGTCTTCAATCTTGGCACTTCTATGAAGATGATGTGATTTGATCAGCTCTAAGTACCTTCTCTACCTAACTTCTTTCCTCAATTTTTTATTTTTTGTACACAAGGTATTTGCTACCTCCCCAGTCCTTAAAAAATTTTTTTGAAAGAGTTTTCAAAACTGAGTCACACTCAAATCTTTGCAGGCAGTGATTAAATTTTACTATGCTATTATCTTACCATGAAAAAGATCTGAATAAGATTTTTTCCCCTCCAGGTTAATACCTAATATGATTACGGTTGAGACAATTTAAAAAAAAAAGAAAGAAAAGAATTTCTGAAATGGGAGACTGCCAACCTATTTAATCAACATTTTTTTAGTATCAAGACATTGTAGTTTCTGCCTCCTGTAGTCTCAGGATCTTACACAAAGAGTCCAACATTGGACAGTGCAGAAAAAAAGCAAGAACAAAAAACTTGTAATTATGGGAAAATTCAAGAAGTAAAGGTAGTCAAATCTTCTTTTTCGATGTGTTGATGCCAGAGGAGGAGGAAAAGCAATTTTTCAGTAGGGTGTACTATATCTGCCAGACTATTTGTATGTATGCTGAACATTCCTTAGTGTCCTGGGACCATCTTGGAAAGCAATTCCACAGAACAAGGGAAGAAATATTGAGATACAAATTAATCCAGGCAATTTTACAATAGGCCAAAGGAGATCTCTTGGGTCTGAAAATACATGTATAGTATAATTATATAATGTTCATATGTACTATTGTCATGGATTCATAGACCGAGAGAAAAACCACAGTTTCTCTTCATCCCCACTTTACAGTTGAAGAAAACGGAGGCTCAGAGATGTTAAAGGATTACCCAAGGCCACACACGTAGTAAGTGTTAGAAAAAAAAAAAAGAGGATTCAAACTTATGTTATCTGATTCCAAATCAGGCACACCTTCACTACATTATGATGTCTCATTCATATACTCATATGTATATATCAAAACCCAGAATAGCTACCTTGTTAGTATTAATATTAAAATTCACTTTTAGAAACCAATTTGACAAAATCCACCTCTTACTGTACTTAAAAAATGAAGTCTTTGGGGGCGGTGAGGTAGCACAGCAAGTAAGAGCACCGGCTCCAGTGTTGAGAAGACCTGGAGATCGAATCCTGGGCTCAGACACTTGGCACCCACCCAGAAACACCTGGCCGTGTAACCTTGAGCAAGTTACTTAACCCAATTGCTTAGGGGTAGCCAGGTGGCTCGGCGAGTAAGAGTACTGGCTCCAGTGTTGGGATGACCTAGAGATCGAATCCAGGGCTCAGACACTCAGCACCACACCCAGAAATAACTGGCCGTGTAACCTTGAGCAAGTTACTTAACCCCGATTGCTTAAAAAAAAAAATGAAGTCTTTGAAATGACATTGCTATTAATGGAACTCAACTCTCTTTGA
Source organism: Petaurus breviceps papuanus (assembly GCF_028583685.1). Classification (NCBI taxonomy): domain Eukaryota; kingdom Metazoa; phylum Chordata; class Mammalia; order Diprotodontia; family Petauridae; genus Petaurus; species Petaurus breviceps. Next base: position 424,223 of record NW_027187347.1, read on the forward strand.
AAAAGACAAATCATTGCTAAGAATTTGGGATACGTTTTTTCTTCTTGATATATTTATCATTATCAAAAACAGAGGCAAAAAACCACAGTCCCCCCCCCCCCCAAACAATTAACTAAAAAAGTACCAAAAAATGCTTGTAAACAATCGCAAATGCAATTGGGCACCATTTGTTGAAAGAAAGTAGAGGTGTTTTGCTTTCTCTTTAAGAAGCACTCCCAACAGCATTTATCATATATAACCTAAGAATTATTGCTGTTCAGTGTTGTCTGATTTAGAGTTGTATCCAATACAAATGGTATTCTTTTGCTACTACTTTCTTCACTCTCTGTCACTTCATATATTTTCTAAGATTTTCTTGAATTTTCATATTTTCTCATTCCATCCAGGGCAATACCTTTCTATTCTATCAATCGATAAGTCAGTCAACAAACATTTATTAAGCATATGTTTTTGCCGGGCTTTGTGCTGAGTGCGGGGGATACAAAGAAAGGCAAAAGATAGTCTTTGCTTTTGTAAAAAGCTGAATAGTCAGGGCAGCCAGGTAGAGCAGAGAGCAAGAGCTCCGGCCCCAGAGTCGGGATGACCTGGGATCGAATCCAGGCTCTGACACTCAGCACCACACCCAGAAATTACTGGCTGTGTAACCTTGAGTAAGTTACTTAACCCCAATTGCTTATAAAATAAAAAAAAAAAGCTTAATAGTCAGGGCAGCCAGGTAGAACAGAGAGCAAGAGCTCTGGCCCCAGAGGCCCCAGAGTCGGGATGACCTGGGATCGAATCCAGGCTCTGACACTCAGCACCACACCCAGAAATAACTGGCTGTGTTACCTTGAGTAAGTTACTTAACCCCAATTGCTTATAAAATAAAAAAAAAGCTGAATAGTCAGGGCAGCCAGGTAGAGCAGAGAGCAAGAGCTCCGGCCCCAGAGGCCCCAGAGTCGGGATGACCTGGGATCGAATCCAGGCTCTGATACTCAGCACCACACCCAGAAATAACTGGCTGTGTTACCTTGAGTAAGTTACTTAACCCCAATTGCTTATAAAATAAAAAAAAAGCTTAATAGTCCAAGGGGAAGACAGTATGTCTATAACTAGGTACAGTACCTACAAGACATACACAGAATTTCTAACTTTGGTGAGGGAAGACTAGTAGCTTTGGGGAGTAGGTGAGGCCATGTGCAGATTTTGGTGTTTCAGCTGCCATAGATTTAGAGCTGGAAGGGACCTTAGACACCATCTTGTCCAATTGCTTCATTTTATAGATGAGGAAACTGAGGCCCATAGAGATTAAGTAACTTGTCCAATGTCACACAGGTAGTGAGAGAGGCTAGATTTGAACCCAAATTCCCCAAGTACAAACCCAATGCTTGTTCCATTGTATTATGCCAGAGTGATTACAAGGAAGAGGGAGCAAATTTATTCTAACTGTTCTCAGAGGACAAAACTAGGTCCATGGGGAGGATTTACAGAGAGATAAAGATTTTTATTAAAGAAAATGCTTTTCATAATGAGATACTCAGATACTTAAATGCATGCATGATTTCAATGTTTGTACGTCCTTCATTTAACTCAACAAACATATGTTTGGGTCCTCTTTGTGTAAGGTACTGTGTAAAGTGCTGGGTCTATAAATCAGTTAAAAACAGTTCCTTGTCTCAAGGAATTTACAATGGAGGTGAGGAGGAGGAAATATATGCACAAATAAACCTTAAGGCATGGAGATTGTAGACACAATGCTGAGTTTGAGGAATAATTTATAATATAGTGTAGCTCCCTAACTTCTAGAATGAAATACAAATTACTGTGGCATTTGAAGCCATTCATAACCTAATTCCTTCTGACCAATTTGCCTTATATTTATTTTATACATACTTGTTTTGTCTATTTACACACATGTGTATATATGTATATTTGCATATGTATGTACATACAAATATATGTATATGTGTTTATATATGCATGTAATATATGTACACACATATACTAAATACAATGTTATAATACAATATACAATATAGTATATAACTACGTATTTTGTATATAGTTATATGCTATATTTATATTATGTATTATATTCTATATAATTGTATATTATATTCTTTATTATATCATATAACAAATTGTATAATATAATGTATTATATATGTATGTATATACACTCAGATAGATAGAGAGATAGAGAGATAGATAGATAGATAGATAGATAGATAGATAGATAGATAGATAGATGAATGGATAGATAGTCTCTTACTGTAGAGAGTAAACTCCTTGAGGTCTGGGATGGCTTCCCTTCTGTCACTGTGTTCCCATCTTCTAGCACAGTGTCAGCCAGTCTACGCTTAATGAATGCTAGTTGATTGATTGATTAAATGTAGGAGTTGCTCAAGGTTAATGAGCAGGGGAGTTAAACGATAATAATAATAGCTGATTTTTATGTAGCATTTTAAGGTTTTGCTTCATGCATACTGTCTAATCTGATCTTCACAACAACTCTGTGAGATGGTTGCTCTCATTATCTGCCTTTTATAGATAAGGGTGCTAAGGCTAGCTAAGCTTAAGTCCAGGGTTAGAACTATGATTTTGGAGAATTCATTTGTCAGTTATGTGAAGTATGGATTAGGGGGTGATAGTAATTTGAAACAGAGAAAACACTTAGTATATTACTACAGCAGTCCAGACAAGGGCTGACGAAGTCTTGAATTGGATTGGTGGATATATCAGTAGAGACAGGGGGATGGTTATGGGTAATGGCTTGGAGATAGAATTGCCAGGATTTCACCTTCAGTATTAAGTGCAAAATTTTCTATCTGGTGTTCAAAGTTCTTCATAATTTAACACCTCTCACCTCCTACACTTTTCTAGTCTTCTTACACCTTACCTCCATGTTAGAATCAGTCCAGTGATATCAACAACACGTTTATTTTGTTCCATAAACAAGTCATTCCAATTCTCAACTGTGCACATTTTCTTTGGCTGTCCCCTCTGCCTGGAATGATTCTCCCTCCTCATTCCTACCTCTTGGATTTCCTGGCAGTGAGACATGATGTTCTGTGTTGTTGAAACCAAGCAGAGATGCTGATAGAAAGTGGAGAGTTACCTGGAAAATTCATATCCCAGTCCTCTGTAAAGGAAAGCTGTGGTCTATTATTGCTGTTGTTTTAATTAAACTATAATGTAGAAAAAGCAGTCCTGTCATTTGGATTCTGAATAAAAGTGAGCAAATTATGAAGAAGTTTTATTATTATTTCCTTTTTTCTTAAAGTGAAAAGATTAATTTTATTTTTAAAAATACATTCCTGTCTATATCCTTTACATCATATCCATTTCCCATTATATCCTTCTTCCCACCCTCTCCCAGGGAGCCATATAATAAAGAAGAAAAAATGAGAAAAAATCATTAAAACTACACATCATATTGAAAAAAATGTCTGATGTTAAACCCATTGTTTCACCCTTCCCAACTCTCTTTTTCAAAGAAGCTTGGGGAGCTATCTTCTCAGAATGAAGTCTCATTTTGAAGAGAACACTTAATTGACTTACAGATAAAAAATATAGAAAAAGCCAAACAGCAAACAATAGCTAAAAACCTGATATCTCATAGTGATGAATGGTGGTTTTGATGCCTCATGTGAGGATCTGCCGAAGATGGTTGAGTCATTTGACCACTTGATATGCTCCTTATTTATGGAAACTCTTGTTGCCACTATGTATAATAATAATTTTAAATGAGTCCAGAAACAACTTAAATGTGAGGGTCCTTAAATTCCAGATTGAATAGTATAATTTTTATCTCATAGTCAATAGGAACCACTGCAGATTTTTGAGCATAGGAATAAAATTCCCTTGAAACAATCAGCCCTGACTTTCAGTGAGATTATTTTGACCTCTGAGTAGAGGGTGAATCGGAAAGAATCAAGACTTGAGGCAGAGAGACCAGTTAAGAAGAAGGAAATAAGGACCAAAATTGGATACTGGGTTTCTGAGTATGAAGAAAAAAATGCTTATGAGAGATTATGTAAAGTTAGAATTCCCAGTATTTAATATCTGACTGAGAATATAACTCTGGTGCTTAGGAATAATGGAGGAGGTAGGTCAGGAGTAAGATCATGTTTGGGATAGTCATTGAATTCTATATTATAGATACTGAGTTTATGATGCAGGTGGACTATCTCAGCAGAGGTGTCCATTGGCTTTTTCAAAATCCAAGACTGAAGCTCTGGGAGATACATCAAGGTTCGAAATATATAGAGGTAGAAATCATTCCAAAAATTTATTGTGAGAAACTGAGTTAAGTGCTATAGAGGGTATGAAAAATAAGATATGGTGTGGTTTCTAATCTCAATCTATTTGTGAAGAAAAGACATAGGCATGCAGAGTGTTGAATACAATTCAGGAGAAAATAATAGCTAAGTACATTATTGAAATAAAGCAATAAGTACACAATTCATTGCCCTATGAATGATATAGACAATAAAGATTTCAAATCCTTATTCCTAACATTTCTCAGACTCTCTGGGCATCAGTTACCTTATCTATAAAAAGAAGGGGTCAACTTTGGAGGTTGTTTCCAGCTATCGATCTAAAACCCTATGTTCCCCTCACTCGATGTAATTTAAATCTCCTCCCAGCTCTGAAACAATTATTGTGTGATCTCAACATGTTCACCTAGAAGTTCCGTTGGCATCACCAACAAAGAACATTTCATGGAAAGAACAAGTTGCCAGTTGAATGATTTTTGTTTCCTATTAGGGCAAGAGCTAGATTTGCATTTGCATTACTGTTCTTATATCCAGAGCCATATAGATGGGGGTAGAGGTGAGGGATGGTGGAGTGCAACAAGGTTTCAGGCTCTGTAGGTTGGAGGCAGATTTTAAAGGGCTTTAAATGTTCACATAGATACAAGGCTAATCACACTCTTTACTCTTTGCGCTTCACTACAACTTCATAATATAGTAGAAATCAAGTTAAAATGAACTTCAAGTGAAGGGGGAAAATGTAGCAAAATGACAGCTTGCATTCTTCTGTGTGAATAAAACATATGAGGAAATGAGAAGTGGTTTTGTTTCTTTATCTTGTTGATAATAGATGGATTTATGCGCTAATTGAAACACACATGTATATAAACATATTGTATATATTTATGCCTTAAATATTTTTTAGGGGATACCTTATAAAATTCATAGGAAGTTGTAGCAGCAAGCACCCCAAGCGTCCTCAGGGTTTGCAGCTACCACAGGTTCTTGGATCTGCTTTGTTAAAGGAAAGCAACTCAAAATGGGTTAACAAGCTTACTTTAATCAGTCAGACATATATCGTTTACCTTGTTCAGGAGAAAAGGTCAGCACCCTGAACCTCAAAGTATACAGGCATAATTATCAAGACAGAAACATCAAGTAGACAGATTTCCAAACTGTCCAACCATTACACCCATACCCAGTCAACATCTGGGTTTCCACATTCTGGGTTTTTCAAAGCCGGGGGACTCTCAACATCGGCTTCCCAGAATTCAGATCAAATCACAGAACACTTCTCAAAGTGAGTCCCAAAAACAAAGCTACACATCAGGGCTTATATAGCCTTCTCCTGGCTCAGAGAATGTAACAACCTTATTGACTCACTGGCCAATCAAGAAGTATCTACTGAAAAACAAGCCTCCCACCCCAGGCTTCAGGTGCACATTAGCCTAGGGGCAGGGAAGATCTTTAAAATTTACATTTCCATTACAGAAGTGTGCTGAGGGTAGGTTTCCTTTATTTTTTCTCTCTGTATCCCTAGATGCAAGAGGCAGTGGTAAAGACATTGAAGGACATAAATAGCTAGAATTAAAAGCTTTGCAGATCAGAATGGAACTCTTGGCTTGTTTTGACTAAGGAGGGGTTGAGTGTCAGATAGTTACTGGAGGAGGTATGACAGGAGTGAGCAAACAAGTCATCAACTGCATAGAACCTCAGGCAATGGGAGTTCCAAGGAAATTTAGCTTTCTGTTTGATTTGGTGGGGGTGAGTAGAGATGACACAGAATCTGGACAATGCATTAAGAGAGGCACAAAGGAAGTCCCAGTTAGAGCTGCCTCCTCTCCTGGATGTGTGTTTCTTTGTCAAAAAAAAAAAAGCAGTAAAAATGACTGGCATATGATATGTTTGTATTCACTGATACACAAAACAAGACTTTAGATTTAAGTAACTGAGACTCCTGAGTGGAATGAAAGATAATCTTACAGATTATAAGAATAAATAATACCATATAATATATTGTGAATAATTAAATATAAAACAATATAAATGAAATAAATGTAAAAACAAAATAAATATAATATGAATATAAATAATCTTTAAATATTAAATAAATATAATTGTTTAGATTATAATTGATAAACTTCCCAAAGTGGAGCAAAAACTGAGTTTCCACTGGGCAAAAGTTTTCCTTCTAATTAAGCAGATTGTTGTTCATCCTCCTTTCTCAAAGAGTACCAATGATAAGAGCGATGACTTGTTGGAGAATTGGTTTTAAGTGAGCTGGAGCTTCCCAAAATTCTCAGAAAGGTGTCCGATTGAGTAAAGAACAGGAGAGATTCCCTCAGAGGCCTGGACTTCAGGCCACTTCACTCCTCTCATTGTTCTCTGTCTAGTGTCCTTTGGAGGCAAGAGAGAAAGAAAAAGTTTTACTGGACTGGCTGAAGGGGAGGAGTTGGGATTGAGTGATTCCATCTACCTGAAGGTGAGGTCATCCAGAAATAAGAAGCTAATTTTCCTTTTAAACTAGCCTCTCCAACACCAAACACAGTTACAAAAGGGGAATAGTGGGGATCTGGGGGTGAAAGACCTCTATTCACCTGCTTCTCCTTTTCTCTTCACTACCACCATTTCTTTCCTCATGTAGGCACAATTCCTGGCACTGATTTCTCTATCTTTGAGCACCTGTTAGGTGAATCCCAGCCCCAGGAAAGGGATGGCTGGTTTTCTATTGAGGAAATTTTGTTTTATAATTCTAAAAATGGTTTTTCTTTCCACTTACGTTGTAGTTTTGTATATGTTGTTTTCTTGGCTATGGTTACTTCACTCTGCATCAGATCATATAAATCTTTCTAGGTTTCTTGGTCTCCATCATATACATTATTTCTTATTGTGCAGTAGAGTTCCATTATATTAGTATACCACTATTTATTTAGCCATTGACTAATTGTGGACATTTCTCCCAATTCTTAGCTAACACCAAAAAAAGCTGCAATAATTATTTTGGAGGATATGGGGATTTTTTTCTTACCAATGACTTAGTTGGGGTCTAAGCCCAGTAATAGCATCTCTAATTCAAAGGGAATAGACATTTTAGTCACTTCATTTGCATAATTCCAAATTACTTTCTAAAATGATCATGTCACTTCATAGATATACCAACAATATGTTTGTGTGACTATCTTCTCACAATACCATGCAACATTGCTGTCATTTCATGTTATTTTTGCCAATTTTGTTTTGGAGCATTTTTCTATGTTGTGAATGCTTTGTAGTTCTTTTGAGAAGTGTTTGTTCATACTCTTTGGTCACTAATCTATTGGGGAATGGCAATTATACATATGTATGTATACACACATATACATATATGCACATATCCATATATGTACATATATGTGTGTTTATTTATTTATTTATTTACTGTTTATATATCTTGAATTACCAAACCTTTATCAGAGAAATATGTTACAAAGTTATATGTTTCAAAAGGAGACATTTCCATGTACAGGCCCTCCAAAATCCTGTTTTTAGGGATGTTTGATTGCAAGGAGAAAGTCCTGGGACCCTTATGGGTCAGGAAAGAGAGGGGGGCATTTTGCCTGCTGATGTTGACTGGAGGGTTCTTCCTTTCTCATTCTATTTAGTGATATGGCAACTATCAGGTATCTAGCTACTTCCAAGTTCTGAGGTTTTCTAGGTAGTGAGAAATCTGCCATTCTCGTCCTTAATTCACCTCCCAGCCTGAATTTGGTCTAGTTGGAGTGGAAGGTGACAGGATATTGGCGGCTAAATGGTCCTAGGCACTGGCTTCTTTGTTACTGCTCTTTCCTTGTTCTCCTACATATTTCCACACTGGACATTTTTCCCAACTAATGGAAACATAGTTCTATGAGAATTGGTGTGTTATAGTGGATAGAGAATTGATCTCAAAGTAAAGAATCAATCAATCTGTTATTTATTTTTATTAAATGTCTACTCTGTGCCACTCTGTCTATAAGGCACTATGGTTGTTGTTCATGACTGTTCAATCATGTCTGACTTTTCATGATTTCATTGACCATAACACACCAGGACCTTCTGATCTCCCCTATCTCTTGAAGTCTGTCCAAGTTCATGTTCATTGCTTCTGTGACACTATCTTATCTTCTGCTATTACCTTCTCCTTTTGCCTTTACTCTTTCCCAGCATCAGAGTCTTCTCCAATGAGTCCCATGTTATCATCATATGGCCAAAGTATTTAAGATTCTGCTTTAGTATTTTTTCTTCAATGAATAGTGAGACTTAATTTCTTTAAGCATTAACTGATTTTATTTCCTTGCTGTCCAAAGGATTCTCAAAAGTCTTCTCCAGCAACAACATTCAAAATCATTGTCACTCAGCTTTCCTGATAGTCCAACTCTTATAGTCATATATTACTATTGGAAGGATGAAATCTGTCACTATTTCCATTTCTTTTCCCTCTGTTGCCAAGAAGTTCTGGGACCAAATGCCATAATCTTTAGTTGTTGTTCTTTTAAATTTTAAGCTTCAAACCAGCTTTTACAGTCTCCTCTTTCATTTTTATGAAGAGGTTTCTCAATTATTCTTCATTTTCTGCCACCAGAGTGGTATTGTCAACATATCTGAGTCTTCTGTCAGCCTTAATTCTTGCTTTTGACTTGTCCATCCTGGCATTTTGCATGGCGTACTCTGCATATAAATTAAGCTAACAATAGATAGTCTTATTGTACTCCTTTTTCAACGTTGAACCAATCAGTTGCTCCATGTTTGGTTTTAACTGTTGCTTCATACAGGTTCCTCAGGAGATAAGTAAGATGATTTAGGACTTACATCTCTTTGAAGGCTTGCCACATTTTGTTGTAGTTTATACAACCAAAGACTTTAGTGTAGTCAATGAAGCAAAAGTAAATGTTTTTTCTGGAACATCCTTGCTTTCTCCGTAATCCAACAAATGTTGGCAATTTAGTCTCTAGTTCCTCTTCCTTTTGAAAACCTACTCTTTCTGGGATTTCTTGGTTCATATAATGCTAAAACCTAGCTTGCAGATGTTCTTAAACATGTTCTTGCTGATGTGTGAAATGAGTGACATTGTTAGTAATTTGAATATTCTTCAACATTGCCCTTCTTTAGGATTGTGATATAAACTGACCTTTTCCAATTCAGTGAAAACTTTTGAGTTTTCCCAATTTTTGGGCATATTGAGTGCAACACTTTACCAGCATAATCTTTTAGAATTTTAAACAGTTCAGCTGGAGTTCTGTCACTTCCACCAGCACTGGGGATAGAAAGACCCAAATGAAAAAGTATTTACCTTATGTAATGGTTTTTTTAAGCAATTGGGGTTAAGTAATTTGCTCAAGGTTACACAGCCAGGTGTTTCTGGGAGAGTGCTAAGTGTCTGAGCCCGGATTCGATCTCCAGGTCATTTCGACACTGGAGCCGGTGATCTTACTCTCTGTGCTACCTGGACGCCCCATACCTTATGTAATGTTAACATAGCAGAAGAGACCATGATATTACTAATGTAATTGATGCAATATAATGTAACATAACATGATGTGATATATCATATGATGACATAAATTGATATGATGTAATACACCATGGTATGATATAAAATATAATATGAAGCATGAAGCTGGTGAAATCATTTAACATCTCAGTGCTCTGGGCAATTCTCTAATACCATGACTTCTAGAGAAAGTTCTGACCTGCCTTGCTAGAGGAAGTTTCCTCATCTTGAAATTCCCTGCATCAATAAAATCACAGATTCTATCCGTGTCCTTATGTATAATATTAAGACAATAGAATAAAATATTATATAATCTACATGCATGTATACACACATTTATGTATGTATGAGTTAGCACTTTCAACTTACATACATATATACACATACTTATATATACCAGTATATATAAGTATATATGCACAGGTGTGTGTGTGTGTGTGTGTGTGTGTGTGTGTGTTTGTTATGGCTTGCAAGGAAGAAAAAATGTAAACACTATTTCTTGTACATAGTAGATGCTTAAGAGTTGTTGGATTGTTAAATCTTAGTGATGTATGAAGGTCAAATAGAACACTATTTCTATTGTTTAAGAGTAAGGTGGCGAAGGTCCGGGCTTTGGTAGTAGTAGTGAGAATGGGAAAAAAAGAACTGATTTGGACGACATTTTAAAAGCTGATTCTTCAACAGAACTCTGTGACTAACTGTTAGAAGAGAGCAGGGGAAGAAGTGATCATACATATTGGCTATTGGAATGGAAAAGATCTCTGAGGAAGACTGCCTTTACACTGTCAGGGCACCCTCATTTCTTTTGACCTCTTATCCTGATTCCCAAGATTTTAAGAATGTTAGCTAGGAAATAAGTGGGGTGACCTTTGCCTTTAAGCTTTTGCTCAGTTTTTCCATGGTCTTCCTCAGCATGCTAAGGAGAATGGCATCAAGCGGAAAAGCAAAGAAGGCACTCAGAGCATTAGCTAGTGCCTTGTTGGTAGCAGAGATTCATAGCCAATCCTGTTTTCTAGCTCCTGAGGACAGAAGTTTGAGTAAGCCAAATGTGTCAGTGTTCAGAAGCTCCTTTCAAAAGCAGAAGAAAAGTTTAAATACAGCTGAGGGATAAAGCTTTAAGCTGAAACACTGATAAGGGGGAAATGTGAGGGTTAAAAGGAATTAGGAGAAAACTCCCAAGATTTTTAAAATGAGAGAAAAAATCACATTTTTAAATGGGTGTGTGTGTGTATGTGTTTGTGTGTGTGGTGTCTGAAGTGGATAAAGGGGTCCTTCCTAGACAGTCTTCAATTGGTCCCCACTAAAATCCCTAAATAAATGTCTCTGGAAATGAATATTGACTGCTGGCTACACGATAGAACCAAAGATGTTCATCAAAGCCACAGATAAAAGATCTGTTTTTACTGTTCTATAAACATATAGAGTCAGGGCAGGGAGGCTTCCTTTCTATGTTACTGTTTGTTCATGTATTTGGGAACAAAGTAAGAAAAAAATGTTTTTCTCCCTCTTTGCATATATTATAAAATGTTTGGAAATCACGAATTCAGCTCTATGCATGTGTTTACAATTTATTAAGCACTTTATTGTGTTCATTTGTTTAGGTCAAAGATAGGGAGAGAAAGAACTGTAAGTAATCCTTTGCTATTTCTCTGATTCAGGTGCTGGTCATATATTTTTTTTTCCTTAACTGCCCTAATCTTTCTCTTTAGTCCTTCAGTTTAGGTTGCTGGTGCCAAAGCTCTGTTTATTACATTTCATGCTAGAATGAGCCAGAATGGGTTAATAAACCCATTCTGTCTTCATGTTCTGCCTCCATGCATCTTTTCCTGTTAAGCTGACTGTGTGGCACATTTCTTCCAGTTGATAGGCACCAGGGGAGCTGAGCTCTGTCTGAGCAATTCTAGACCATGGGTACTCATGGACCTTCTCAACACCTACTTTTTCAGGCCTCATCTCCATATTAGAACTTTGGATGTTCTGGTGTAGAAATATGAAGAAACATGAAAATGATTCTCGTGCCTAAATCTTTTGATTAATCCTCACAAATGGAGAAAATTTGGGCATATTTTTCTGCTGCTAGACTGCTAATGCCAGAATAATATCACATAGATAAAAATAATTCTGGCAAAATAAAATCTAAGCATCCCAAGTTTGGAGACACAATGAGATACTTGTATTGTTCATTGGTGATTTAGGGAGTCTGTTGCAGACTCCTAATCATTTCTCATTAAATAATCAGCAAGAAGGGGAAAAAAGGAACAGGTCACAGTAGATTCACTGAAGAAGGTTTTACATTAGGAAAAATATTTAGATATGAGGGACTTGCACATTAACCATTCAGCCCTTTAAATTTGTGCTTTCCAAAGATTTTATAATTTCCTTTTTTTGTACTTCATTATCTAAGATAGCCAGGATTATTTTTATCCTTTCTGAATTCAGTCCTCTACCAAACCCACAATATTTTTAAAGCTCCTCTCCATACCCCTGTCCCTTTTGATGCTTTAGGGGAGTTTCAGGCCTCGAAAGCATAATCATGGCGGCTGGTTATAAACATGGACTTGAGACTCTGCATAAAGAATAGAAGAGGAAAGGGATGGAGGAAAAAGACACTTTTAATTATGAACATATTCTAGAATAGCTGAAATAACACAGGTTCTTGAATGATTTTCCATTGATTGTAGGGAGAAGTTGGAAATAACCACTTCAGTGTCCTCCACAGGCTCACAAAAAGCAACTTCCCTGGAAATATACTTAGTTTACTGATGAAAAGACTTAGCTAAAAAACTATCATACTAATTACAATAATTACTATTAAATATATATCTATGCTGTTGATTAAATATGCATATATACATGTATACATATGTATACACAGAAAAAATACAACTATTAGGGAGGCAGTTTGCCAAAGTAAATTAGAGAGCTTGCTTCAAAATCAGGAAGGCCTAAGTTCAAATCCTTTCCCTGTCACATAATGACTGTGCGTCCTTGGACAAATCTCTTAACCTCTCAGTCTTCTAAGCAAATGGTATCAATTTCAGTTGGGAAATAGAGCCCTGCTATATCACACTGACTCAGAAAATTTCAACATTATCAGTTGCATTATATTTTTTATTTATTTTGTTATATTTTATTTCCCAGTTACATTTTAATCTGGTTCTGCCCAAAGGTCCTGTAAGTTTTTAAACTTCTGCTCTAAGAGGCTCTCTAAGATGACAAGTTGCAGAGAATCTGCCAAGTTCCATGTACAAAAGAAACCACAGGCCAGAACCTATCCCACCTTATCCCTATAATTATCTTGCCAAAATGCTGCATAGAGAAAGTGACATATAAACAGGGACTTGAAGGAAGAGAGGCATGGCAACAGACTGAGAAATAAGGGAGTAAATTCTAGGCAGGTAAGTTCCATAAATAAAGTATGGCAACAGGTAGGGTTGCATGATGATGCATAGCAGTCCTGTTTGGTTTGAATGTAGTATAATGGGGAAGTGGAGGAAGTCTCTGATCAGGGGAGTCTCTGATCAATCAGAGACCTCCCTAATCCATGTGATAAGATTGTAGAGTATGGACCTTCATTATAAAGGGATACTTCCCAAGAAGCTAGCTATATTTCCTAGTTTCTAGCTGAGAGACAGGGGTGCTTCTTCAAATAGAAGGACATGATGAACTATTTTATCTGCGGCCAGTGCCTGGGGCTGCTTTGAAAATGACTGGCAACTGAGGGTCAGGTAAGGCAGACTTATTAGAGGAACTACCCTCCTGTACTCTACAAGAGTAAGCAGTGAAATGGCATTACCTTTTTTTCTCCTTGGAATAGTCTTGGTACCCACCAGAGGGAGGGTGTTAGGGGCATAGGAAACAGTGGTGTTAGAGCTGGTGAAGGACATATGAGTCTAATCCTGTTAACAGCTCTAGGCACTAGAGATCATAGACTGGGGTGGAATTCTTTGTCTCCTCCTAGCAAGAGGCTCAAAAAGTATAAGAATACATGTCTAGCTCCATGAGAATGCTCCCTTTTAATAGGAGTTCATCCTCTGAATTCTCATCCAGTTGATAGGTAGGGGAGGAGGAAGGAGGGAAAATTCATATTGTTCAAAGATTCTCTTCATTAACCCCGTAGTAAAGCAAAATATATAAAGGGGAGTGATTTGAGATGAAGTTGGACACATATTTTTGAACCCTCTTTTTTCAATGTCAAATCCAGGAGTATATATTGGTTGGGTAGGTGATAGAGAGCCTCTGACATGATGTGAGCAAAAGTTACATGATCATTGTAGTGCATGTGAAGGCACGGAGGAGGTACCAGAAAGAGAATTGAATGGAGACAAAGACCAGAATCAAAAGGACAAAATTTTGTTTTTTGCTTTGTTTTAAAGAAGCAAAGGCAATATTTTTGTAACTGCACATTCTTTTTGAATCGTAAAACCTGTACAGCTTTGTCTTCACATTATGTAGGCTTCTTATGCAAAATTTCAAATATTTATGCTATGGTACCAACCTATGACCTCTCTCCAAGGAATGACTCTTTGTATTACCAAGTAGAGAGATTTCCTTAAAATAAAGAACTTAGATTTTATTGATGCCTTTTGCTTTAATATAATTACCATTTCTAGAAATTCCCATTTCTGTAAGCTTCTTCCTTCTTCCTCATCCCCTTTGAAATTGAACCTTCATTTATACCAGAAATACTCACTATAATGACCAAATATTATAGTGTATACATTCTATACTGAGAGTCTCTTCCTTCTCATTTGAGAGGAAAAAAAAAGTTTGTTTCCTCATGTTTCCTGGGACCATTACTGACTTTTCAATTACTCAGAATCAACTTGCTTTTAGTGATCTTTTCCCCTATATTGTTGTGCTGTAGTACTTATAAATGAATGAATAAAAAAATAAAAAAAGCTTACGATGTGCCAAGCACTTTGGAAGTGTTAAGATTATAAATTGAAAATTTGATACTATTCCTGCTCTCACATTCTAAATTCAACAGTTATTAAATAAGTCAAGCAGTGAGGTGGTTGGGAACACCCAGAGGTCTTAAATTATATGTCAGATGACAGTGTCCATAGAATTTCAAGGTACAGAGTCAGTACAGTACAGCAAGTACTTGAAGATGACTGGCAACTGAAGTGTGTACAGTAAGGATTGGAGGACTTAAAAAGGCAGAAGCAGGCCAGAAATAGGTAAGGTCTAGCGGTCCTTCATCTCATCAGAAGGAATGGAACTATTGGATCCCATTTTGCCCAAGTTCTGATACCAGAGTAGCCTAGGCTGAGGAAAAAAGGCAGAGAGGGAGGCACCTCTGCTGGTGGTCAGTTTTTTTGCCTCTAAGAGTCTCTAATAGGTTCTGGGTTAGTGCTAGGTCAAGGGCCCTCCCTTGCAAAGCAGGAGGGGAATGTTATAGTGTATGGCTTCATTAATGATATCAAATGTCTTACTGTGCAAACTGGTTAAAAAAAATTGGGAGGGGGAAGGACATTCAATGTTAGGTGGATTTTGAGAAGACAGAAATGATAATAAGGAAAGGCAATAACTTGAATGGGATTACCTAAGCTGCAGGAGGACATGAGGGGGGAATTTAAGAAAGATAGGCAAACTCTAATGTTCCTGCTTATTTCATTTTGCAACAATTCTTTCAAATCTTTCCATATTTTCCTCATTCCTCATATTTATCATTTCTTATAATAATATTCCATTATAGAATAATAGAATAACATTCCATTATATTCATAAATTATAATATATTCAGTCATTCTCCAATCATTGGGTACTGAATTGGTGTAATTATATGAGAAAAGTGACTTTGTGTTTTCATTTCTTTGCTGAAACAAAGAGCAGAGTAATGAATCTTGTGGTATATATTAGACATTTATTTCTATTTCTTACCTCTTTAGCATACTTGCCCAGATAGGGGATCAAGGCATGAACATTTTTAATTAATTTTCTTGTATGATACTAAATTGACATCAAGGGTGATTGAACTAATTCTCAGTTCTATAAAATTGTTTCTGTTTTCCCAACTCCAGTGAACATTGAATGTTCCCCTTTTTTTTGTTATATTTAGTCTGCAAAGTAAGACATTTGGTATCATTGACGAAGCCATGCACCATACACTCGCCACTTTTTCTTTGCAATTGTAAAAGAAATCCCAGCTTTTCATCTTTTAAATCTTTATTTTGTAAATTCACCTTCATACATTCTAGCAATTTATGTTAACAAGTCCATCTTTTTAATAAATCATGCTAACTATTTGTGTCTCCTTGGAGCAACAAGCTTACCGATAATTTCCACTTCAACATAATTCTGAAAAATTCAGCTAATTAGATCATGCCTTTTGGACAATAGCAGCTCTGCAGGAGATAAGAGTTTCTGTTGTGTGAAAGAGCAGGTCTGGATGGCACAGAAGGCTTCAGACATCCTAGACTCTTAGAATATTTGGCACCTAGTAGCAGGGCAGTGGAAGCAGGCAAACAGTTTAGAAAAGGAAGAGAGAGAAACAACTATGTGTTCATTTTTTCTCTATTTTCCCCTCCCTTCCCTCTCTCTTTATGATTCATATTGTATTCCCAGATTTCCTTATCCTTAGGGACCTCTAGAGCCCTTCCTGAATGTAGAAGATCAGCTGTCCAAACAAAACAGTCATTTAATAGCCTATCAATTGAATCTTTTGGCTCTGTTACAAGAAGCAAATCTCAACCCATTCCCGTCCAGATGAGGCCCGAGGATCATTTCGAACAAGAATTTGATTCTTTTTTTCCCTTAATGCCCCTCCCAGACATTTTATTTCTGAGAAAACTCCATTGCAAATCAATGGTAATTCTCAACCACAGATAAAATTAGTCATTGAAATCTTAGTATTTCCCTCCGTTCAGTAAATATTACCTTGAATCTTTATTACTTTAATGAATCAACAAATTGAGCATCTGTGCACTGAACAGAGCAGATCTTGGGATATAAAATCAGTTAAGATGAGGCTCTTGCTCTCCAGTAATTTACCATATCTTTGAGGAAACAATACTACTGCCTAACAGCACAACAACAAAATGAACACTCTAAACAGAACATTAATAATAACTGATGTCTTTATAGCATTTTAAACTTCTAGTGCACAGTGGTTTCCAGATATTTTTGACTTCTACTTTAGCACTCTGTCTGTTACACTATACTCTCTGTCTAACTGAACGCAATTGAATGTAATACAGTATGTGGTAGGACTTTCAATGTTTTAGGAATTAGGGGTAATTATTGAAGAAACCATTGGAAAGTTTGTACATTTTTGTTTATTTGCTGTCTCCCTAATTAGATTGAGCTCAGGGGCTGTCTTTTGCCTCTTTTTGTACCCTCAGTATAAGGCTTAATAAACTTTTATTGACTGACTGACTGAAGACTGGAGTGGGTAGACTTCATAGACATGGAAGAGGCAAGGTTTAAGTTTTATCTTAAAGGATAGGCAGGGTTTTCATGAGATTGGGAAATATTTTAAGTTTGGGGTGGGGGGGGGGGAGACAAACCTTGACTGAATGGGAATGTATATGCTATGATTGTAAGGAGGCTGCCCTGACCAGATCTGGACTACTCAGGCTGCTTGTTGGAGCTTCAAAGCACATAAGGTTCATTTGGTAATGTCCTAAGATGATTGACAATCTCTAGACTTGTGACTGTATGCTTTCCTACTAAATAATAGGGAGTATGGGGAAAAGGTTAAGAGAATAATTACTTCATCTGTAATCAAAGATTTTATAGCTGTAAATGACCCGAAAAATCATCTAGTTCAGGGGTGGGGAACCTGTGGCCTTCTAGGTTTTTGGGTGTGGCCTTTTGACTGAGTCCAATTTTTACAGAACAAATCCTTTCATTAAGAGGTTATCCTGTGAAGTTTTGATTCAGTCAAAGGGCTGCAGTTGAGGACCTAGAGGGCTACATGTGGCCTTGAGGCCTCAGGTTCTCCAACCCTGAACTAGTTCAACCCTCCCTTTTTATAGATGAATAAGTTTACAGGTGAACTGACTTGCCAAGGTTTTTTTTTTTTAAATCATAGTGAATGGTGGAGCTGAGGCTCTCTCACTCAAAACCCAGGGATCTTTTCACCGCACCATTCTGTCAAGTAAACTTTAATAGGAACTGTTTCCCTTTTTTGGCCCCTATAGAAATGAATGAAAAATATACTGATGAAGTTTTCCTTAAAGTACTTTGCTTGATTTATCAAATGGGGGAAAATAGTCAAAACAAGTTTATCATATTGGAATTCCAAATGATTAATAAAGAGTTTGAGTTCTTATTTTTATTTAATCTTTACTTAGTTACAATTTTTATCCTAGGTCACTTTTCCTTGAATACAGAAGATGAAAACTAAATGTTCTTCAGAAACAAGAATAGTCTAAGCAGAGCTATAAATAAAATTCATATATTTGCAGGGGTGGAGGGCAAAAACAAGCGATATTTCAAGGCTATCAGTCTTCAGTCGTGGCAATGTGAAAGACAGTCTCACAACTAGGAGTATTTGAACTGAGAGGAAGCAACCCATCCCCCACAGAATCTGACTTCTACCCCTGAGGGGGTTGAAGCTGAAGTTTGGACTTTGGGGAAGGACATTTTAGTTTATAGGATTCTGGGAGTGACAACTTGAGACTGGGAAAGGAAATGGAGTTGTGCCTAGGTTGGTGGAGGACTATAAGATATAGGGAAGACAGATTCTGGAATGCTATAGGAACAAAATGTGCTCACTAGGCTATTGGCACCCTGAGGCAAAGCCACAGTTGCCTCACCCCAGTTAGAACTCTATAGAGAGACTATGAAGTTTGTGTCTTACTCTACTTCTAAGTCTGGCCTCTGGTATCTCTGGATATGCCTTGGATGCCTTGGTATTATGACATGTTCCTCTATATCTGACTTTTTCAGGGGAGTTTCATTATGGACTTCTATTCTTGAATTTTAAGACCTTCTGAAAAATACCAGTCATCCAAAAAATGGTTTTTTTGGAGTTCTAATTTCCCTGAGGATTTTCATACAGCTAATAAATCTGATAAATCAGTCTGTGTTGACAAGATAATCAGTGATTAATAAAAAGCCTTGCCCCTCCTAAACGGCATGTTTATATTTTTTGATAGGCCTTTTAGAGACAATGTCTTGGATTCAAAGAATAATTTTAATGACATGAATTTCAATTGCTATGCTTTGGGTATAGGATGCCTATTCTTTTAAACACACTGGACAACAGGTAGAGTTGAAAAGCATTTATTAAGTTCCTATTATGGGTCACATACTATACTAACCTTTAGAGATACAAAGACACGCAAAAAACAATCCCTGCTCTCAAGGAGTTCACAGTCTAATGGGTGGGACAACAAGCCAGAAACTACGTAAAAGGTAGACATATTAAGGACAAATGAGGGGGGTCATCTGAGGAGCAAGGCACTAAGATTAAAGACTGGTGTGTTAGGACCAGTTTCCGTGGTATCCACACCATAGGGAGGGAAGGCAAAAGAAGACAAAGCTGCTCCCATCTCCTAGAACCCAATTGTCTCTGGTTTTCCTGAAGCATCTTGCTGGTCATATGAGGGCACAAAAGATCTGAGTCATGTGAAGTCTAGGACTCTGACTTGGGGGAATTCTGAAGACCACATGAGTCACCATGTTCTTTACCATATCCTTCCCTGATGACTAGATACATTTCCACATAGAAGTGGGAATGAGATAGCTTCTAGAAAAGTTAAGTGCCACTGTGTCCTTGTTGCAGAACCTTGCTGTGTTAGGGTAAGGTGAACCTCCTTCTGTTAGCCATTCCAAGATTACCAAGTACCTCATTTCATACCACATCAAATTTAAAGTGAGTGCTAGTATGTTAGAACCACCTCTAACAACCATGAAAGTTTTCTTTTCGAAGTTAGGATTTTAGCTGAGACTTGAACAAAGCCAAGGACTCCAGAAGACTCTGTCTAGGCTTCAGGGACAGTCTTTGAAAATGCTGGAATTAGGAAGGTGGAATGTCTAGTGTGAAGAACAGCAAGGAGTCTTCTGTCACTGCTTCAGCACATGTGAAAGGGGGTATGGAGCAAGAGGAGAATAATATTCACAAAGACTGGAAAGATAAGAAGGCACCAGGTTATGAAGAACTTTGTATGATAGGGGATTTTCTATTCATTCCTGGAGGTTATGGGGAACCCCTGGAATTTATTGAATAGGGATGAGGTGACGTTGTGAGATCCATACTTTATAAAGATCAGATTGTTAGCTAAATGAAGGATATATAAGAGTGCAAATAGATTTAAGTCAGAGAGTCCCACCAGCAGGCTATTGAAATGAAGTTATTGCGATAGTCTAGTTGTGAGATGAGGGTCTGTGCTATGGTGGTGGCATGTAACAAGAGAAAAAGGGCTATGCTACTTTTTTAATGAAGAGATGCTAAGAAGGTAGAATTAACAGGATAGGGTAAAAGCTTGGATATGGGGAAGGGGTGGGCCAGAGAGGTTCAGAAATTTGAGTCAAGACTGACACTAAAGTTTTAAGCCTGGCTAACTGGAAGGGTGGTAGTATTCTAAATCATCATTAAGAGGAAAGGAAGGTTTTAGTAAAAGATAATAAATTCTGTTTTAGGCATGTTGAATTTAAAGTGTAAGTGGGTTATCCAGTAAAAGATGTCCCACAGTCAGTTGGAAATGTGAGAATGGAGGTCAGGGGAAAGATGGAGATGGATAAATAGACATGACAATCTTCAGCATAGATATGATAATGGAATTCATATGAACTAATGAGCTCACAAAGAGCAATAGGGTTGGCAAATAAGGACCTATGGGCTAAATGTAACCTGTGGTCAATGGGCAAATGGCCCTCAAACTAAAAATGATTTTTTTACATTTTAAAACTTTATTAAAAAACAATAATAGTCAAACCCATATGGGAGCAGTGAGCCCTGCTTTGCTGAGCCCTGGTATAGACTCAGAGGAAAAGATGGCTCAGGAGAGAGCTTGTGAGGATGTGGGAGTGGGAGTTTGTGGGAGTGACTTAGATGTAGATCTAACAAAGGAAATTGAGAATAGTATGATCATCTCTATGTGTATCTGAGGTGGGGAGGAGGAGTAGGTCTTGGGAACTAAGTGAGGAACTGGGAAGTTATAGTATTTGAGTGAGTATTATTGTATGCGCTGAAATCTTCAAGTATGAGGGCAGGAGTTGAGGAAAAAAAAATCTTAGGCACTGAATTCATTGAGGAAGGAAAGATAGGGTCCTAAAGGTAGAGAGATATTAGTTACCAGTGATGGTGATAGAAAGAAAACCTGTGAATAGCAACAGAGAACAAGGAATATTTTAACTTCCCAACCATGACTTGTGAGTCAGGGTAATGAGTGAAATTGAAGCATTGCTAGAAAGGGTACCCAAGAAAGCTTTGTTTTCAGGAGAGTCAGGTCTCACTGAGTTCAAGATGATGGAATAATTATGGAAGGAAATGGTTTGAGGTGAAAATGATTTAAAAAATAAATCTATGGAGCAGGTGATCAGAGAACATACTGGAAAAGTTGGATAGATCCTGGGTGGGATTTGGGGGTGGTGAGATTGAAGCGGATGGGAACAAGAGAGAGATCAGTGGAAACCAGAAAATAGAGTTTCAACAATTACAGTAGGGGGTTCAGAATGATTGGGATAGGAAGGATTTTATGAAATGGAATGTGCTGATCACAAGGAATCAGTTCTGACAGGTTATTCTCATTCTTCTGCCAGCAGAATAATCCATTGTATGTAGTATGATGTTGAAAATTTAAGTTATCACCTGTAGTTCTTGCAATGTCTCTACATGTTTATAATGAGAATATTTGTTTCTTGAAGAGCTTCACATTCTACCTAGGTGTCAATAATTTCCCCTAGAACTCATATCTCTTAAGACCACCCTCAACACTGGGGCTACCTCTAATAGCTTACCTTTAAAATTCTTCTAGCTCATATATTAATTTTTCACCTTAAAAGGACAAAGCTTTTGGGGAATATATTAAGCTCTATTTATTTCTATGAATTTCTATCAAGATCAGATATTCAGAGCTCAAAAAGATGTAAAAGTTATCTAGTCCGACCCTTATTTTGCAGAAGAGGAAACTGGAGCCTAGGGAACCTAAGTGACTAGTGTAGGAATCAAGTGGTAGACCTGGAATTCTAAGATATGACTCAGCCCCCAATACTGGGTACTTTATGCCATATGCAAGCCATGTACTTTAGCCCTTCTCAAGTTATGCTGTAACTTTGTTCTTGTTCAGTCGTATGGGTATATCCTACTCTTCATGACCTCGTGGACTATATATACTTTCTTGACAAGAACACTGCTATTACAGTTCTATGACAAGAACCTTTTCCATTGGATTAAGGTAAAGAGAGGTTAAGTAATTTGTTCAGGATCACACAGTTCTTACTAACTGTGTATCTGAGGTTGGGTTTGAACTCAGGTCTTCCTGACTCTAGGTCCAGAGCTCCCTCCACTGAGCCATCCAGCTGCGTAATGTTGTAGCAAGAGATGAAAAAGTTAGATAGCGCCTTATGAAACATTTTGTTAAATATATAATGTGTTTCTTGTACAGGAAACATCCATAATAGAATCATAAAAATCTGTTTGAAGAGGTCTTCCTTGTACAGATGAACAATCAGATATAGAGAACTGAAATGATTTACTCAAACATATATACTTCAGAAAATGAAAATTCTATGTGAGAGATTGGATAACAATGGTCTAAGTTTAAGAATGTTGTAATGTAATTTTTTTTAAGCAATTGGGGTTAAGTAACTTGCTCAAGTTTACACGGTCAGTTATTTCTGGGTGTGGTTCTAAGTATCAGAGCCCGGATTCGATCCCAGGTCATCCTGACTCTGCGGCCGGTGCTCTTACTCACTGTGCCACCTGGCTGCCCCTAAACAATTGGGGTTAAGTAACTTGCTCAAGGTTACAGCTCCAGGTGTTTCTGGGTGGGTGCTAAGTGTCTCAGTCCGGATTTGATCCCAGGTCATCCTGACTCTGGGGCTGATGCTCTTACTCACTGTGCTACCTGGCCACCCTTGTAATGTAATCTTTGCTGGGGATCCAATGAAGTTTTCAGGAAGGCCAAGTTCATCTTAGCATAAAGAGGACCTTCCTAATTAGCTAAGATCCTCAACATTAGAAATGCTTCCTTATAACATGGCAAGTGACCCTTCACTAGATTGGCTCAAGCAGTGTCTGGATGACCACCTGTTGGAGATGTTTAGGAGAGATTCCTGAATGGAAGGAGTTCTGAAAGATCACCTCTCTGACATCCCTTTCACCTCTAGTTCTTTGATTCTCATAGAGCTAGAACTGGGAAGTTTGGTACTAAAAGAAAACTAAAAAAAAAAAAACACCCAGGACAAAAGTGCTCCAAAATTAATCGATTTTATGAAAAATTCAATAGTAGGGAGAAGAAACCCAGCAGGCAGTGGTGAGGTGTGAGCCAGAGCCCCTTAGTTATGTTAGAACAGGCCAGGAAGGAGATAGTAGAGGGTATGGTTGATGGGGGAAGCCCCGTCTCCCAATAAATTAAGCTTACCAAGTACTAAACTCAGTTATTTCTATGATGATGAAAAAGTATATGTGCTGTCAGCAACCTTCATATTTTCTTGCCATGGAATAAAACCCAGGTTTCCCCTCCCTAATTAATCCTGCAGATCCTATAATATATGTATATGTATCTATCTATCTATCTATCTGTATGTCTATATGCATTTATGTATCTATCTTGTAAATAATTAGTTGTAACACATTCACCATAATAAATACTTCTGTGCCCTCTTTTTTTTAATGAGTTGGCTATGAATATAGTATTACATTAAACTGAATCATAAAAGTTTGTGGAGGAAATGGTATTTCCATACATCTGTTTCAAATGACACTATCTTTGGCCCCAGTGATTGGGCCACTTCAGGCAGCACGCTCACCAAATGCAGCTCACTGTCTAATCATTTCCATCTCAACTTGTTGGAATTTTAAATCAGGAAGGTTTTGTGTGATGATCCCATAAAATGGTCTGAATCCAAGGTTTACTTTGTAGTATTTAGAAAGGGCTCCAGAGGTCACATAGGCCACCCCCTAATTTTTTTAGATGAGAAAACTGAAGCCCACAGAGGCTAAGTAGCTAATTTCTCCAAGGTAACACAAACAGTAAACATCAGAGATAGGATTCAACCCCAGGTCTTCTGGTTCCAGAGCCAGTGATTTTTTTTTTTTTACCTTTTCCATACCACTTTATGTCTAGGTGCAGCAATTTTATACGTATGCATACATTTTGTTGTTGAGTCATTTCAGTCATATCTGATCCTCCATGACCCCTTTTGAGGTTTTCTTGACAAAGATCTTATAGTGGTTTTCCATTTCCTTCTCTAGCTCATTTTGCAAGTGGGGAAACTGAGGCAGAGTTAAGTGACTTACTCAGGGTCATACAAATAATAAGTATCTGAAGCTGAATTTGAACTCACAAAGATGACTCTTCCTGATTCCCAGTCCAGCATTCTATCCACTGTACCACCTAGCTGCCCCTTTATACATACATATGTATATATATATATATATATATATAAAATTATGTATAAATGTATTTGTGTGTATCCACATATACATATATATGTGTGAATGAGGAAAAAGATGTGTGAATTTATCAGAGTATATTTAAATGAGTTGGCACATCAGTATAAAGAAGATGAGAAATATAGTTAGTAGTTGTCTTACTTCTTTAAAATATACACACATAAGTGTGTAAAAGGGCTTTAGTTAGGATATATTTGGCTTCTTTATAGCACTGAATGGTAATACTCACCAAAATATCCAGATATTTGTGTGCTCTGCCTCCTAAATATCATGGCAAGCCCTATGAAGATTTTGAAAAAGATATCACTTGAAAGAACAGAGAGATTCATAACTTCAGAGACATCCTTGCCTTTTGACCCTTTCACGGCCTCTTCTCTTACCTGTAACTTCCTCAGGGGCCAAGTCCTGTGGCTTCTTCCCCTCTATCACCTCTTCCATATGCTGGCTTTTCTCCCTTTTCATGGGCACTGCCCTCATTCAGTCTTTCATCGGCCTCTCACCTACACAAATAGCCCTCTTATTGGTGTCTTGGTCCTTCCCTTCTCCTATCCATCCTCCACTTCTGCCAAATTGTTCTTCTTATGACCCCCATCTAACTGTGACACTCCCATTCTAAACAAGCTTCAGTGACTCCCCACGTCTTTAGTGGTCTCTAGGATAAAATACAAAATTCTCAGCTGGGTATTTAAAACCCTTCACAGTCTTGCTCCAGCTTCTCTTTCCAAACTGATTTCTCATTATCACTCTTCACGCACTCTGTTTCAGCCATATTGGCGGATTGGATGTTCCTCATATAGAACATTCCTTTTTCCACTTCTAAAAGTGTGCATGGGCTATCCTCCAAGTCTAGAATGCTCTCTCTCCTTTCTTCCAACTCTCAGAATTCTTAACTCCATTTAAAGCTTATCTCAGATGCGACCTCCTTCATCAGGCCTCTCTCTATTCCTCTCCAATTAGGTGAGTGTTTTCTCCCACACACTTATTTATAGTAAGATATTAATTACTTTGCATATATTTGTATTTACTTATCTGTGCATATGTTGTCTACCCTACCCTGGTAGAACTGTAAGATCTTGGAAGGCAGTGATTGTTTCAATTCTGTCTTATTTCCAGTACCTAGAACCAAGCAGTAGCACGCTGGATACAAAGTGCTAGATTTGATTTGGGGAATATCTGCATCCAAATGCTGCCTCAGACATTTATTAGCTGTGTGACTTTGGGCAAGTAACTTATCTCCATTTTCTCATCTGCAAAACGGAGATATATAATTACAACTTCAGAGGGGCACTGTGAAGATAGAATGAAGTGAGCATATGGAGAATGCTTTGCAAACCTTAAAGTGTTCTTTAAATGCTAGCTATTATTATGAATAAATGCTTGTTATATGCCTTTGAAAGATCAGAAAAATGAATAGTTGAGAAGAATCCACTATATGTAGAAGCATCTGGGTTTAATTCTGGACTCTTTCCCACTTTGCCAAATCTCTGACTCTATCACACAAAGAAACATTTTTATGTTTAACTTTTTGTATATGTATGCATCTGTGTGGTGGGTACACCCATGTGCTTTATCCGTAGCTGGAATTCCTCAGAATAAACTAAATCTGTGAGTAAGAGTAAACTGGTGGTTCTCATCCATAAAGATGGATACATTTACCCAACCCCCTAGAGGATGTGGTTATATAGTCACAGATTTTTTTTAGACAGTTGTCAGTAGCACATCTGTCATCATAGACTTTGCATGGTATGAAAACAATATATTTTAATATATTCACATGAAGCTGAGCTTATGTGTATTTACAGACATGACACATCTCCTGTCTTTTGTGCTTTGGCAAGAGTTTTCAGGATTTTAGTGTACTGAGTAACATATCAAATTATCTTTTAAAATTATATATGTATAATATGTGTTATTTTCACAATGCACTTTAATATGCATGAGGGATAATACTATAAAGACTAGTCAAGGCTTGAATTTGTGCAGATAGGGCCTTTTATCTTCCTGCACTTCATTAGTCATGAATAACACATGCCCATCTAGGCTTTTGGCTTCTTTCATATTTTAAAGGGTTCACAAACATACACACACTACTATTTTGTGAGCACTAATGAACTGTCATTTTACATTCATGAAAACTGTCATTTGTCCCCTACATCAGTGGTGTCAAGTAAGTTGGTGTCAAATAAATAGACATGAATCCCTGCAGCTGCATATTGACATAGAAAGCTGCAAATTAATATTATTTATATTTTATTGTATTTTTAATTATTTTGTTAGACTTTTAAACTAAAATTTCCATTTTGCTTCTTCTGTCCTTCCTGGTTTCAGCTCCATGTATTTAGATACCTCCCCCAAGATAAGCATATCATGTTTAAACTCATCACCATGCTGCTAACTCAAGCTTTGATTGACACCACATCCCTCACATTCTGCTCCCCTCTGGCTGGTGGGTTGGTGGCAGAGGATGAAACTCCTTTGACTACCTTCCTTTTTATTTTATTTTTTTACAGCCTACACAATTTTGTTTCATTGCAGCATCCCTTTCATTTAAAGAGGGCAGAAACTGAACTCAGTTCCTTCCACTTTGCATTGGCTGCCCAACCTTGTTTCAACTCCACAATGATACCCCCTGGTGCTATGTCCTTCCCGCCCTCTACTCCTGCCTCCTTTTGTGTGTTGTCTCCTCTCTTTCATTATAATCTTCTGAAGAGTAGAGACTATCTTTGTTTTTATCAATCATATCCCCAGCACTTAGCACAGTTCCTGGCACACAGAACATAGGATATAAATCATTATTGGATTGGATTTTCCAATTACACTTTAATCTGGTTTGGGCCATTCTAGAGAGTTTGCAGGCTAAGATACTGTGGGACAGAAAATTCTTTCTATACATTTAGAGTTAAGGTGATCACTGAAGTCACTTTAACAAGGGATAATACAAAGGATTCAGAAGAGCATGGTAAGACATTGAGAACTGCTATAGAACGAAGTGATCAGAGCCAGAGAAACAATGTACACGAGTATAGCAAAGTAAATGGAAAGAACAAAAATAACTCCAATGAGTGTTGGGACATTATATAGACTAATGACCTTTCCCTTGAAGAAGAGATGAGAAAATGCACCTTATTTCCTTCCTTAAAGAGGTGAGAGATTATGCATATAGAAAATTGCATATATTATCAGTCTCTGGGGATATGTTGATTAGTTTTGCTAATATTTTTTCTTCCCTCTCTTAAAAAATTGTCACAAGAAATGGCTAAATAGATATAAAATGAAGGAGGTATACTTTTAGAAATGAAGGTAATATGAAAGTATGTCAATTT
Source organism: Petaurus breviceps papuanus (assembly GCF_028583685.1). Lineage (NCBI taxonomy): Eukaryota > Metazoa > Chordata > Mammalia > Diprotodontia > Petauridae > Petaurus > Petaurus breviceps. The sequence continues at coordinate 451,862 of NW_027187347.1, forward strand.
TTTAAAAATGCTTTGTTAACTTCTGATTTACATCATTCATTTCTGCCAGAATTTTAGTTAAAAATTTTCTCCCCATTTTCCCCCTACCCACTGCCCCAAAATAGCAGTCCCACAGGATATCCCTTCCTCCAATCTACTCTCTCCCATATTTTCTCCCATACCTCTTTTGACTTTTCCAGTAGGGCATGGTGGATCTCTATGCCCCAGTGCCTGTATATCTTATTTCCAAATTACGTGTAAAATAGTATTAATAATATTATAAATATATATATATTTGAATATTTGATTTTAAAACTTTGAATTCCAGATTCATTCCCTTCTTCCCTTGTCACCCACCCTTACTGGGAAGATAAGCAGTTCAGTATAGGTTGTACATGTGTGGCTAATGCAAAACAATAACATAGTAGATATATTGTAAAAGACTGAATATCTTTCCCTCCCGCCTATCCCACCTCCCACTTGTTCTATTCTCTGCTTTGATCCCATCCCTTATCAAAAGTGGGTGCTTCCAACTTCCCTCCCCCCAGCCTGCCCTCCCTTCCATCATTCCCCCTCTCATCCCCTTCTTCCCTACTCTCCTGGAGGGTGAGATACCCTATTTAGTGTGTATTTCATTCCCTCCTCAAGCCAAATTCAGTGGGAATAAGGTTGACCCATTCCGTTTTGCCTTCCTATTCTTCCCCTCCATTGTAACATTTTCCCTTGCCTCTTCTATATGAGATAGTTTCCCCCATTCTGTCTCTCCCCATCTCCTCTCATTATATTCCTCTCTCATCTCTTAATTTCAGCTTTTAAGTATCATCCATTCCTGTTAAATTAGTCCTGTGCCTTCTATCTATGTATATCTGTGAACATATATACATACATTCACATATCTATTCATATGCCCATATACCCTCATATTTGTCTATATATATATATATATATATATATATATAGACATATATGTCTATATATACATATTCTATTCCCTTCACCTACTGAGAAAGTTTCATAAAATACAATTATTGTAACTTTCCATGTAGGAATGTTAATAGTTCAACTTTGATAAGTTCCTTATGATTTCTTTTCCCTGTTTACCTTCTCATGCTTCTCTTGCTTCATGTATCTGAATGTCAAGTTTTCTATTCAACTCTGCTTTTTTCAGCAAGAAAGCTTGAAAGTCCTCTATTCCACTGAATGACCATATTTTCCCCTGAAACATTATACTCAATTTTGCTGGGTAGGTGACTCTTGGTTTTAATCCCAGCTCCTTTGACCTCTGGAATATCATATTCGATCCCTCAGTATAGAAGCTGCCAGATCCTGGGTTATCCTGATTGTGTTTCCACAATGTTCAAATTGTTTCTTCCTGGCTGCTTGTAATATTCTCTCCTTAATCTGGGAATTCCAGAACCTGGCTATAATATTCCTAGGAGTTTTCTTTTTGGGATCTTTTTCCGGGGGTGATTGGTGGATTATTTCAACCTCTATTTTGCCCTCTGGTCATAAAACATCAGGGCAATATTCTTTGAGAGCTTCCTGGAGGATGATTTCTAGGTTCTTACTTTGATCATGGCTTTAGGTAGTCCAATAATTTTTAAATTATCTCTCCTGGATCTATTTTCCAGGTCAGTGGTTTTTCCCATGACATATTTCACATTGCCTTCTATTCTTTCATTTGTTTGGATCTGTTTAACAGCATCTTGATTTGTCATAAAGTTATTAGCTTCCATTTGCTCCAATCTAATTCTTACGCAATGATTTTCCTCATTGAGCTTTTGAGATTCTTTTTTCATCTGGCAAATTCAGCTTTTTAAGGCATTCTTCTCCTCATTGCCTTTTTGAGCCTCTTTTGCCATTTGAGTTAGTCTATTTTTTAAGGTATGATTTTCCTCAGTCAGGCTGTTGAATCTCATTTCATAATTTTCTTGCATTGTTCTCATTTCTCTTCCCAATCCCCCCCCCCCCCCCTTTACTGATCTGCGTCTTAAGGTCCTCTATGGCCTGTAACCAGTTCATACTTTCCTTTGAAGCTTTTGGTGCAGGAGTTCTGAATTCACAGTCTTCCTCCTGTTCCATGCTTTGCTCCTTTTTGTCCCCAAAATAGGAGTGTAATGTTGGAATCTTCTGTCTGCTTTGTTTCCTTTGCCTGGTCATATCGCCCCCCAGTCACTTGACCCCTGGGTTTTTTGCCACAGTAGGACTCTGCCACCAGACAGGGGAACTTTTGTCCCAAACACTGGGGTTTTCTCAGCTGCCAGAGGTATTAGATGGGTGCTCTCTCTGAGGTCTCCACAAGCTCTGGCAAACTGGACACACACCCCAGGACCTCCACCCTAGACTGCAATCCAGATCCAAGAAGTTTAAAGCAAGAGCAATTACCCCTCACACTGGTGCTTGGTCCCCCTACACTCTGCATGCCAGGAGCTGAAGCTGCCACTTAATTCCAGCTGGCCGTGCCAGCGTCTCAGTGGCTTCTAGCCCCAGGGGCAAAAGCCTCGCACTCCCACTTACTGGGTCCCAAAGTCCAGACTGCACTGACCTCTCACTTTTTCCTACACATCTATTTGTTGATAAATCTGGAAATGGCCACAGCTGCTGCTGATCTGCAGTCCCTCTAGCCTGTAGCTGGTCAGGCCCACCCTGGGGCTAAAGGCTTGTGGCTGGGCTCGGCTCCCAGAGTGCTGTGCTGGATTCATGCCAGCCTGCTGGGCTGTCCTCAGTGGGAGCTTAGCTTCTCTGTGTCATTTTGCGGGTTCTGCAGGTCCAAAGTTTGTTTAGAGTTCCCTTTTGACATGGATTGGGGAAGGTGGAAGCTGGAGTAGCAGGGAGGTCCTGCTTCTACTCTGCCATCTTAACTCTGCCTCTCAATTGGGTTTGAGTATATCAAATTTTTATAAAGGAAATTGACTTTTCTTATTATTTCTTGTACATTACAAGTTTAAATCCTTCTAATAGATAAGGTGAACATTATCTTTCTATTTGTCCAACCTTGACTTTGAAAACTTATTTCTGTAACACTATTTCAAAAACATCAGAATATTTATCCTATAGATTCCAATCAAAATGCTTGATCATGACTTTTGCTTCTTCTTAATGGATGTTCAAATTTCTTTTTAGCTGTATTAATAGAATCTTAATCAAGTTGAAAAAACATTAAAAATCAAGATATGTTATAATAGAAGCAAAAACTTCTTACATATATTTTTCTTCTTCATAAAGTAATTTTCAGAATAACAGCTTAGTAGGAAAGCTTGAAATTATTAGATATCTGTTTTTATAAAATATCTAAGTGAAAGACCTTCATACATACCTTAAAGTTAACTAAGCACATAATTGCTTTAGTTGATTTTGTTTTCCCCATGGAGAACTGGTTATAGAGTTTTAAATTTCCTTCATTTCATTGAGGATAAAGTTGCATCTGAGGATAGATTAGCTAATATACAATGTGCAACAACCACATTCTCCTTCCCCAACAGTAACCTTTTCCTCTTTTTCCACCAAAAGAAACACACAACCTTCAAGAGTCCACTCACTCCACCAATGATCTGGCAGTGGTGACTGTGACATGTAATTTCTTTCCATTATAAAATAAAATATGCAAGAGCCTTCTTTTCTTCCAGTTTTTAAAGATTTTATTTAAAGTTTTGAGTTCCAAATTCTATTCATCCCTCCTCACTCTCTCCCTGAGACAGTAAGTAAAAATATAGGTTATGTGTATGTAATTACGTAAAACATTTCCATTTTAGTCAATTTGTACAAGATAATTCAAACAAAGGGAAAAAAATGAAAGTGAAAAATAGCATGCTTCAGTCTGTATTCAATCAATATCAATTTTTCCTCTAGAGTCAGATAGAATGCTGCATCATTAGTTCTTTGAGATTGTCTTAGGTTATTGTACTGCTGAGAATAACTTAGTTGTTCACAATTCTTCACTGAACAATATTGCTCCTACTGTACACAACAACATACTTCTGGTTCTATTCATTTCACTATGCATCAGTTCATGTAAGTCTTTCCAAGTTTTTTTCTGAAATCATCCTGCTTGTCATTTCTTATAGCACAATAATATTCCATTGTAATCATATACCACAGCTTGTTGAGCCATTCCTCAATTGATGAGTATCCCTTTGATTTCCATTTCTTAGCCTACACACACACACAAAAAAAGCTGCTATAAATATTTTTGCACAATAGGTCCTTTGCTTGTTTTTTGTGGGGGGGGGCAGTTAGGGATGTTTTAGGAATATAGATCCTAGCAATAGTATTGCTAGATCAAAGGGTGTACACAGTTTTATAGTCCTTTGGGCATAGCTCCAAATTGCTCTCCAGAATGTTTGGATCAATTCACAATTCCACCCAACAACACATTAGTGTCCCAGTTTTCCTACATCCCTGCCAACATCCAAATTTTCCTTTTTCTCATATTAATTCCTCTGATAGTTGTGAGGTGATACCTCAGAATTGTATAAATTTTCAATTCTGTGATCACTAGTGATTTAGAGCATTTTTTTCATATGACTTTGAATATTTTTTTTCTGAAACCTGCCTGTTTATATCCTTTGACCATTTATCAATTGAGGAATGACTTCTGCTTTTATAAATTTGACTCAGTTCTCTATATATTTGAGAAATGAGGCAATTATCAGAGAAATTAACAAATGATTTATCTATATTTTAAAATAATATCATCTTCCAGTTTCACTTATTAGTTCAATGTTTTTCAATTTTACTAATCTTTCCTTGTATTTTCAGAATTTCTAATTTGGTGTTCAATTAGAGATTTTTAATTTGTTCTTTTTCTAGACTTTTTTTTAGTTGAATGCTCAATTTATTGACCTGCTTTTTCTCTATTTTAGTGATGTAAAAATTAGAGATATAAAAAAAATTTCCCCCAAGTTCTACTGTGCTTTCATCCCATAAATTTTGGTACATCGTCTCATTGCTGTCATTTTCTTAAATGCGATTACCAATTGTTTCTATGATTTATTCTTTGACCCACTTTTTTCAGAATTATATTATTTAATTTCCAATTAATTTTAATCTCTTCCCATTGCCCATTATTGAGTGTAATTTTTATTGCAATGTGATCTAAAAAAGGTGCATGCTAATTCTGCTTTTCTGAATTTGGTCGTGAGGCTTTTATGTCTTAATGCATGGTCAGTTTTTGTGTAGGTGCCATATGCTGCTGAGGAAAAGGTATATTTTTTATTCTTATACATTTTTTTCCAGAGCTCTATCATATATAACTTTTCTGGAATTTTATCCAACTCCTCAACTTTTTTCTTGTTTATTTTTTTTGTTAGATGTCTCTAGTTGTGAGAGGGGAAATTGAGGTCTTCTACTAGTATGGTTTTATTATCTGTTTTGTCTTGTAATTCATCCAACTTCTCCTTAAAAATTTTGCTCACAAGTTGGTACATATATGTATAGTATTGGTATAGCTTCATTGCCTGTGGTACTTTTTAGCACAATATAGTTTCCTTTCTTACCTCAATTAATTAGATCTATTTTTGCTTTTGCTTTGTCTTTCTTTGAGATAAAACTTTTTTGTTTCATTTGAAACATGAAAGATTCTGCTTTACTGAGTTTTACCTTAACTCTGTGTGTATCTCTCTACTTTAGATGTGTTTCTTGTAAACAATGTATTGTAGCATTCTGGTTTTTAATCCATTCTACTATCTACTTACATTTAATGGGTGAGTTCATCCCATTCACTTTTATAGTTAATGACAAATAACTGTGTATTTCCCTCCATGCTATTTTTTGCTTGTTTTTCCTCCTCTCTTTTATCCATCAACCCTTTTCCTCTTCACAAGTGTTTTACTTCTGATCACCACCTTCCTCAGTATAAGCTCCTTTTGATCAGTCCCCGCTCACCCTTCTATTATCTCTGTCCCTTTTTACTTTCTCACAGAGTAAGATAGATTTCTATATCCAACTGAGTTTGTATGTTATTTCCTTTTTGAGTCAGTTTTGATGACAGTAAGGTTTAAACTTTGCCTTCCACCCTGCCCTCCACCCACCCAATTTTGCCTCTTTTATAGTAGCTTTGTCATGTCTGTTTTATGTAGGATAATCTACTCCCTTTCAATATCTTTCCTCCTTCTTCTTCCATTGAAATTTTCTTTTTTACATCTTAAATAAAGGGGTAAAAATATACCTTTTCCTCAGCAGTACATGTCACCTATACAAAAAATTGACCATGTATTAGGACAAAAAACAAATACTTTTAAAAAATGGTATTATCTCATCAGTCACCTTATAGCCAACACCCTCTGTCTACATATAGTCCCAATTATTCTTATAGTAATAAAGTTGTTAATAGTAACAAATATTATCTCATCATATGGAAATATAAACAGTGTAACCTTATAGAATTATATTTTCTCTTGTTTCTTTTTTACCTTTTTATGTTTCCCTTGCATCTTGTATATGGAGGTCAATTTTTTTTTAATTCAAGTCTGGTCTTTTAATTAGAAATGCTTGAAAGTCCTCTATTTTGTTAAATGCTCATTCCATCCTCCACAAAAAAAACAATAGTATTCATTTTTTCTGGATAGGTGATTCTTGGTTGTAATCTTAACTCCTTTGCCTTCTCATATATCATATTCTAAGGCCTCTGTTTTTTTTTAATGTGAAAGCTCCTAATCCTGTATAATTCTGACTTTATCTGCATGATATTTGAATTGTTTCTTTTTGGCTGCTTGCAATACTTTCTCCTTGATCTGTGAGCTTTCAAATTTGGCTCTGATATTCCTAGAAGTTTGCATTTTGGGATCTCTTTCAGATGGTAATTGGTGGATTCTTTCCACTTCTATTTTGCCCTCTTGTTCTAATACATCAGGGTAGTTTTCATTGATAATTTCTTGAAAGATGCTGGACAAGTTTTTTTCCTTGATTATGGCTTTCAGGTAGTACAATAATTCTTGTAGAAGCACCAAGTGAAATTTAATTTAAATCTAATTAGGCATTTGATATTAAAATGCTGTCAAGACCCTGATAATGAACAGTGCTTAGGAAGGAGGTTTACACTCCTTCAATTGTTCTTTCTATCCAATTGGGGCAATACCTATCTCCACTAGAATCAGCCATAGGTCTGGTGTTGTTTGACATTTATTGCCAGTAAATTAGAAGGGGGAAAACAGAAATATTTTCATTGAATTCATGGAAGATATAGTAGGGGAAATAAAAACTGTTTGTGAAGTGAGATCTTGAATTCTTGTTATTCTTCTTGCCATGTAGGTGATGTTAATCATACATTTACTTGATAAAGCAAATCACTTGAGACTCTGGGTCTTGTTTTCCTTGTCTGTAAAATTAGAAGGGTGGGCTAAAAACTAAATTCCCCTCTACCTCTAATTCTTATAATTTGACATTTTTATTAATGACTGATTAAAAGTAACAAATTTTATTTAACAAGTTTGTCTTAAGAGCTAGGCTAAACACTGGGCTAGGCTCTGGGGAAGATAAAATAAGGCATGGCCTCTAACCTCAAAGACATGTGTAGAGGAAAAGGCAATACAATTATATGCTATGTTAAACACACAGAAGAGGCTAAAGGAGAAGTCATAAGCATTTATCATGTGTCTTTATGTGACAGGCAATGTACTAAGTGTTGGGGATGTGAATAAAAGGGCAAAAATAGTCAATGTGCCCAGAGTCTAACAGAGGAGGCAACATAAAGCAGCAATATACAAACCAGAAAATACATGATAAATTGAAGATAATCTCAGAGGAAAGACTCTAGTCTTAAGGGGGATCCAGAAAAGCTTCAGATAAAAGATTCACTATCAGCTGGGACTTGAAGGAAGCCAGGGAAGGTAGGAGGTGGAGATGTAGTATTCTAGGCATAGGGAACATTTGGTGAAAATGGCTAGTGTAGATGGCCCAGAGATGGAATGTCTTGTGTAAAAACAGCACACAGAGTCCAGTGTCACTGGATCACAGAGAACATGGGGGTAAGGATGTAAGATATAAGAAGACTGGAAATGTAGGAGGGGGCCAGGTTAACTGAAGTGGTACACAAACAGTATGCTATAGGGAAAAGAGATAAGGACCTTGACTTAAAGATTAGGGTTCAACTTGGTGGGAGTTGGACAAGTCACTTGACCAATTTAATGTTCAGTTTCCCTGTCAAATCAAAATAATAATTTTTACATTGACTGTGTCCTAAAGCTTTGTGAGGAAAACACCTCTTTCTGAACAACACACACTCTGTAAGCATCAATGTGCTATGAAAATGTGAATTATATAGGAATGTATAACCTTAGGAGGTGTGTAAGTAGAGAAACAAGATGAGAGTTCAATACTGTTTATTTATTTATTTGTGTTTATTTGCTTTGCATTACAAAAATGTATTTTAGTTTTCAATTCACTGAACAAAACAAACATTTCCATGACACAGTACAATAAAAAAGATGATTGCAATGAAATTGCAAACCTACCATATACAACTTACTATTTCCTCCAAACATACAACAAAGTTGTCATGTAAATTTCTTAATTTCTTTTTTATCCCACCCCCATCCTAGAGATAGCTCCCATAAGACACACACATATATATATATATGTATATATGTATGCATGTATGTATATAAAATCAATATATGTATATATACACTTTAGTGTATATAAAATTATTCTATATATAGTTCTATTTATCAGTTCTTTCTCTGGGTGCAGATATTGTCTTTTTTCATATTGTTTTTTAAAAAGGAAGGAAGTGGTCCAAACAAATCAGAACAAAACTTGTAGGACCAGCACAGATTGTACAATTATAATATCACGAGTTGGGCCAGTAAGGTACTGACTAAACATGTCAGATTGATGTAGGACTTAAGAGATGAATATGCATCAGCAAGACTGGTACTGGAATTTCCCATCTACGTTTAAAATATAGAAACTACTGGGCAATCCTACCATTACCCTCAACAATTATTAAAACATTCCCTAAAGGTGTGGGATAAGGAAAAAAAAGATGCATTATTTAAGAGCAACGTTGAGAATTATAGAGAACTTACACTAGAAAAAGAGAAAAGATAATTAAAGGCAAGAAAATCAGACTTATGAAAATTTTGAAAGAATTAGACTCAGAAACCCCAGAGGAAAAAAAAACTCAGAGGTTTCCCAAAAATAGTCATGAAAGAGGTTTACTAGGCAGAAAATGGTGGTAAGCTTTTCTACATCTGTAACATCAATAGAAGAAAAGGATAATTGCTTAAAATAAGCAACAGGATAGATTTTATATTATTAGATAGAAAGTACTCCTGGCATAAAGAATTGCCAATAGTAGATTATTTTTCAAAAGAGAATAGAGATGTGTCATCTCTTAGAGCCTTAAAGAAATGACAAAAAGTTCAAGTGAATCCTTGTCTAGGAGCCCAGGAATGGATTAGAAAACCTCTCAAACTCCCTTCCCACCATAGAATTGTGCCAAAGGCAGGCAGTGTGGTGCAGTGGGAAGTGTTCTGAACTTGCAGTTGGACCTTCAACAAGACACTTAACCTTTCTGAGACTCATTTGCCCTATCTGTAAAAGCATGGGAATGGATGAAATTGAAGGGAAAGCTAAAGTCTCTTTCAGCTCTAGATTTGCGATTTTAGGACAATCAGAAAGCTATAGAATGTTACAAATGAATAGGACCTCAAAGATCATCTAGTTCCAGGGTTTTTAATTTGAGCATCCATAAACTTTTTTAAAAATGCTATTTTTTAATATAATTGGTTTATTTGGTAATTCTGTGTATTTTATACTATGCATTTTAAAATATTATTCTGAGAAGGGGTTCATCAGTTTCACCAGACTAGCAAAAAGGCTGATGAAGCAAACAAACAAACAAAAAAGGTTATGGACCCCCTTCCTAAACCAACACCCTTCCTTTTAAGGAGAGGAACTGAGAGTAAGAGAAGTCAAAGAGGCTCACACAGATCATATGATTAGTTAGCGGAATCCCTTTAAATAAGGGAGACCAGGACACACAATGTCCTACATGAAAAAGAGCACAATGCTTTCTTCATCTTAAAAAAAAACCATAATAGAGGAAACTGGAGACAAATTCTTTACCAACACTTGAGTAAAATTTATTATAAGTCTCTGAAGAAAAATCTACATACAATGTTCAGTACTAATTTTCCATAAAGTGCTTACTGAAAACCATAAACTACTCAGAAGCATTGTTGTTTATTAATAAATCCTAAGGGATGTGGGGGAGTTTTGAAGTATAGATATATACATGTTTTTGTTAAGAGATCTGTTTTTGGCAGACCACCTTATAAATTAAATTCTCCACAAGTATTTGTGTGTTCTCTGCTTGGAAAAAGAAAAAAAAAGTCAGTTTCCCAGAGAGCACTATGATGGAGTTTGCATTTCATGTGGGAGGAATGGGTATTTTAGGCTTTACTAGGACCTTCCTTGAACTCAAATTGTTACAACCAAGGAAATACTTTTACAAAAAAAAAATGCATAAATAGGAACATGTCCAAATGTGCACACAAATAATTTTCTTCTGTTATCAGAAAGAAGTATAGCTGAAAGCTTAGGCAGAGAATTGGAACTAAAACTAGCCACATTCCTCTGAGGGCACAGTTCTAACCCTTTATAAAATCGAATTTGGTGGGATGATTCTACCTGGTTCAGGGCAAAGAATACTGTCCTCAGATTTAGAAGATGTGGGTTCAAGTATCTATCTTGCCAGTTATAAACTTTGTAGACCCAGTGTATTTTATAAATGTAAGTGAATTTTGAGGGGGCATTTCCTTTTTTTAACTTTAAAAAAGATTAGTTTATTTATTTTTAGTTTTCACAATTCACTTCTGCAAGATTTTGAGTTCTAAATTTTCTCCCCTTTCCTCCAATCCCCCTTCCCCAAGACAGAATGCAGTCAGATATAGGCTCTACATATACATTCATATTAAACATACTTTCACATTAGTCACATTGTAAAGAAGAACTAGAATGAGAGAGAAAGAGAAAGAGGGGAGGGGTGGAGAGACAGTGTAACAGAGAGAGAGAGACAGAGAGACAGAGACAGAGAGACAGAGGCAGAGAGACAGAGAGACACAGAGAGAGAGAGAGAGAGACAGAGACAGAGAGACAGAGAGAGAGAG
>NW_027187347.1:463051-588051 GCF_028583685.1 Petaurus breviceps papuanus
GAGAGAGACAGAGAGAGACAGAGACAGAGACAGAGAGAGACAGAGGGAGCGCAAAAAATATGCTTTGATCTGCATTCAGATTCCATAGTTCTTTTTCTAGCTGTGGATAGCATTTTCCATAATGACTCTTTTGGAGTTGTCTTAGATCCTTGCATTGCTGAGAAGAATTAAGTCTATCAAAGTTAGTCATTGCACAATGTTGCTGTTATTGTGTAAGGTGCTCTGGTTCTTCTCCCTTCACTCAGCATCAGTTTATGTAAGTTTTTCCAGGTTTTCTGAAGTCCACCTGCTTGTCATTTCTTATGGAGCAATAGTATTCCATTATATTCACATACCACAACTTGTTCAGCCTTTCCCCAATTGCTGGACATCCCCTCAATTTCAAATCTTGGCCACCACAAAAGGAGCTTTATAAATATTTTTTGTACATATGGGTTCTTTTCCCATTTTTATGATCTCTTTGGAATATAGGCCTAGGAGTAGTATTGCTGGGTCAAAGGGTATGTATAGTTTTTTGGACATAGTTCCAAATTGCTCTCCAGAATAGTTGACTCAGTCCACAACCCCTAGTGTCTCAATTTTTCCACATCTTTACCAACATTGGTCACTTTCCTGTTATGCCATGTTAGTCAATCTGATAGGTGTGATGTGGTACCTAAATGTTGTTTTGATTTTCATTTCTCTAATCAATAGTGATTTAGAATACTTTTTTATATGACTACAGACAGTTTTAATTTCTTCATCTGAAAACTACCTATTCATGTGCTTTAGCCATTTATCAGTAGGGGAATGACTTGTATTCTTAAAAATTTGACTCAGTTCTCTATGTATTTTAGAAATGAGGCTTTTATCAGAGACTCTGCTTCTAAAAATTGTTTCCCAGCTTTCTGCTTCCCTTCTAATCTTGGTTGCATTGGCTTTGTTTGTGCACAAACCTAACAATTTAATGTAAATTAAAATTATCCATTTTGCACTTCATAATGTTTTCTATCTCTTGTTTGATCATAAATTCTTCCCTTCCCCATAGATCTAACAGGTAAACTATTCCTTGCTCCTTAGATTTGAACTCAGGTCTTCTTGATTCTAGGACTACCTCTGTGTGTTTTTAACCACCTAGCTGCCCCAGAAGAAGAAAGACAATTAATTTAAGCAAGAAGTAATTGCATTTCATTGATTTTTCCAACATACTTATATGTAAGTATATGCTATATGTAAATATGAAGAGTAAATAGTGTGTGTGTGGGGATACAAAAGACTTCCCTCATAGAATTCTCATTCATTATACATGACCAAATTAGAATAGCTACTTAAATCTACTCAGCAAATGTCTGCTTCTACTTTTTCAAAGTGCACATTTTACTTTTAACCTGGTGGAGATGTTTTCTTTACTCCTACACCCATGAGGGAGACTAAAAGAAGTGCCAATTTTGAGAGGCTTAGGGATATATGAATTTTATTGATTGAAAAGCCTTATCACACTGTGGGGCTCCCTTATCAGGGCAATTCCATCAATATTGCCCTCTGAGAACTAGACTTTGGAGCATAAGGTTGACTTCACCCTCCCTCCCAACACACATACACACACACACTTACTAAGGGGTCACAGTCATAGAACACTGTATTGAAATTATGAGTCTTTAGTATTAGTATTTCCTAAATACTAATTTAGCATTAGTATTTTCTAAAATCCTTTCCTTTAAAATTAACATAGCCACAAATTAACGAGCTACACAATAGGGATTTCTTTATCATTTTGTTGTTTGTCTAGACTTAGGAAAAGGTGCAGAAAATGGTAATAATCCTGATTAAACTTAAAAAGTGTGTCTTATATACACTGTATTATTTTTCTAGAGAACTAGTAGCTAATCATTTACCATAAGACCTCCTCACAGTAGGTTACCAAAAGGGGAAAATGAGTATCAACCCTTATTGTTTATAATCTTTCAACAGGAGGATAGTCTTTCAATCCTCAAATGCCAAATGGCATATTGTACTTTGGAAAAAATGACTCTAAAATGTAACCTTCTTTAATCTTTCCCTATCACTTTTCTCAGACTCGTCTTTGTATTATGGATACTGTGTCTCACAAAAGTAAATCACAGTCATCAGTCTTGCATAAGTGTATATGCCAGGGGAAGGAACAGGTAAGAGAAGATGGATTATGCTTCAGTAGGTCACATCACCTTAATTAGGTAATATGTAAGCTCCATGGGGGCAGGGGCTCTTTCTTCTTTGCCTTTGCAACCCTAGTGCCTAGAATAGTGCTTGGCACATAGTAAATACTTAATAAATGGTTGTTGATTGATTAATGACTAGAAAAATAACTCCAGGTACATAGCCTATCAATGGTAATCTATGTTAACATAATGTTTAATGCCTACTTGGTTGCAGAGCATATAGGAGTTAATTATTTCTTGATTAATTATTAAGTCAGTAGCACCATAAAAGCAGAGACTTGCTTAATCCCCAGAACAGTCTTTGAAGTCCTTATGAAGTACTCTTTAAAAAAGGGAAGATTGTAAGATAGAAACATCAGTGAAAGCAACATAAATCAGACTAAAAAAATGAAAACCTCTCTCCTTTAGTTATTAAGATAATGGCAACTAGCATTTTCATGTTTTTCATTTATGTAGTTTGGTAGTTGATGCTTGGGATATCTGTCTCTTAGTGAGGAAGGCAGTTCTGTTTTTTTCTTGTCTTCTAAATTTAAATCTATCTGTTTACTTTTAATTTACAACATTCAGTTCCACAATGCCTTGAGTTTCAAATTTCTCCCCTCCCCACCATGGTGGCATGCAATCAAATACAGGATCTCCAAATACCTTCACATTAAACATTAGTCAAGTTGTAAAGAAGGATTATAATCAAAGGAGTGAACAGTGAGAAAGAGGAAACAAAACAAGAGAAAGAGAGCAAGTAGTTTGCTTCAATCTGCATTCAGACTCTGTAGTTCTTTCTCTGGATGTGGATATCTCTTCCCATCACAAGTCTTTTGGAGTTGTCTTATAATTTTACATTGCTGAAAGGAGCCCAGTCTATCAAAGTTAGTCATGACACATACACTGTGTCTATAATTGTGTACAGATTTCTCCTGGTTCTGCTCCCCTCACTCAGCATCAGTTTATATAAGTCTCTCCAGGTTATTCTGAAGTCTGTATGCTCCTCATTTCTTATAGCACAATAGTATTCCATTACATTCATATACCACAACTTGTTCAGCCATACCCCAATTGATGGGCATCCCTTTGATTTCCAATTCTTTGCCACTACAAAAAGAGCTGCTATAAATATTTTTGTACATACAGGTCCTCCTCCCACTTCTCTGATCTCTTTGGGATACAACCCTAGAAGTTGCTGGGTCAAAGCGTATGCAATTATTTATAACCCTGTGGGCATAGATCCAGATTGCTCTCCAGAATGTCTGGATCAGTTCACAACTCCACCAACAATGCATTAGTGTTCCAATTTTTCTACATCCTCTTCAGCATTTATCATTTTCCTGTTTTGTCACCTTAGACAATCTGGTCAGTGAGATGTGGTACCTCAGAGTTGTTTTAATTTGCATTTCTCTAATCAATAGTGATTTAGAACATTTTTTTCATATGGATATAGATATATTTAATTTCTTCCTCTGAAAATTGCCTGTCCATATCCTTTGACCATTTATCAATTGGGGAATGACTTAAATTCTTATAGATTTGACTCAGTTCTCTGTATATTTTTGAAATGAGATCTTTATCAGAGACACTGGTTGTAAAAAATTCTTTCCCAATTTTCCACTTCCCTCTTAATCTTGGTTACATTGGCTTTATCTCTACAGAAATTTTTCAATTTAATGTAATCAAAATTATCCATTTTTCATTTCACCGTGCTCTCTAACACTTGTTTGGGCAAAAAATCTTTCCTTCAGGACTGGCTAAGTGGCGCAGTGGATAGAGAACTGGCACTAGCGTCAGGAGGACTGGAGTTCAAATCCAGCCTCAGTCTCTTAACAAAAAACTAGCCATGTGACCTTGGGCAAGTTGCTTAACCCCAATTGCCCTGCCTTCCCCCCTAAAAAAAAACCAAACCAAAAAACCTTCCCATAAATCTGACAGATTATTCCTTTCTCTCCCAGATTTCTTACAATATCAACATTTATATCTAGATCATGTACTCATTTAGACTTGATTTTGGTATACAGTGTAAGATACTGGTCTATGCCCAGTTCCTGGCATACTTTGTTCCAGTTTTCCCAGTGGTTTTTGTCAAATAGTGAGTTCTTATACCAAAAACTGGGGTCTTTGGGTTTATCAAACAGTATATTACTATAGTCATTGACTGCACCTAATTTATTCCATTGATTCACTACTCTATTCCCCAGCCATTACCAAGTAGTTTTGATAAGTGCTCTTTTATAATACAGATTACAATCTGGTATGGCTAGGCCACCTTCCCTACCATTTCTTTTCATTAATTCCCTTGATATTTTGGACCTTTTGTTCTTCCAAATAAATTGTGTTAGTATTTTTTCTAGCTCTACAAAATATTTTTTTTTGGTAGATGGATTGGTATGGCACTAAATATGTAATTTCATTGAGGTAAAATTGTCATTTTTATCATGGCTCGACCTAGCAATGAGCAACTGATGTTTTTCCAGTTATTTAGATCTGACTTTATTTGTGGGAAAAGTGTTTTTGTAATTGTGTTCATATCGGTCCTAGGTTTGTTTTGGCAGATAGATTTCCAAATATTTTATAATGTCTATAATAACTTTAAATGGGATTTATTTTTTGATCTCTTGTTGTCAGATTTCATTAGACATATTTAGGAATGCCAAGGATTTACTTTACAGCCTGAAACTTTGCCAAATTTATTTATTATTTCTAGCAGCTTTTTACATGATTCTCTAGCATTCTCTAAGTATATCAACTGCAAAGAGCGATAGCTTAGTCTCTTCCTTGCCTTATTTGATTCTCTCAATTTCCTTTTCTTCTCTTATTGCTACTGCTAACATTTCTAGTACCGAATTGCATAAGAGGGGTAATAGTTGACATCTTTGTTTCACCCTTGATCTTATTGGAAATGCTTCTAGCTTATCCCCATTAAATATAATACTTGCTGATGGTTTTACATAGATGCTATTTATTATTTTAAGGATAACTCCATTTATTCCTATACTTTCTAGTGTTTTTAATAGGAATGGACACTGTATTTTGTCAAAGCCCTTTTGTGCATCTATTGAGATAATCATATCGTTTCTGCTAGTTTTGTTATTGATATGATCAATTATACTGACAGTTTTCCTAATATTGAATCATCCTTGCATTCCTGAAATAAATATTACCTGATCAAAGTGTATTATTCTCATGATAAGTTGTTGTAGTCTTTTTGGTAATATTTTATTTAAAATTTTTGTATGTATATGAGGGAAATTGGTCTATAATTTTCTTTGTCCATTTTATCTCTTCCAAATTTAGGTATTAGCACCATGTTTGTATCATAAAAAGAATTTGGTAGGACTTCTTCTCCAATTTTCCCAAATAGTTTGTAAAGTATTGGAATCAATATTCGTTAAATGTTTGATAGAATTCACTAGTAAATCCATCTGGCCCTAGAGATTTTTTCCTAGGGAGTTTATTGATAGCTTGTTCAATTTCTTTTTCTGAGATGGGGTTATTTAAGTAATTTGCCTCCTCTTTAGTTAATCTGGGCAAGTTATATTTTTGTAAATATTCATCCATTTCACTAAGATTGTCAAATTTATGTACATACAATTGGGCAAAATAATTCCTATTTATTGTTTTACTTTCCTCTTCATTGGAGGTAGATTTACCTTTTTCATTTTTTATACTTGTAATTTGGTTTTCTTTCTTTTTTTATCATGTTGACTAAAGGTCTATCAATTTTTTTTTTCATAAAACCAGCTCTTCATTTTATTTATTAATTCAATAGTTGTATTAATTTAAATTTTATTAACCTCTCCTTTGGTTTTTAGCTTTTCTAATTTAGTATTTAATTGGGGATTTTCAATTTGTTCTTTTTCTAGCATTTTCAGTTGCATGCCCAATTTATTGACCTATATTTTCTCTATTTTATTCATGTATTCATGCAGAGATAGAAAACTTCTCCTAAGAACTGATTTTACTGCATCGAGTAAGTTTTGGTATGTTGTCTCATTACTGTCATTCTCTTGAATGAATTTACTGATTGTTTCTATAATTTCTTGTTTGACCCACTAATTCTTTAGGATAAAATTATTTAGTTTCCAATTAGTTTTTAGTCTATCTTTTCATGGCCCTTTGTTACATATAATTTTTATTGCATCATGATCTGAGAATGATGCATTTAATATTTCTGCCTTTCTGCATGGAATTGTGAGATTTTTGTGTCCATATATGACCACATGTACATGGTCAATTTTTTTGTATTTGCCATTTACTTCTGAGAAGAAGGTATATTCCTTTTTATCCTTATTATATTTTCTCCAGAGGTCTATCATATCTACCTCCTCTACAATTCTATTCACCTCTTTAACTTCTTTATTGTTTATTTTGAGGTTAGATTTATCAAGTTCAGAGAGGAGGAGATTGAGGTACCCCACTAGTATAATTTTGCTATCTATATCTTCCTCTGATTTCCTTAACTTCTTCTCTAGGAATTTGGATGTTATACCACTTGGTGCATATATGTTTATTAATTATATTGCTTCATTCTTGATGTTGCCTTTTAGCAGGATATAGTTTTCTTCCTTATCTCTTTTAATTAGATCTATTTTTGCTTTATCTGAAATAAAAATTGTTACCCCTGCTTTTCTTTACTTTAGGTGAAGCAGAATATATTCCACTCTAGCCTTTTACCTCTACCCTGTGTGTGTCCCCTTTTTTCAAATGTGGTTTTTGTTGACAAAATATAGTAGGATTATGATTTTTAATTGATTCTGTTATCCACGTCCATTTGATGGGAGAGTTCATCCCATTCACATTCACAGTTGTGATTACTATCTGTGTCTTTCCCTCCATCCTATTCCCTCCCTTGTTTCTGTTTTTATTTCTCCCTTCCCCTCCTTAAGTTTTCATTTTGACAACTGCTTCCCTCAGTATTCTCTCCATATGCACCCCCCTCCTTTACTAACCCTTCCTGCTTTCTACTTTTCCCCTCCCATCTATACCCCCCCCCCCCTTTTTCTCACTTTCCCCTCCTACTGCCTGTGGGCACAATAGATTTTTATACTTAACAAAGTATGTTATACCATCTTTGAATCCATACCAATGAGATTAAATTTCATACAATGCTCTTCTCCCTACCTCCTTTTCCTCTATTAAAATGAGTTTTTTCTTTTCACATTAGAATACTATACTTTACTGATTATGTTAATCCCTCCTCAAACCAAAACCAATGAGAGTAATGTTCATATAATGTTCATCTCCCTTCCTTCTTTCTCTCTACTACAGTGTGGTTTTATGCCTCTTCCTGTGGCATAATTTACCCTTTTCTGCCTACTCCTTTCCTTTTCTCCCATTACAATCCCTTAGCACCCCTTAATAAGGTTTTTTTTTATCATCAGATTAGTTAATTTATACCCATACCCCCTATCTATGTATATCCCTTTTAAATTACATGACAATTATACAGTTCTCAATATTTACAGGTATCAGCTTCTCATATAGGGATATAAACAATTTGCTCTCATTGAATCATAAGTTATGTGTGTGAGTGTGTGCATGTGTATGTGTGTGTTTGTGTGTGTGTGTGTTGTTCTTGTTTATCTTTTTATGTCTCTTGTGAGTCTTGTATTTGGAGATCTAATTTTCCATTGAACTCTGGCTTTTTCATTAGGAAGATCTGGAAGTCCCTTATGTCATTGAATGAACATTTCCTTGCCTGAAAGATTATGATCAGTTTTGCTGGATAGTTGATCCTTGGTTGCAGTCCAACCTCTTTTGCCTTATGAAATATCATATTCCAATCTCTCTAATCTTTTAACATAGAAACTGCTAGGTCCTTTGTGATCCTTACTGTAGTTTCATGATATTTGAATTATTTCTTTCTGGCTGCTTGCAGTATTTTCTACTTGACCTTATAATTCTGGAATTTGGGTACAATATTTCTTGGAGTTTTCAATTTCGGATCTCTTTCAGGGGTGTCTGGTGAATTCTTTTATATTTATTTTACCCTCTTATTCTAGGGCCTGAGGACAGTTTTCTTTGATAATTTCTTGAAGGATATTGTCCAGATTGGTTTTTTTTTCATCATGGCTTTCTGGTAGACCAATAATTCTTATATTAGCTCTCCTGGATCTGTTCTCTAGGTCAGTTGTTTTTCCAATGAGATATTTTACATTTTCTTCTAATTTTTCAGTCTTTAGGTTTAGTTTGACTGGTTCTTGATGCATCATAGAGTCATTAGCTTCAATCTGACTGATTCTAATTTTTAGCGAATAATTTTCCTTGGTTAGTTTTTGAAGCTTCTTTTCTATATGTTTAGATTTCATTTTTAGGGAGGTATTTTCTCCAGTTAGAGTTTGAACCTCCTTTCCCAGTCCACAAATTTTACCTTTTATGGATTTATTTCCTTCAATGAGATTTTTTTTTTCCATTTTGGCAATTTCAATTTTAAAAGAATTGGTCAATTTATCTTCTACCTCTCTAATTTGGCTTTTAAAATTCCTTCTTGAGCTCTTCCAAGGATGCTTTCTGGGCTTGAGACCAGTTCATATTTCCTTCTGTGGTCTCAGGTGTGGTTATAGAGTCAACGGTGTCTCCTTCTAAAACTGGTTCTTCTCGCTTGCAAGAATAGGATTCAATCGTCTTTGGTTTTGCTTTAACCACTTGCTTCCAGCCCTTTGTGATAGCCTATTCCCTCACTTTCAAAGTGGATATCTGCTTCTGGGGTACAGAGGTTCTGACCCATGCTTCTCAAGCTGTGAGCTAGGTACCTTGTTGTTGACTTTGTGTACCATAGCCTCTGGGTGTCTAGACTGAGGCCAAGGCCAGGACTTTCAGTGTTTCCTCTGGGTTACCCTGAAGCTCACAGAGTAAGTTGTGGGGGAGGGGTGGTCTGGCCACTTCAGGTTTCTGCCTCTGGGCTAGTGCTAGGGCAGGCTCAGCAACTGGCAGCCTGCCGAGCTGGTGTCTGCAGATTTTCTTGATTGTGTTAAGGTACACCTGGGCTTCTGGTGTTAGTTTTTGCTGGCTCCATCCCCCTTGGCTTTGATTTCTTCCACTGGTCAGCTGAGATGGAGTTTATGGGATTCCTCCCATCCTTCACTTAAAGCTCAGCACAGCCTTCCTCTAGGACTCCCAAGCCTTCTGCTGCTTCCACTCTTTCAGGATATTACACTGGGGAAATAATCTCTAGGTTTTTTTGGGGGGGTAGATTAAAGCAGCTAGGGTTTACACCACCATCCTGGCTCCAAGAAGTTCAGGTAGATGATTTTAAATATCCAGGCTGTGGGTTGATAGCCCCAGAAGAAGCTGCTGTTGCTGACACGGGTCCTATGTTTGTCTCTTAGCCAGCTCCAATATAACCTCTGTCCTTCGGTTCTGAGGTTTGAGAATCACCCTGGGGGGGGGGGTTGAAACCACTGTCTGGGGCTCACTCTCACTCCCCTGTGTTCTGGTCTCAGGTCTGCCCTGGTGCAGCCCCAAGGAAGGCAGTTCTAAGAGATCTTTATTCATTCATTTTGTGAGCTAGGCTTGATACCAATCACTAAAGCTCTTTTTTAAAAAATGTATTTCACTTAATCTTTTGCTTTTAATCTTAGTTGAGCACCAACACAATGCCATAGAATGGATATGGAAATTGAGCTGGAATTCAAAACATTACCCAAAGGATAAAGACTGAAAAACTATAAGAAGGTGCATATCCCTTTTATTATCAAGAGATCTTTCCCTCTTGAAGAACATGAAACTAAAATTTGCAAAAAGAAGGTTTTTTTTTAAGTCCTTGAAAACACTGAGAAAAATAGTTGAGGAGCATAAAGAGAAACTAGATGATATAATAGAAGCAACTTATCATAGGCCCTGTCTGGAATTAGAGTATTAATAAAGTCTGTGTTCCATAAGATTATATAGTTACATTTGCTACTCTACTATCCCCTCTCTAATCTTTTCCTACAATCTTCTACCATAATCTTCTTACCATAATATTCTATCTGATTCCCTAGTCTTTCCCACCATCATTCTAGAATATGCTGTACTTTCTTGCCTCCATATCTTTGATCCTATTGTTTTCTGTTCCTGGAATGCCCCCCTTCCCTCTCTTCATATCGAATTTAACCTTTAAAAGTCCAACTCAAATATCATCTCCTCCATAAAGCTTTTCTGGTTGGAATTGCTGATAATAACCTCCCTGAGACATCACATGACACAATTGTAAAGAGGCAAAGGACTTCTTGCTGCCTCCACTAAAGTCTAAATTAAATGATTCATTGTGGATGCAAACTTGGGTTCTGGAAAGTTTTGACAATGGAGAATAAGATTTCACAGATTCTACCAGGTTAGAAAAGCATGACCCTGATTGGACTGGATGTTTGATGTTCAGGGATGGGCCTAGTAAGCTCAGAAAGAGCCATCACTTGGCTGCCATGGGGTGATGAATTTTTCAGCTGTAGAAACTCTCAAATATCATCTATTAAGTTATAGAGGAGTTGTGAGCTGTATTGGTGAAGGGAGTACTGCACCAGTAAAATTACAGGTCCTTGAAATGTTGAAGTATTAATGAAAAGTTGTCACTGTGGCATAATCTGCCTATTTGTCATGGCACACTATAGGAAACCCATGGGTATAGTAGTTTCTGTGCTTGAAAACAGAGAATACAAAAAGTTTCTTCAGTTGAACAGGAAAGGAGAAATACAGAAGTATCAGGAAGTGGGGAGAAACAGAGACTTCAGAACAACAGCATGAGACTGTGGCTGGGCAGTCCATCATGGCAGAAGGCCTAGTGGTAAACTGTGAAGGAAGTGGTGGAGTGCATCTGACAAATTCCTATTTTAACTAATCATTCTTGTGATGTATGTCTTATACGACAAAAGGACATAGGACACAGCTATTTCTGATGACCTCAAAAAGACACAGAGAAGGTAATGGAAAGGTTATGTAGGTGTGAGCAGGCTATAGCAAATGACCAACAAGGAATTAGTGCCTAGAGCTCTAGACTTCGGATGAATCTAAGAATTAATTCTGAACCAAGAAAGTATTAGAGAAACTATGTTCAGCAAAAGGGCATTAAGATGGATGGAAAGGGATGGCTAGGTGGCACAGTGAATAGAGGACCAGCCCTGGAGTCAGGAGGACCTGAGTTCAAATCTGGTCTCAGACACTTTATACAAACACTAGCTGTGTGACCTTGGACAAATTACTTAACACCAATTGTCCTCCAAAAAGCAAAAAAAAAAAAAAAAAGATGGGTGGAAATATACTGCTTGGTCTAACTGACTTAGTGCTTTATCAAAGGTTAGGGAGTTCGGAGCAGTTACCCATACAATCACCATTAAGAGCCTTGCTATCAGACATTTTTTCAGAGAGTTGAATGTGGAAGGGAGAAATGAAGGGCAATGAACAGTTGTCTGTGGCAATAACCAGTGCCTGGACTTCCAGGGATTAGTTTCAAGTCACCAGATTAAATGTTCACTGAGTTTTTACCCAGAGGCCAAAGTTCTTTATCCTAGAGGGGCAGCAATATGCTGGAGCAAGATCATAGTTAGCTCATGGCAGCAATTGTTAAATTTTTAGTGTGAACATTTATATTTAAGAGACAGGAAAATGCTAAAAATTAGGACTTGAGTTATTGTATTGTTGATGGTGTAGATTTAAGAAAATGATGGAGAAAATATTAATAAATCAGATTAAATTTTAAAATGTGCATCATGAGCACTTTTTCCCCGGAGACAGCCAGTTATTATTCATTTATTTTCATCCCTCTAACAGTGGGTAATGATAGGGTGAAAATGAGTGCCAGGCATTGTTCTTTATGTGTCCTAAATAGGAGGGTAGACGGTGTAGAACTCTTCTGCAGAGTACAGGTAATTTTGTCCAACCTTTTTCATTCATTGTCTGACTCTGCATGATCCCATTTGGGGTTTTCTTGGCAAAGATACTAGAGTGATCTGCCATTTCCTTCTCCAGCTCATTTTACAGATGAGGAAACTAAGGCAAACAGGGTTATGTGACTTGCCCAGGGTCACACAGTTGTTAACAGATTAGTTGACCAGACCTTTTAAAAATTGTTAATATTTTAATGTTAAGAATAATCACATGATAAGAGAGATAGGCTCTGTTCTGGCCAGAAACCCAAACAATGAAATCTGAAACTGGTTTTGGACTCAGGAAGATGAGTATTCCAAACTCTGGGCCCAGCACTCTTTTATACCACTTAACTGTGCCCACATTAGAGATGATAATGATTAGCTAATCAGTGATCTATCTAGTAGACATAGAATTTTATGAACTACAGATCATAGAATCACAGGAGCATAGATTTAGGGCTTGAAGGACCTTTGAGGGCATTCTATTCAATTGCCTCGTTTTACAGCTATAGAAAGTAAAGACCAGGAAAGGTTGGGTTATGTGACCATGGTCATAGAGCTAGTGTGTCAGCATTGAGATCTGAACCCAAGCCCTTTGACTCCAAATCTACTACCCCTGTACTCTGGACTGTAAGCAGACTCTCACTATTTATGTTGGAGAATGACTGTATAAAGAGAAATATGTTTCCATGCATAAAGATTGAAATGACAAAGACAAATCCTGCTTTCTTGCATTCACTGGCTATAAATAAATACATTTTGTTTTTACTTCTCACTAAAATCATCGCCAGCACAACGCTTCCCCTATCCCTACAGTTATGTTTTGTTTTATTTTCTTTTTAAGCTGATGAGTGAAAGGCAAAGAATTACAGAAGGTGCAAGCAGAAAAGAAGGTACCAACTATTGTCATAGGGTTCAGGAATTCTTAGTCCTTTTTCTGTCATGAATCCCTTTGGTAGTCCAGTGAAACTTATAGACCCATTCTCAGAATACTGTTTTTAAATGTATAAAATTAAATACATAGGTTGACAAAGGAAATAAATTCTATATAAATATAGTTCTCTCTCTCTTTCTTTCTATCTACCTGTCTGTCTATCTATCTAAACAACTTCATAGACCCAAATTAAGTTTTGATATAGGCTAATCCCATATTTTAAAGATAAGAGAATTGGCCAGGAGCTTCAAAAACCCTAAGACAAACATATAGAGCCTTGTCATTGTCTTGGTCAGATCTCTCTAGAGATTGTTATTGGGATTCTCCTTTAATATGTCTGAAAACTACATAAAGTAAAACTCTCCCTGGAAACAGAATAAATGACCCTAAAGCAGCTTGCCCAGTAGGTGATCTCTCCTTGGCTGGTTTCCTCATTAGGTTATCTCGCTCTTCCCAATCAATCAACCATCCCAGGGGGCTCTTACAGGGTTTTGATGCTCCATCAATCATGTAAATTGGTCTTTAGGTATTTTGGCCAAGTCTATGCCTCTTATTATTTGATGATTCTGAACGCTAAAATATTAACCATTTTAGAAAGGTCTGGGCAACTAATCATTTAAGTTTAAGATAAAATTAGGGTCATTTGTATACATACAGTCATACTTAATGTTCAGGTATTAAAGCAGATTTTTATGTTCCTTAATCAGCTATTAGGATAATGCTCTCAAATAAGTATACCATTTTAACTTCTTTCAATGAGATTTTATAATCTATCAATTCAGTTTATTCTACTGGGCTTTCCAGTCTTTGAATGTAGGGCGCCTGTATTGAAAGTTGTCCATGCACAAGCAGAGGACTAAAGTCTGACCACATATGGAGTCTGAGAGCAGTAAATACATATAACCTCATACACTTATTTGCTGTGTGATCCTAGGAAAGTCAATTGACTTTTTTTGGCCTTAGTTTCCTCATATGCTGATAAATACCTACCTCACTGGGTTGTTGTGAAGATCAAAGGTGCTAACACTTGAAGTATTCTGTATACTTTAAAATGTTATATAGATGCTAATTGTTATTATTGCTGTTACTCATTTGGATTTTAAAATATCATTGCAAAAATAAAGGCAGCAGGACAATAGAAGCCTGGCATTAGAAACAGGAAAAACTCAATTTATCCTTCCTTTGACAATAAGTATCCTTCCCTTTATTGTGAATCAGAGGAGCACCAGGTTTTAGAGAGAAGCACACTAGCACCAGTTCTGCTGTCAAACGGAAAGGTGAGGTGTTCTTGAGGTTGGGTCATGAGTGGTGTTTTCCCAACTTTGCTCTCTTCTTTCTAAGATGAGTTTGAGAAGTAGAAATGACTGCTGAGAAGAAATGGATTCTGTCCAGTTCTATGAAGTAACTAATGATCCACAGGAAGGTTTCTTGATGCAAACCCAGGAATTTTAGTTTCTGACACCAGTGGGTTCAGAAGAGAAAAGGATACAGAGAGGGGATCATGTTGTAAGCAAAGTACAGTATTTATTAGCAATACTCAGAGGTCGTGGGGTCATAGGGCAGTAGGGCCTTTGGACCTGTGCTAAAGCACTGACTGGTAGAAAGGCCCCTACTTTATTTCTTATTTTATCAATGTCAACTAAAATCTGGGGTTTCTCTGAGGGAGACCAGGTGTTGTTCATCTTTTGTTCTCAAAGAGGATCGATGATATCAGGAGGGTGATGTCTTTACTTGCAAGTGAATTGGATTTAAGTGGGGCAGAGCTGGGTAAAGTCATCAGCCTCACTCTCTCCTCCAGTGTTTTCTCAATCCCGTGGCAAGACATTAGGTCAAGACAACTGGTGATGGCCCAGGATGCAGTGGGAGAAGTTGGCCTTTTTCAACTAAGGTCTTTCTCAGATCTTAGACTGTCTGAGGCAAAACCCATTGAATAGTTAAAGGCTAGGTAAGAATTGAGGTAAAAGATGGCTTACTTTGCCTTCACAAAAGAATCAATCAGGGAGAGGAAGACAGACACTCACAGTTTCTGGCCAGAACAGAAACAATTGCTATTTATACTCACTCCGAGCCATCAAAACCCAAACAATGAGCAGGTGAGTCTTGAACTGGGGCCTGTTACTGCCTGATCATGGAAAGTCAGAGTGATTTGGGTTTAAAGGCATAGTCAAGCCAAGTAGCTCCATTTGAATCCCAATGGACTTAATCAAAGCATAGTTTTTCAGAGTTATATTTCAAGGAACCATAAATTAAAACTACATGAGACAAAAGAATTAGTTGTCCCAGTGAAAAACAATAGAAAATAAAATAATGATAGAATAAATAAGTAGGGAAGAAAAAAATCTAGTCCCCAAACCCCAAGATATCATATGAAGTATAAATGACCAAAATTTACATTTCTTTGGACAGAGCACCCACATATACAGGTATGATTCCCCATGTGGAAGGAGGAAGAGGAGGAAAAGGAGGATGAGGAAGGAAAAGAAAAGGAGGAGCAGGAAAAAGAGAGGGAGTGGAGGAGATGAAGGAGGAGGAAGAGGATATGGTGGCATTATCCAACTGGAACTGGCTTATTGGGTCCCCTGGAGGGGGCATCTACTACTCACAGATTGTTGTTCTTCATTTGCTCCCAAAGAAGACCAATGAAATCAGGAGGGTGATATCTTGATTTGCAAGTGAAATTGGATATAAGTGAGGCAGAGCTGTGAAAAGTCATCAGCCTTACTCTCCTCTGGAGTCATCAGGAGTCCAGTGGAAAGATATAGACCAGGAAAACTCCTTTTTAGGGAGACCAGTATTGACTCAGGGGACTACAGGTGGGGTGGTTGCTTGCCTTGGGGTCTTCCAACCTACTCATGATAGCTTGATAGTAGGAAGAGTGGACATCTGAGGATACAGCTGACTTGGAGTCTTTATAGATACCAACTAGTTGTATTCATATTGGTAATTTATTTAGTCTCTTAGTTGCTCCAAGAAACTCTTAATCTGATAATTTTATTAGTTACATATGACTTATAGTATGCATTAATGGAGGGAGTTTCCATATTTAATTAATCAGATCATAGATCTAGAACCGAATGCCATCATGTCTTACTCCCTCATTTTTCAGAGGAGGAAACTGAGGCTGAGTGAATTTAAATGACTTGCCCAGGGTCACACAGCTAGTCAGTGTCTAAGGCAGGATTTTAATTCAGGTCTTCTTATCTCCAAGTCCAACTATTTACCCACAGCACTTTTAAACTTCTCATACCAATGAAATCAAAGACCTGAGTCAAAATTTAAAAATATGTTGGAATCATGAATTTGAAATTGAATAAGAAATAAGAACATTTCAAGGTTACATAGTAAGTTGAATAATTGTCCTGATGGTAGCCTCTGCTCCCTATCCACCAAATGAAGAAGTTTCAGGGAAGCTCAAAACCCTGAGTCACCTTGTTAAGAGTAAGATAGGCAGTAAATGGCAGAAACTGGAGAGTTTGAATATCAACCTACCACTAATTCCCCAGGAGTCTCCATTCCCTCTTTAGTGTGAATCAGTACCAAACCTAGGTCCATGATCTTTGCTCCCTTTTCCAAATCCTGGCCCTGCTAGACCCAGCTAAAAAGCCAGTCAAAATGTACCATACTCTACTGGTGGGAATATTCTATCCTGTCCAAGGTCCAAATGGAGTGCACTTAATTCCACCACTGTTCCCAGCAGACCTGACCATTTCCCATCTTCCTCCGTGACTGCTCTTCATATTGTAGGTCCTCTCAATAACACTGGTTTGTTAGGTTGCTATGTTAATGTGTGCTCTACATTTCCTTGTTCAGGATCTTGGAATCCTGAACCTTCTTCAGTCTGGGCTAAGATAGCTTGAGACAGGGGTCAATGAAATACTCATTAACATTCTTCTTGTTGTTCAATTGTTTCATTCATATCTGACTCTTTGTGAGTCAGATTTGGTGTTTTCTTGGCAAAGAAATTGGAGTGGTTTGCCATTTCCTTTTCCATCTCATTTTACAGATTAGGAAAACTGAGGCAAATAAGATTAAGTGACTTTTCCAGGGTCATAAAGCTAGTGTATTAAGCTAATTTTGAACTTGTCTTTCTGATAATGTATTATCATTTAACTAGACCAAAAATAAAGAAATAAATAGGTGTAACTACATATTGCCTTTGCCCCCTTAAATTTAAAGAAGCAAATGGCACACAGTTTGAAAATTTGCTTTCTGAGCTAGGCACAGGGAATTGGTCATGAAGACCTAGGTTCTATTCTACCTTCTGATACCAATTACCTTGATCAACCTTAATTTCCTCATCTTAAAAATGACAGGCTATACTGAATGATCTATGTGGTACCTTCCAACTCTACCAATGTCTGACTTTGTGCTGTTGGGAAGGAGAAGACTAACTTGAACCAAATCGTTTCAAGTGCCTAGAAACTGATGTTCATCTTATGGCAGGGAGTGGTCCTTGAACTTATTAGTCTGGGTTAGAAGTGGGCATTCCTATTCCGAAACCTTCTTAATTCAATTCAATAAATGTTTATTAAGTACTTAAAATTTGCAAGGCACTGTGCTGAGAATATAATACATATAACAAAATAGTTCCTGCCTTCCAGGATCTTACATTCTACTGGAAGGTGGTGGGGAGAAGACAATCCACTAAGTAATTTGAGGAAGGGGAGGGCATTGGCAGCTAAGTGATTAGGAAAAGCACCTAAGTTGAGCTTTTAAGGAGAATAAAGATTCTAAGAGTCAAGGATGAGAAGGGAGAACCTTGCAGTCTTGGAAGACAGTTCATGGAAATGTATAGAGATGGGGATGTAATTCAAATGAAGGGAGCAGCTAGCATTCCAGGTGGGCTAGAGCTAAGACTATATGAAGAAGAAGAATGTGAGGTAAAACAAAAAATGTAGATTCTATGGTCTAGAGTGTAGGCAGTTAATGGAGGGCCTTGAATGCCAGGCTGAAGAATTTACATTTTATGCTAGAGATAATAGCAGGGCACTGAAGCTTTTTTTTTTTAATTAGGAGAATAACATGGTCAAACCTGTGCTTTTGGGAAATTATTTTGACAAATATGTGTAGGATGGATTGGAGAGAGCGGATGGATTGGGAGAGACTGAAAATAGGGAGGCTGGTTAGGATCCTGTTATAGGTAGTTAAGTAGTACAGTAGATAGAACTCTGGGCTTGGCATCAAGAAGACCCAAGTTCAAATCCATCAACTGACATTTGCTACCTGTACAAATCTGAAAAAGTCATTTAACCTCTGTTTTCTTCAGTTTCTTCAACTGTAAAATGGTGATAGCAATTTTATACCAGGATTGTTATGAGGGTCAACTGAGATAATATTTGTATAGCATTTTTCAGTATCTGGCACATAGTAAGAATTTAATAAATGTTTCCTTCCTTCTTTCCATCCTTTAGTTTAGGCAATGAAAGACTGAATTAGCATGGAAACCATATAAGTGGAGGGAAAGGGAAAGATGCTACTATACCTTTAGTTTCCCTGTCTTCCTTCAAAATTTAGTTTAATACTTCAAGATCCAACCCTTTTCAAAAGGTCTTTCCTGGTCTACCCACTCTCCTCAGCCCCCCTTTTCCTCTTTCCCTTTGAGATTAGCTCCCTTTTACACTGTGTGTATGCACATATACACATTCATGTTTGTATATGTGTATATATACATATTCATGTATATATGTATATACACACATACATGTATGCACATATGTAGATGTATGTGTATATAAAATTGTTTGCATGTCATTTCCCCCATTAGAATATGACCTCCTCAAAGTCATTGACTTTTTGCCTTTCCTTGTATTCCCAACACTTATCACAGTGGCTTGTACACAGTCGGCACTTAATAAATTTTTGCTGACTGACCAACTGACTGACTAATTGGAGACAGAGGCAAGAAGGTTTGGCAGGCCACTCTTGAATCAGATCTCTCCAAGATGTCCCAAGGGCCTAGAAGTTTTCGCCTAAAGTTGTCTGAACAGCAAGGAAAATTACACCTAGGTTCATTCCAAGTAGCTAAAGCTGATCTGTGAATAGATAGCATATTTATTAGAAACCAGAGCCACACTGACTGCCTTTTAAAATGAGGATTCACAATTTTTTTAAAACTTTATTTTATCTGCCTTGCATTGATTCTGTGATAGCATCTCTCCAAGGTCACCATCCAGGCTGCCCGTCATCTTTTTATTCCACTTCCCTGACTCATCTCACCAGCCTTGTGGAGAGATTCTTGGATATCTTGGCAATCATCAGGGATAAACAATCCTGGCCTTAATCCTCGTAAAATAAAGTTTCTCTTATCTGTAGCTGTAAGCAAAGATCTTCCATGAAAGGCACTGCTAGAAATAGGCCACTATGAACACACAGCTTGGACTTTTACTTCCTTGAATACCTGAACTCTCTGTGACCCTCATAAGCAACTGCAGGACAGCTTTGCCAGTTGTTCCTCTCATCAGATGGGCAGGAATCCCATCTCCTCTATAAGTAAGTCCTCAATAAACATCGGCTTGCTTTACCTTAACTTTTTGCCTGTCACTCAAACTCCATTGCTTACATTAACAACCACATCCTTAGATAGGAGATTTAATCCAAGTTTTTCTTTTCTTTTTCTTTCTTTTTCAAACCAGCATAGGCAAGAACAGCCTATCATTTCTTTATTCATCCACTTTGCAATGGGATGATATTCTATTTCCTTTGAAGCTATATTGATTTCAATGGATGGTTTTCTTGGATAAGCCTCATATCTCTTGAAAAATGCCCAAGAAAACTGAAGAGAGTTGTCTCATTGCTATCAAAAGCCTACAGATCTTTTGTGAGGAAAACTACCTCATGATACACCCATATATTACTCTTCACATGAAGAAACGAATGACTCTAGGGACCCATCACTGTGACATCTAACAGTTGGAATCATTCTTATCAGTCTATAAAGAAGCATTTATTACGCATCTTTAAGAAACCCTTCCCAACAACTCTTAATTCTGGTGACTTCTCTCTGTTGTTGTTGTCATTTTCAGTCATGTCCATCTGTTCATGACCCCCATAGGGATTTTCTTGACAAAGATACTGAAGTGGTTTGCCATTTGTTTCTCCAGCTCATTTTACAGATGAGGAAACTGAGGCAAACAGGGTTAAATGACTTGCTCAGGGCCAAACAGGTTGTGAGTATTTGAATCCAAATTTGAACTAAAGTTTTCCTGATTTCAGGCCTGGCACTCTATCTGTTGTGCCATCCATTTTTCCTTCTCTCTGTTGATTATTTCCTTTTATGCATAGATTGTCTGTACGTTATTTGTTTGCTTGTTGTATCTTTCATTAGATTGTAAGCTCCTTGAGGTAGGGACCGTTTTTTGCCTCCTTCAGTACTCCCAGAACTTAGCACAGTGCCTGCTACATTAGTAGGCACTTACTAAATGCTTATTAATTAAATGAACAATCTACTATGTTTCAGACAATTGAGATTTTTTAAAAAGACAATTGCTACCGTCAAAGGAACTTGTATACAAATACACATGTGTATACATATATGCATATATGTATACATACACGCCAATTTTCTGTCTCTGAATTTTATGTTAATTGAGGCCTTAATTATAGAGGAGAGAAGTAGCAAAGCCATTCTGGAGTTACTTATAAGGGTAACAAAGCAGCTCTCTCTCTCTCTCTCTCTCTCTCTCTCTCTCTCTCTCTCTCTCTCCCTCTTTCTCTCTCTCTCTCTTTCTCTCCATGCATACACACACAGACACACATGATATATATATAAAAACAGTGTGTATATGTACATGTATGTATACATTTGCATATATACATATGAATATATTTGTAGATACAGAATAAATACAAGGTAATTTGGGGGAGAACATGTTAGCAGCCTTGGGGGAAGAGGTATATTTTAGGAAATCATAGATTTAGGTGTGGGAGAATCCTTAGAAGTCATCAGGTCCAACCAATTCATGTACCAATGATGGAACAGAGACTCAGAGATTTCAGGTGACTTGCTTAAGATCATACAGGGAGTAAGTGTTAGAGCTGGGATTTGAACCTTGAATCTCTCTTTTGAAATCCACTATTCTAGGAACTTATGCTATATTACCTCTGGTATTCCCTTTGGTGAGTAAGGCACACATCCAAAGACTTCTGAGTGGAATTATGAGTACAGTCTCTTGCAATTGAAGTGAATGAAGCTAAGTGATCCATGTAGGAATGGAATCCACATCACTGGATTAAGTAGCATCCAGCCCACTGGATATGAAGAAAACCCCTAAATGTCAAAAGGAGACATTGTGACAAAGTGATTTTAACATCAATTTCAAATGCAGACATGATAAGAATGTTGAGTTTTTTGTTTCTAGAAGTATGCACCATCTGATTGTTTCAAGGACATTCTCTGACAACTTGTCTTATAAAAATGATGTTAATCTTCACAAGGAAAGGGAAGCTAGGTGGTACAGTGTATATAGAGTACTGGGACTAATGTCAGGAAGACTCATCTTTCTGAGTTCAAATATAGCCTCAGACACTCACTAGGTTTGACCCTGGGCAAGTCACTTAACCCGGTTTGCCTCAGTTTCCTCATCCATAAAATGAACTGGAGAAGGAAATGGACAACCACTCTAGTATCTTTACCAAGAAAATCCCAAATGAAGTCATGAAGAGTCAGACATGAATGAAAAATGCCTGAGATTGAAGAACAACAATGCTATTCACTGGATATTATCAGATAATAATGGGTCTACCGATAGAAGGAAACTCAGAAAATATTCAAGAATTTAATTTTGGAGGTAGGAAAACCGAGAATTGTTGTAGAAGCTGGAAGGAATCTGGAAAAGATTATTCAGTTTATTTCTCTAATCATGGGGAGAATGGCACTTAAAATGTTACTTATCTTCAAAGTCTTCAGGAAATCAATTCAGTAGCCTCTCTTAACGGCACATTCCAATATCTCATAATCTTTGATAGTATAAATTTTTCCTTATTTTTGCCCAAACTCTCTGCTTACAGTTTGATTTGATTTTGGTGTCTATGACTCAAGCAATTCTTTATGGAATTGAAGATGGTTAAATGAGAAAGAAGAATACAGCAAATTATGACTTTGATTCAATAGTTTATCCCATTGCCCTCAAATTATTTACAGCTAGTGGTTTTAAGGATCAGGCTAATAAGTGGAAAAAGATCATAGGATCATAGATTTAGAGAAAGAAGAGATTTTATTTTACAGTTAAACAATCTTAGGCCAAGGGATATTAAGCCACTTGCTCAAGGTTACACAGGTAGGGAGTAGAAGAGCTATGAATTGGACCCAGGACCTCTGGTTTGCAAACCAGGGTTCTTTTCACTTCACTATAAGATAGGCAAAATTCTAATGTTATGAAGAAATCTGCACTGCAAGTCTCAGTGTGAAATTCAAATATTTATGTTTGCCCATATCCAATGAACAGATATCTATTAAGCACCTACTGTGTTTAAGATATTGTGACTCACAGCTTGCAGTTAAACTGTTAACTCTTTAATGTCAGGGATAGCTACCTTTTCATTGATCTTTGGTCTCCATCCAGTAACATTTAGCCCAAACGATGTGGGCAATGCTAGTGTCCCTTTGGAAGAATTTAAGTGTTTAATAATAATTAATCTTTATGGAGCTCTTCGAAGTTTTTAAAATGTTTTATATTAATGATTTCACTTGAGCATCACAATCCCAGTGAGGTAGGGTCTTCAAGTTTTATTATCTTTGTTTTATACATGAGGAAACTGAAACTCAATGATTAAATCATGCTTATGTATTTACTAAAGATATTAGAGGCAGGATTTGAACGCAGCAACTGACAAAATGATTTCCAGGTTTCCCAGCTATTTTTGCCAAATGTTGAGTTCTTCCCCAACAAGTTGAATCTTTGGACTAAAAAAAAAATGAGAACAACACTAGATTATTATGGCCATTTACTAATGAGTTTTACATACCTCATCTATTCCAGTGACTTACTACTTTATTTCTTAGCCAATACCAGATTGTTTTGATGATTACTACTTTGTAATATTGTTTGAAATCAGAAACTGTTTGGTTGCCTTCCTTATCATTCTTTCTTCATTGATTCCCCTGATATTCTTGACGTTTGGTTCTTCCTGATGAATTTTGTCACTATTTTTTCCTAGGTCTATAAAATAACTCTCAGTAGTTTGATTGTTTTGGAATTGAATAAGTAAATTAACTTAGGTAGAATGGTCATTTTTGCCTACTCAAGAGAAATGAACATTTCTCTACTTGTCTAGATATGTCTTAATTTGTATGAAAAGTATTTTGTAATTGTCTTCATATAATCCCTGGGTTTGTCTTGGCAGGTAGACTCCCAAGTATTTTAAGTTATCTGCACTTATTTTAAATGGAATTTCTCTTTCTATCTCTTCATGCTGGGTTTTGTTTGTAGTATATAAAATGCTGAGGATTTATATGGATTTATTTTATATCCGGCAACTTTACTGAAATTGTTGATTGTTTCAACTAGTTTTTTAGTTGATTCTCTAGGACTCTGTAAATATATTATCATTTGAAAAGAGCAATAGTTTTATTTCTTCCATGCTTATTACAATTCCTTCCATTTTTTCTTGTTTTGTTGTGATAGCTAGCATTTCTAGTACAAAAATAAATTACAATACTGATAATAGACATTCTTGCTTCAGCCCTGATCTCATTGGGAAAGTTTCAAGTTTATCCCTGTTACAGATAATGCTTACTCTTGGTTTTAGATAGATACTACTTACCATTTTAAGAAAGACTCCATTAACTATGCCTAAAGGGTAACCAAACTGTGCCATACCCTTTGATCCATCAATACCACTAGGGCTATATCCTAAAGATACCATAAAAAGGAAAAAAAGGCCTACATGTAAAAATATTTATAACAGTTCTTTTGTGGAGGCAAATAGAAATTGAGGGGATCTAATCAATTGGGAAATAGTTGAATAATCTGTAGTATATAAATATAATGGAATCCTATTGTACAATAAGAAACTATGAGCAAGTGGATTTCAGAAAAAAAAAACCTGGAAAGACTTGCATTAACTGGTGCAAAGTGAAATGAGTAGAATCAAGAGAATGTAATACACAATAATAGCAAAATTGTATAATGATTAACTATGAATGACTTTGCTCTTCTCAGCAATACAATGATCCAAGACAATTGCAAAGGATTCATAATGGAAAATACTTTACACATTCAGAGAAAGAGCTGATGTAGAGTGAATGCTGAATGCAAATTAAAACATAGAATTTTCAATATGTTCATTTGTGTGTGCATGTGTGTGTATGTGTGTTTCCTGTTGATCTGTTTCTTCTTTTATAACTGTGACTAATATAGAAATATGTTTTATATGATTGCACATATATAACCTATGTCAAATTGCTTGTCATTTTAAGAAGAGGGGAGGTGAGGAAGGAAGGGAGAAAAATTTGGAACTCAAAATTTTGTAAAAATGAATGCTAAAATTATCTTTACATGTAATTAAAAATACTCTAAAACATTAAAAAAGAAAGACTTCATTGATTTTTAAGTTTCTAGTGTTTTTTTTAAAGGAATAAGTGTTGTATTTTATGAATGACTTTTTCTGAATCTACTGATATAAGCATATATCATCACTTATACTATAATCAATAAAAGGCCTATGTCTTATCTTGACTTTTTACTTTTACTAGCATCTAGCACAGTGTTAACACATGGTATGTCTTCAATAAATGCTTGTCAAGTTATATTGCATAGGATTTTGTGAGCTATACCTAGAGTTTAACTTTCATTTAAAACATCATTTTTATCATAAAAGATATCAGTTACACAATCTGACTTTCAAAATACAACATATTTCCAAATTAGGTATTGCCTACAATTCCTTTATGCATGGTTCAATTTGTCTATTTGGTAACCCCACAGTAATTCTGAAGAATTCTGAGTTCCTGAGGATTATAGGGAGGGGAATGAATCACTTCATCATGGGAGCTGGGGACTTAAGACAGAAACCACAAAAAATCTAATCAAATTGGGTGGGAAATATTTTCATCAAAAGCCAAAGGACAGCAATTCTTCAAGTTTATGTTTCACCGTTAGATATTAGTACAATTTTTGTCATCTAGTAATTTTTTTTTCATTTTTCTATTCATTCATTGTCACAACCTGAGTTTTCAATAGCTAAGGTTTATCTTTAGCCATTTCCTAAATCACATACTCCATATCTCTCTGAACTTAAGGTGTCATGTCCAGAAATCTATTTCCTTTTTTTTGGTCAGTTTATTATTACTCAGATTTTAAAATGTTTTATTATTTATTTAAACATTTTTTTTTAGATTTTGACTTCCAAAATTTCTCCATCCCTGACAACCCTTCCCCACCTACTGAGAAGGCAAACAATATGATATCAATTATGAATGTAAAATCATGCAAAACATATTTGCTAAAAAACACATCAAAATTTAAAAGTAAGAAAATTTTATTTCATTTGCTCTCAGAAAACCTGAGTACTCTCTCTGGAAGCTGACAGCATTTTTTGTCATGACTCCTTTGGAATTGCCTTTAATCATTGTTTTTGTCAGAGTAGCCAAGTCTTTCACATTTGCCCATTATTACAACATTGTTGTTACTGTGCATGATCTCCCAGTTCTCCTCACTTCACTTTGCATCAATCATATAGGCCATGTTTTTCTGAAACTACCCCTACCCCCTCTAATTTTCCACTATTACTATCGTGTGCTTCAACTTGTTCAGTCATTTCCCAGTTGATGAGCATCCCCTCAATTTCCAATAATTTGCCACCACCAAAAGTGGATATAAATATTTTGTACATATATGTTCTTTTTCTTTTTTTCTGATCTCCTTGGAATACAGAATTGGTAGAGGTATTGCAGGGTAAAGGAGTATACATAGTTTTTTAGTCCTTTGAGAATAATTCCAAATTGTTCTCCAGAATGGTTGGACCAGTTCATTATTTCACCAATGACTCATTTATATTCCTTCCCCTCATCCCCTGGCATGTCTTTTCTGATAGGTGTAAAATGGTGTCTGGGTTATTTTAATTTGCATTTCTATAATCAACAGTTATTTAGAGCATTTCTTAAGGCTGACTTGTTCAGTTGTGTCTGACTCTTTGTGATCTCATTTGAGATTTTCTTGGCAAATATACAGAAGTGGTTTTTATTCCTTCTCCAGTTCATTTTGCAGATGAGGAAACTGAGGCAAACAAAGCTAAGTGACTTGCTCAAGGTCACATAGATATTAAGTGTCTGAGACCAAATTTGAACTCAGGAAAATGAGTCTTCCTGACTCAAGGCCTAGCACTCTATCCACTGTACCATGAAATCTGCCTGCTCATATTCTTTGACCATTTGTCAATTGGGGAATGACTCTTACTTTTACAAATTTGACTCAATTCTGTCTATATATTTGAGGAATGAGACCTTTATAAGAGAAAGTTGCCACAAAATATTTTGATATTACTTCATTGTCTGTAGTACCTTTTAGCAAAATGTAGTTTACCTGATTATCACTTTTAAATAGGTTGATTTTTGTTTTTATTTTGTCTTAAATCATGGTTACTACTCTTGCTTTTTTTTTACTTTAGATGAAACAGTTTAAATTCTGATCAGGCCCTTTATTTTAACCCTGTGTGTCTTTCTGTTTCAAGAGTGTCTCTTGTAAATAATATATTGTTGGATTTTGGTTTCTAATCCATTCTGCTCTCTCCTTCTCTTTTATAGGTAAGTTTATCCCATTTACCTTCACAGTTATGACTACTGTATATTTCTCTCCATCCTGTTTTCTTCTCTCAGTTCTTCTCTCTCTTTATTCTGTCCCTCCTCAAAAGTCTATTTTGCTTCTGACAACTGCCTCCCTTAATCTTCCCTCCCTTTCATTATCCGCCTCCACTTTGTCTTATCTCCTTTCCTTTCTATTTCCTATGGGGTAATATAGATTTCTACATACATCTGAATATGTATATGTGTGTGTGTATATATATATATATGTACATATATATATATATATAAATTTATTCTTTGAAACAATTCTGATGAGATTGAGATTCAAGGATTTCCCTCCATCCCTCTCATTTTCCCCTCTACTGTAAAAGCTCTTCCTCAAACTTTTCTTTTATGTGAGAAAAATTTCCTCTTTCTACCTCTGCCTCCCCCATTCTTCTAGTGCATCCATCTTCCCCCTCTCCCATTTTTTGAGATCATTTCAACATAATCAACTTATATTGATACCTTCTGTCTAAGTAAAGTCCTATTAATTGTCCTAATAATGATAAAGTCTTGAGGAGTTACTCAAATCATCTTCCCATATAGGAATGGAAATAATTTAACCTTATTGAGTCCCTTATGATTTCTCTTCCATGTTAATTTTTTTATACATCTCTTGTACCTTGTGTTTGAATGTCAGATTTTCTATTCAGATCTGGTCTTTTCATCAAGAATGCTTGACAATTCCCTATTTCATTTTACCTTGAAGGATTATATTCAGTCTTACTGGACAGGTTACTCTTGATTGTATTCCTATCTCCTTTGCCTTCAAAATATATTTTTTCACTCTTTTAACATGGAAGCTGATAAATGTCATGTGACCCTGATTGTGGTTGCATCATATTTGAATTGTTTCTTTCTTACTGCAATAATTTCCCCTTGATCTGAGAACTCTGGAATTTGGCTATAATATTCCTTAGAGTTGTCACTTTGGGATCTCTTTCAGGAGGTGATAAGTAGATTCTTTCCATTGTTATTTTACTCTCTAGATTTAAGATATTGGGGCAATTTTCCTTTATGGTTTCTTGAAATATTATGTCCAGGTTCCATTTTGATAATGGTTTTCAAGTAGTCCTGTAATGGACACCCAGATATAACAGGACAGCTAGGCCAATTATAATTTGATAGGAGTATTTATTAACCGGCCGGGACTGCCTCTCAGACCAAAAGAGAGCATCGATCTTTCTGTTAGACATAATTTTATAGACAATATGATTGCTGGCAACAGAATATGTTTCTAAGGGGTTAGCATTGTTTACATTGAAGCAAAGCTTTCTCAGTATTATTCTTATTCAAACAAAACCTTAGTATTATTTCTACTGAAGCGAAACAGACCTGAATCCATGGGAATCTGTGGCATGTTTTAGCAACACAGGTGAAACATTTCTTTACTTTTGGAGCCTATTAGGTGGTTTCCAAGGAACCCAGGGAACCCAGTAGGAGTCCCCTCTAGCAGGTTTAAGGGGACTCTAGTGTATAATTTCTGGTGGGCACTTCAGTCCAATCATTTTTAAACATCTTTCCTCAATCTATTATTCAGGCCAGTTGTTTTTCTAATGAGATATTTCACATTTCCTTCTACTTTTTCCTTTATTTTGACTGTGTTTTATTGTTTCCTGTTGTCCCACAGAGTCATTAGATTCTACTTGGCCCAATTCTAATTTCTAAGGCGTCATTTTTCTCCAGTGAATTTTTGTAACTCCTTTCTCATTTGGTCAACTCTATTTTTTAAGGAATTGCTCTCTTCAATGAATGTGCGTGTGCATGTGTGTGTGTGTGTGTGTGTGTGTGTGTGTGTGTGTTTTCTTTTTGTTGTTCTTACCATTAGGTCAAACTTCTTTTTTTAAGTGTTATTTTCTTCATAATTAATTTTTACCTTTTCAAAAAGCTGTTATTTTTCTTTTCATAATTTTCATGCATCACTCTAATTTATTTCCCCAATTATTCCTTTTCCACTCTTATCTCTTTCTTTAATTCTTTCTCAGATTCTTGTTGGACTTGTGTCCATCTAGCATTTTTCTTTGAGACTTTGTAGCTGTTTTACTTTATTGTCTTTTTCTGAGTTTGTATCTTAGTCTTTCCTGTACTGTAATAGTTTTTTATGGTCAAGTTATTTTGTTGCTGTTGTTTGCTCATTCCTCCAGCATGTTTTTTTTTTTTTTAACTTTCATCTTCATGTTAAAGTTTTGCTTTGCTCGCCTGGGAGTTGGGAGGCACTGTCACAAGCTTCAGGCTTTTTTTCTGCCTTTTTTTTGTTTTTTAAGAACTAGCTCTGGGAGTTTGCAAGTTTTTGGTCCTTCCAAGGTGGTGTGATATAGGGAGAGGTATGGTCACCATTCTCCTGGGTTCATCTC
The DNA here is from genome assembly GCF_028583685.1 of Petaurus breviceps papuanus. NCBI lineage: Eukaryota > Metazoa > Chordata > Mammalia > Diprotodontia > Petauridae > Petaurus > Petaurus breviceps. Next base: position 492,130 of record NW_027187347.1, read on the forward strand.
CAGTCTTTACCCAGTCAGAAGTACTAGCACTCCTCTTGGCCTTGGATTTGTGACCAGGGACCGTCCTCCCTTGTGACTGATCACAAATGCTTCTCTATACCTTGAAACTGAAGCCCAGCCTGTGTAAGGGCAATAGAGTTTCTATTCAGTGACGGATGTGCCCAGGACCAGCAGGGGGTCCCCTGGAGTCACTTCTAACCAGTTGTCTGAGTTGAGAGTGTCAGAAGATACTGTTACTGCTATTGTGGCTGCTGCTGCCTCCACCAGTGTGTGCTCCCAGAGGCCTCTGCTTCAGTGTCACAGAGCTCTCCTGTGGATTTTCTAAGTTTTCTTAGGCTGGAGATATGTCTCACCCTGATCCTTTGTTGGCTCTATTTCTCCAAAATTTGATTTGAAGCTTTATTTCAAAGCTATTTGGAATGGAATATTGAGAGAGCTCAGTTAGGTTGCAGCCTCTAATCTACCATTTTCAGTCCATTTCCTTTTTATTTTATTTAATTTTTTGATTGCGTCTTCTTTCAGCTGAGTTTATCCCTTTTTAGATAGCCTGGTGAGCCCCTGCTCCTGGGTATTACAAATTGGTGTGAGACTTAATGTATGTATTTGGCTTAGGCCACTAGAGAACTCCTCAGCTCAAATCCAGCCTCAGCTTCCTGAGGTGCATGGTTAACAGGTGTGCAGCAGTATCATTTACTTCAAAAAAGGTGGGAGTTTGAACTATTCTTTCCCTACCAGGATCCTCATTCACTTCTTATAATACAACAAAGCTAAGTGAGTGAAAATATGTAATACGTTCACTGTGAGGGTTCCCTCTAAGCATTTTGGGCAGATTGCAGACCAGAGGTGTGCATCAGAAGTAATGAAGGGGTAACACAAAAAGGGAATTTCATACCACTTTAATTCATGACAGTTTGTATTGGAGTACTCTCTGGTCAGGACATCAAAAAGATCTAGCGAGCCTCTTGGAGTAAAAATAAGATGTAAGGGAATTATATACAATGTAAGAAAAGGCTCTCTTTGGTCTGACGCTAGGTTAAAAAGACTTCCTTCTGAGATAGAAAGGGAAGGGTGAATGAGTCTTAGTAGAAAGGGCAGAAGAAAAATGAAAAAAGAACAAATGATCACTAGGAAACCTTCCAAATAAGGAGCCCAGGGTCACAGGTTCCAAGAGAAAACTAATTGATGAACATGTGATTTCACCCTTAATGCTAAGAATATTGACATGTAATACACTGGCTTTGTTACAGTAAAATGATTAGGAGGACATAGAAATGAGTTTTATTTTTTTTTTAATCTTAACTTTAGAAGTCATTCTAACAACATAGATCTATCTTTACAATAAGATAAGATGGTTATCTTTACTATGTTCAACATAAAGCTTTTTCTGACCATACTGCATGCGCCCCTCCCCCAATCCATAACTGACTTCTCTCTTTTGTATTTACTTTATTTCGATTCATTTCAGTATTTGTTATCTCCCTCATTAGGGTATAAATTCTTTGATAGCAGAAAATTTGTTTTTGTATTTGTATCTTCAAAGCCTAGCAGAGTGAGTGGCATATTATTTTTTTTGTTTAGTTGTTTCAGTTGTATCCAACTCTTCATGATCCCTTTTGTAGTTTTCTTGGTAGAGAGATACTTGAGTTGTTTGCCATTTCCTTGTCTGGCTCATTTTACAGGTGAAGAACTAAGGTAAACAGGGTTATGTGACTTTGCCCAGGGTCACACAGCTAGTAAGTGTCTGAGGCCAGATATGAAGTCAGGAAGATGAGTCTTCCTAACTGCAGGCCCAGGGCTCTAAGAACTGCACCACCTAGCTGATCTGTATTAATTAAGTTTAAAATTAATGTCTTAACATTGTTATGCCAGCAAGTCAACAAATCTAGTTGACAGATAATTATTATTATTGCAGGATTCACTTAATGCCATTCATTGTTTCTAAAAGTACATAATATTAGGCAAAATAGTGTTACAAGGGACAAATCATTTCATATGAAAAAAATATTGTAATCTTTGACAAGTAGTTGAAATGGTACAGATTGTTTCAATGATCTTAGAGTGGGGTTTGGTTACTACGGCTTGACAAGACTTTGAAGCAACTTCACACAAGGCTGCCTGTGCTATATTTAGAGTGTCCAGCACTATGCTAGGTGTTGTTGAAAATGCAGAACTAGAATGCATGGTCATAGTTATTAAGGAGCTGTCAAATCCTCAGTCAGAACAATAGTTAGACAATATAAACCAAGGACTGGTACAAAGGACAGCTGGACATGAAGAAGGCAATTGTAATCAGATGGTGAGATACGAGTGTCTGATCAGAGTAGGAAGCCATGAGTCAAACCAAATAATCAAATCAAATCAAAATCAATGAACACAAGTACATTAAGAATCTACTATATTTTGGGTACTGCAGACATAATCAATGTCAGTAGACATTTTTCAAATCCTATGTGCTGAGCACTGTGCTAGCTGCTGGCAGTTACATAATATGTATGCTAGAGATTTACCAAAAAATACCTGAAGGCAATATCCTTTCCTGGGAGGATCAGTGATAGCTTTGTGGAGGAGACAACATTTTGTTTATGCTTTAAAGCTTAGGTGATCTTTAAATTGAAAGGAAAAGGTTGCGGCACATATCTGACTATATCACTCCCGTATTCAAAAACCTACCACGGCTCCCCATTGCCTATCAGATTTTTTTAAAAAAGAACACTTTAGGTTGGTGTTTAAGATTCTGAACAGTTCTCTCCACAAACCTCTTCAGATTTATTTCATATACTTCCCTTTCATGAATTTTATGTCTCTAAAGATAGTAAGAATTGTGTTACTAGGGGCGGCCAGGCGGCTCAGCGAGTAAGAGCACCAGCTCCAGTGTCTGGATGACCTGGGGGATTGAGTCTGGGCTCAGATAAATAGCACCATACCCAGAAATAACTGGCTGTGTAACCTTGAGCAAGTTACTGAACCCCAAGTGCTTAAAAAAAAAAGAATTGTGTTACTGTTCAGTCTGGTACCTTATCCTGCCAGGTGATCTTCAGAATCTTCCTAAAACAATTCTAATGAAAGTGATTCAGTTTCCTGGCATGGCACTGGTAGAGTGTCCAGGTTTGACAGGTATGCAAAAATGAGGTCAGCACCTCGGCTCTGTAGGTTAGTCTGATACCCCTTCTGTTCTACAATTTCCTTCAGAGTCTCCCAAACACTGAGTTAGCATTGGCAATTTGTACATCAACCTTATCATATATGTGGCCATCTTTGAAAAGTACACTGCCAAAGTAAATAAACTTATCCACGGTATTCAAAATTCCTCCATTTGCTGTAACTGATGGCTTCAAGTGTGGATGGTCTGGTGGAGAACCTCTGTTTTCTTGGTGTTGATTTTTAGGTCAAAATTAGCACAGGCAATAGATAATTGATCTTAAGTTGCATCTCAGTTTCAGAGGCTACACTTACTACACAATCATCTGTGAACAAAAAAATCATGCACCAACTTTCCCTCTACTTTGGTCTTGGTTCATAGTGCAGAGAGAAAGCACTAACATTAGGGACAACCAAGAAAGACTTCTTGCAGAAGATTAGATTTTACCAGAAACTTAAAGAAGAAAAAGAAGCCAGGTGTCAGAAGTGAGAAAGAAAAGAATTCCAGATATGGTTTCCTATGTGTCATCTTTACTAGTTAATTTTCTTTTTCTATTTTTGGTGCTGACAAATTGGTTTTTCTTTCTCTTTAAAAGTGTCTGACCAGCTCTTTTATTAATTCTTTAAACAGTAACTTTTTCTAGTTTTTTTTTTATTTACATGTCCAATTAATGGATTTGTTCTTTCTTTTGATGATAAAAGCATTAGAGATTAAAGTTTTCCCTTAGGAACTGGTTTATCTGTATTTCAAAAGTTGCAATATGTTGTCTCATTGTTTTCATTTTCTTTGATGAAATTATTGTTTCTCTGATTTGTTCTTTGATTCAGCATTTCTTTAGGATTAAGTTATTTAGTCTCCAATTAATTTTCATCGTTTCTGCAGAGACTCTTTATTGAAAATAATTTTATTGTATTATGGTCAATAAATATGATTAAAATTTCTGTTTTTTTGCATTTATTTGTGAGATTTTTATACCCTAATACATTGTTGATTTTTTAAAAGTTCTATCCACAATAGAAAAGTATATACATTCCTTTCTGTTCCATTCGGTAAGTACCAGAGATCTATGATGTGTAACTTAAAAAAATATTTTATTCATCTTCTTAATTTCTTTTTGGTTATATTTTTGTTGGATTTGTCTAGGTTCTTAACTTCATGAATATTTTTATTAACTTTGTAAGCAGTATATACATACATACATATGTATGCATGTGTATGTCTTGTGGCTTTACTATTGAATTTTATTATTTCTCTGTGTAATTGGACAAATTTTAAGTGTTTATATGCTATGCGATTTTCTAAATATATATTAAGTATTGGCATTGATTACTATGATGTTTTTAAGCATAATGTAGTGTCTTATTTATCCCCTTTAATCATGTCTGTTTTGACTATCACCTTGTCCAAGCTTACAATTGCTACTTCTGAATTTTTTTAGTTCATTTGAGGGTAATTGATTTTGCTTTGGCACCTCATTTTAAACCTTTGTGAATATTTATGTTTTAAGAATATTCCTTGTAAGAAATATATTATTGAATTCTGCTTTCTAAAAAAAAGTGATAAAAAGAAAATTGCTTAACAGAAATGATCTATACTTGAATAGATCTTTCCTTCTTTCCCCTTGCTTTACTCATGATCATAAGTTTTTACTTTTTATTTCTTTCCTTTTAATTCCTCTTCATACTCTACTCTCCAGCACTGGAGTTTGTTTTGAATATGACTAATCCCCCACTGGTACTATACCTTAAATTCTCCCAATTCTCTCTATATCATATCCTGTTGAGTTTAATGTATTCATACACTAAAGTCTTGTGTTTGCTTATGTGCATCTGTCTATGTTTCAACTTATGTCTGGTTCAGATAAAAGTGATATTTATGTGGTACACATCCATTCCCTCCCATACCCTTCCTCTGTATATACATTCCAAGTGTGTGAGATAGTAAATTCTCTCACCTCCCTTCTTTCTTCTCTAGTACACTTCCTACGTCGTCTTCTTTTTCCTTTCTCTTTCTGACCATTAAGACAGAAGAGAACCCACCAGACTCCCTCTGTTTTAACTCCCTCTCTGACCTTTGGAAAAACTTTGATTCTGAATGTTTTCTCTCACTATTTTGAATATAAGTACTTTACCAGTATAGAGTCCCTTCCAAATGCTCAAATGTATTGACCTCTGGAGTTTTCTTTTTTATTTTATTTTAAAACGTATATCTATTTCCCTAAATATTTCTCATTTACATCAAAATTTTATATTCATTCTTTTAAAATTTGAGGTTCCAAATTCTCTACACCTTGAGAAGTCAGGTGATATGGTATAAATTATACATGTGAAGTCATGTAAAACATATGTCCATATTAACCATGTTACAAAAGAAAACACAAAAAACCTCTCAAGAAAAATAAAGAAAATGTTAAAGTACACTTCAATCAAAAGTCAGATCTCTCTCTGGAACTGGATAGCATTTTTCATCATGGATTGGGTTCATCTTGTTTCCCATGTTTGTATTTCAAAGCTTCTATTCAGCTCTGTTGTTTTCATCAAAAATGCTTTAGAGTCATTACTCTGAAGCTATTCTTGATTGTAAGCCTTTATCTATATCTATATATTATTCTGTGAGGGGGAAGGGAAAGGAAGCGATATTGTTTTTAAGGTCTCTCCAAGTAGTTGCCAAGTCTTTTGTTATCCTTAGTAATTCTTTAGTACTTGAACTATTTCTTTTCTGTGAATTTATAGTATTTTTCTCTGTCCTGGAAGCTTTGTATTTTGGATTTGTCCTACCTTGGAATTTTCATTTTGTGATTATTTTCAGGAGACAACTGGTAGAGTACATTTTCATTTTATCCTCTCATTCTAAAGATCTGGGTAATTTTCTTTTACTATTTCTTGAAATATAGCATCAATTTTTTTAAGTATTAAGGTTTTCAAGTAGCCTAATTATTCTTAGATTCTCTCTCCTTGACCTGTTTTCTGGTAGAGTTTTTTTAATGTATACCATACATTATCTTCAATACACTTTAATTACATCTTTATACATCCTCATTACATTTTCTTCCCCTTAAATATTTTGTTTTCATTTTAGTCTGTCTGTCTGTCTATCTATCTATCTATCTATCTATCTATCTATCTATCTATCTATCTATCTATCTATCTATCATGTATGCATGATGGTATGCACGTACATGTATGTGTATGCTCACATGCATCTATATACTGACATGGATATGCACGCACATGTGTGTATATATGTATGAATGTCATGCATTCAATTGCACATGCATGCATATATGTATATATGTGTATGTGTATCTACATATGTATGTACATATGTACATATATTCCATTCTAATTTTCAAGGAGACCTTTTCTTTAGTAAGATTTTGAAATTTCTGTCCTAAACTATTGATTTTCCATTCCACTCTTCCTCCATAACTATCTTTTAATTTAAAATAATATTTTACATATTTTTTTAATCTAGGTACTCTTTTAAGACTTGTGACTAAGCAATTTTTTTTTAAAGAATCTATTTGGAATTGTTCTGGATTTACTCTCCTGCTCTTGGTTTCCTCTTAGGATCCTCTTAATCCATAATATACCTTCATTGTGGTTAGTGTTTTCTTCTGTTTACTCATACCTCCAGCCTCAGTTTCTGGATTTTGAATTTGTGATTGAGTCATACTCTTGGATAGATAGGCAGTTTTGCTTGGTTTTAGATATAGTATTGAAGACTAGGTCCCACCTTTTATAGGAATTCTTGGGTTTTGACTCAGACTCTTGGTAGCTCATGTTAAATCATGTCCTTGGTCTCTTCTCTGTCTTCTTGTTCTTGCACAGTTCTAGGCCTAGTGTGGGGTACGTCTTTTGTTGTGGCCCTAGTAGACTCCACTAGTTCTTGAAGTTTGTACTGGTAAAAGGTCTCCTTAAAGGTTCCAGGTATTTTGCTTTCCAGGTGCTTCATGGAGTTTTTCCTGCTTTGGCTCTTGCCTTAGCTCAGGCTTAGGCTGCCTGGATGTTGAGTTGCCCAGGCACTTGTTTGGCCCTGAATCCTGCTGTGGTTCAGGTGTAGAATATTTAGTCACTGGGGTGCTTGGGTACTTGTCTGAGCCTTCCTCCTACTGTAGCTCAGGTATAGACTACTGGGAAGCTACAGTGCATGGGAACTGTTTTAACTTTGTTTCCTGCTTTGGCTTGGGCCCAGGTTACCTGGGCTCTGCACTGCTTTAGTCATGTGCTAGGCTGTCTGGGCAATGTAGCATTATAATGAAGACTAGTCTGGACCTACACATTGATATTCCTCAATAACATAGCTTTTATTTCATTCATCTCTGAATTCATATAGTTTCTGGGTTCAGTTGGGGAATCTTACTTGCCTACAACACTCTGAAGTGGCCAGGACCAGATTAAAATGTAATTTGGAACTATTTCATAATTTAAAAAGTTATTAAATAATTTATTTTAAGTTTTCAACATTCATTTCCACAAAATTTTGAGTTACACTTTTTTCTCCCTGTCTTTCCCCTACCCCCATCCCAAAATAGCAAGTCCGCTGAATACTGCTTCCCTCAATCTGTTCTCTCTTATATCCTCCCCTGTCCCCCTCCCCCAACTTTCTAGTAGGGCACGAAGAATTTCAATACCCCAGTGCCTATATAATTTACCAGTTGCATGGAAAAAACCCAAATATTTGTTTTTAGAACTTTGATTTCCAGATTTTTTTCCCTTCTTCCCTCCTCACCCACCCCCACTGGGAAGATAAACAATTCAATATAGGTTGTACATCTGTAGTTACCCAAATCACTTCCATAATTGTTATATTGTGAAAGGCTAACTGTATTTCCCTCTATCCTGTCCCACCCCTCACTTATTCTAATTTTCTCCTTTCACCCTATCCCTTTTCAAAAATGTTTGCTTCTAATTAATGAGCATTATAAAATGCAAAATGGATAATTTTGATTAAATTAAATTGAAAATTTTCTGTACAAACAAAGCCAATATAACCAAGATTAACAGAGAAGTAGAAAATTGGGAAAGGATTTTTACAACCAATGTCTCTGATAAAGACCTCATTTCTAAAATATGCAGAGAATTGAGTCAAATCTAAAAGAATACAAGTCATTCCCCAATTCATAAATGGTCAAAGGATATGAACAGGCAGTTTTAAGAGGAAGAAATTAAAGATATCTATAAGCATGTGAAAAAATGCTCTAAATCACTATTGATTAGAGAAATGCAAACCAAAACAACTCTGAGGTACCACATCTCACTGGTCAGATTGGCTAAGATGAGAAAACAGAAAAATGAGAAAGGCTGGAGAGGATGTGGAAAAATTGGAATACTAATGCATTGCGGGTGGAGTTGTGAACTGATCCAATCATTCTGAAATGAAATCTGGAACTATGCCCAAAGGGTTATGAATAATTTCATACCCTTTGACACAGCAATACCACTTTTGGGGTTGTATCCCAAAGAGATCATAGAAGTGGGAGGAAGACCCATATGTACAAAAATATTTATAGCAGCTCTTTTTGTGGTGGCAAAGAATTGGAAATTAAGGGGATGCCCATCAATTAAGGAATAGCTAAACAAGTTGTGCTATATTAATGTAATGGAATACTATTGTGCTATAAAAAATGAGGAGCAGATGGACTTCATATTTACCTGGAGAGGCTTATATGAACTGATGCTGAGTGAGAAGAGCAGAACAAGGAGAAATTTGTACACAATTACAGACACAACGTATATGTGATGACCAACTTTGATAAACAGGACTCTTCTCCGCAATGCAGAGTTATAAGACAACTCGAAAAGACTCATGATGGAGAGAGATTTCTACATTCAGAGAAATAACTAGAAAGAACAGAATTTGAATGCAGATTGAAGCAAACTACCTGCTCTCTTTCTTTTTCTTGTTTGGTTTTGTTTCTGCTTTCCCATTGCTCAGTCCATCTGTTACAATCCTTCTTTATAACCTGACTAATGTCTAATGTGAAAGTATTTGCAGATCCTATATTTGATTGCATGCTGCCATGGGTGGAGTAGGAGAGGGAGGAGGAGAAAATTTGAAACTCAAGGGATTGTGGAACTGAATCTTGTAAACTAAAAGTAAACAAGCAAATTAATAAAGACCAAAAAATGTTTGCTTCTAAGTACCCTCTCCCCTAATCTGCCCTCCCTTTATCATTCCCCCTCTTATTCCCTACACCCCTATTTTCCTGTAGGGCAAGATACCTAATTGAGTGTGCATGTTATTCCCTCCTTAAGCCAATTTCAATGAGAATAAGGTTGTCCCATTCTCTTTCCCCTTCCTGCTCTTCCCCTCCATTGTAGCAGTTTTCTCTTACCTCTTTTATATGAGATATTTTACACCAATCTATCTCTCCCTTTCTCCTTCTCCTAATAAATCCCTCTCTTACCTCTTAATTTTATTTTTTTCATATCAACCCTTCATATCCAACTCATCCTGTGCCCTCTATGTATACATGAACATACATATGCCTTCACTCACATATATATTTATATTCACATAACACCCTCCTATACATACATATGTATGTATGTATGTATGCATATATATTCCCCTCAACTATCCTCATACTGAGAACAGTCTTATGAGTTAACAATTATTTTTTTTTCCACGTAGGAATGTGAATAGTTCAACTTTAGTAAGTTCCTTATGATTTCTTTTCCCTCTTTATCTTCTCATGCTTCAATTGCTTCTTGTATTTGAAAGTCACATTTTATGTTCAGCTCTGGTTTTTTCATCAAGAATGCTTAAAAGTCCTCTCCTTCTTTGAATGAACATATTTTTCCCTGTAGCATTATACTCAATTTTGCTGGGTAGGTGATTCTTGGTTTTAGTCCTAGCTCCTTTGTCCTTCAGAATATCATATTCCAAGCCCTTTGATTCCTTAACATAGAAGCGTCTAGGTCTTGTGTCATCTTGATTGTATTTCCACAATATTCAAATTGTTTCTTCCTGACTGCTTGCAATATTTTCTCCTTGACCTGGGAGCTCTGGAATTTGGCTATAATATTCCTAGGAGTTTTCTTTTTGGAATCTTTTTTTTTCCTTTATTAAATGCTTTATTAACTTCTAATTTATATCATTCATTTCTGCAAGATTTTGAGTTACATATTTTCTCCCTGTTTTTCACCTCCCACCACTCCAAAATAGTGATCCCACTGGATATCCCCTCCTCTGATCAGCTCTCTCACATATCTTCCCCCATCCCCCCTCCAATGTTCCAGTAGGGCATGGTGGATCGCTATGCCCAAGTGCCTGTATATCTTTTTTCCCAGTTACATGTAAAATATTATCAATAAAAGTTTATACATATATATATATATGTATATTTAACATTTGATTTTAAAACTTTGAATTCCAGATTCATTCCCTTCCTCCCTTGTCACCCACCCTTACTGGGAAGATAAGCAATTCAATATAGGTTGTACCTGTGCAGCTATGCAAAACATTTCCATAGGGGATATATTGTAAAAAACTGACTATATTTCCCTCCATCCTATCCCACCACCCACTTGTTTTATTCTCTACTTTGATCCTGTCCCTCTTCAAAAGTGGGTGCTTCCAACTTCCCTCCCCCCCCAGCATCCCCTCCCCTCCATTACCCACCCCTCTCATCCCCTTACTCCTTATTCTCTTATAGTGTGAGATACTCTATTTAGTGTGTATGTCATTACCTCCCTAAGCCAAATTCAATGAGAATAAGGTTGACCTATTCCCTTTTGCCTTCCTGTTCTTCCCCTCTATTGTGACCACTTTCCCTTGCCTCTTCTATATGAGATAGTCTACCTCATTCTGTCTCTCCCCATCTCCTCTCATTATATTCCTCTCTCACCTCTTAATTTCACCTTTTAAGTGTCATCCCTTCCCATTAAATTGGTCCTGGCCCTCTATCTATGTATACCTATACACATATATACACACACTCACATATGTATTCATATGCCCATATACCCTCCTATATAGACAGATATATGTATGTATACATACACATATGCATTTCTATTCCCTTCAAATATTCTCATATTGAGAAAAGTTTCATAAGTTACAATTATTATTTTTCCATGGAGGAATGTAAATAGTTCAACTTTGATAAGTTTTTTATGATTTCTTTCCCTGTTTACCTTCTCATGCTTCTCTTTCTTCTTGTATTTGAATGTCAAATTTTCTATTCAACTCTGGCCTTTTCATCAAGAATGCTTGAAAGTCCTCTATTCCACCGAATGACCATATTTTCCCCTGAAACATGGTACTCAGTTTTGATGGGTAGGTGATTCTTGTTTTTAATCCCAGCTCCTTTGACCTCTAGAATATCATATCCTAAGCCCTTCAATCCCTCAGTGTAGCAGCTGCCAGATCCTGTGTTATCCTGATTCTGTTTCCACAATATTCGAATTTTTCTTATTGGCTGCTTGTAGTATTTTCTTCTTGATCTGGGAATTCTGGAGCCTGGCTATAATATTCCTAGGAGCTTTCTTTTCAGGATCTTTTTCAGGAGGTGATTGGTGGATTCTTTCAAACCTCTATTTTGCCCTCTGGTTCTAAAACATCAAGGCAATTTTCCTTGAGAATTTCTTGAAGGATGATTTCTAAGTTCATTTTTTGATCATGGCTTTCAGGTAGACCATTAATTTTTAAATTATTTCTCCTGGATGTATTTTCCAGGTAAGTGGTTTTCCCAATGAGATATTTCACTTTGCCTTCTATTTTTCATTTTTTTTTTTGCATCTGTTTAATAGTATCTTGATTTTTCATAAAGTCCCTAACTTCCATTTTCTCCAATGTAATTCTGAAGGAATGATTCTCTTCAGTGAGCTTTTGATTTTCTTTTTCCATCTGGCAAATTCAGCTTTTTAAGGCATTCTTCTCCTCATTGGATTTTTGAACCTCTTTTGCCATTTGAGTTAGTCTATTTTTTAAGTTGATGTTTTCTTCAGTCAGTTTATTTACTCTCATTTCATAATTTTCTTGCATGGTTCTCTTTTCTCTTCCCAATTTTTACTCCACTTCTCTTATTTGCTTTTCAAAACCCTTCTTAAGTTCCTCTATGGCTTATAACCAGCTCATATTTTTCATGGAAGAAGTGCAGGATTTCTGACTTTACTGTGTTCCTCCTGTTCCATGCTTTGATCCTTTTTGTCCGCAAAATAGGAGTGTAAAGTCAGATTTCTCTGCTTGCTTTGCTTCCTTTGCTTGCTCATGTTGCTACTCAATTACTTTGACTTTTGAGCTTTTTGCCATAGTAAGACTCTGCTACCAGACAGGGGAGCTTTGTCCCAATTGCAAGTGTTTTCTCAACTGCTGTAGCTGTTCGTTGGGTGCCCTTTCTGAACCTCCAGATGTTCTGGCAATCTAGTCATGCACCCCAGGACCTCCACCCTAGACCACAGTCCAGATCCAAGCAGGTTAAAGCAAGAGTGATTACCCCTCAGACTGGTTGCCTAGTACCCCTACAATCTGCAAGCCAGGAGATGAAGCTGCCATGTGGGGGTGGCTACATGGCCATGGCACCTGAGCGGCTTCTCCCTCCAGGGGGTAAAGGTTGGCCCATACTCCCTCACTCCCGGTTCACAAAGTCCACACTGCATTGACCTCTCTCTTTGTCCTTAGGATTTATGTGTTGATAATTCTGGAAACTGCCACAGCTGCTGGTGATCTGAAGTCCCTCCAGCCAGTGGCTGGTTGTGTCCACCCTGAGGCTAAAACCTCAGGCTCATGGGGCTAGACTGGGCTCACAGAGTGCTGCACTCTTCCCTTCCTGCTGGTCTGTTGGACTGTCTTCAGTGAAAGGTTAGCTTCTCTCTGTCATTTTGTGGGTTCTGTAGCTTCAAAGTTTTTCTAGCGTTACTTTTTACATGATTTGGAGGACATAGAAATCGGAGGCTGGCGGAAGTCCTGTTACTACTCCCAGGATCTTTTTCAAGAACTGATTAGTGAATTCTTTCAAATTACTATTTTGCCCTCTGGTCTAGAATATCAGGCAATTTTCCTTGGAAATTTCTTAAAAGGTGGTGTCTAGGCTCTTTTTTTGATCATGGCTTTCAGGTAGTCCAATAATTTTTAAATCATCTCTCCTGGATATATTTTCCAGGTTAGTGGTTTTTCCAATGAGATATTTCACACTGTCTTCTATTTTTTCACTTGTTTGGATCTGTTTTATAATATCTTGATTTGTCATAAAGTCATTAGCTTCCAATTGTTACAGTCTAATTTTGAAGGAGTTATTCTTTTCAGTGAGTTTTTGAAATTCCTTTTCCATCTGGCTAATATAGCTTTTTAAGGTATTCTCCTCATTGGCTTTTTGGGCCTCTTTTGCCATTTGAGTTAGTCTATTTTTTGAGGTGTTATTTTCTTCATTGTATTTTTGGGTCTCTTTGAGCAGGATGTTCATTCTCTTTTCATGGTTTTCCTGCATCATTCTCATTTCTCTTCCCAATTTTTCCTCCACTTCTCTTTCTTGATTTTCAAAATTCTTCTTGAGCTCCTCCATGGCTTGTAACAAATTCATATTTTTTCTTGGAGGCTTTTGATGAGAGAGTTCTGACTTCACTGTCTTTCTCCCACTCCATGCCTTGATCCTTTTTTGTCCCCCTTGATCATCTGTTTATGCTTCTTGTGCTTGCTCATATTGCCCACTAATCACTTGACCCTTGAACACTTTGCCACTATAGAATGCTGCTTCCAGAATGGAAAGAGCTTTGTATCAAATAGTTGGGGTTTTTGCAGCTGCTGTAGCTGTTAGTTGTGCACCATCTCTACAGCCCCCACAAGCTTTGGCTCACTGGTCATACCTCCCAGGACCACCACCCAAGACTGTGATACAGATCCAAGCATGTTAAAGCAAGAGCGATTACCCTCTGAATGGTCAGTTGGTCCCCCTACAATCTGCAGGCCAGAGGCTCCTGAGGCAGCCATGTGGTGCAGCGGCCACACCTCTGTTGCTTCTCACTCCAGGGGCAACAGCCAGACCACACTCTTTCTTCCCCCCATTCCAACAAAGTTCCTCACTAACCTTTTGCTTTATCTTTGATGTTTGAGAAGTCTGGAAGGCACCACTGCTGCTGGTTATTCACTCTCCTGAAGTCTGCTCTGGCTGATGTTGGCCGGGCCTCCCTGGGTCTGGAACCATGTAGGTCCTGCGGGATGGTGCTCAGCTTCCAGTGCGCTGTGATAGACTCTTCCTGTTGACCTGCCGGCTGTCTTCAGTGGAAGATTTGTTTCTCTCTGTCACTTTGTGGGTTCTGTAGCTTTAAAATTTGTTTAGAGCAATTTTTTTGAATGTTTTGTAGTTGTTTGGAGCCAGAGGCCGTGCCAAGTTTGTGCTTCTACTCTGCCTCTTGGAGCCACCCTATTTCACAAAATTAAAAAAAAAATACAATAGCACTCAGACAATGCTAATATGTGGTTTTCTAAGTCAATATACAGCCTGCAGGGATCATTATGAACAGTCAAGTGGTCCATGTTTTTGAGTTTGTCATCACTGTCTTACTTGACTCAAGTGCCCATTCCAGATTAGCTGATATCATCTAACCTGCTTGCATCAAATTTATCATCTGATGATGATAAGCAGACAAAGAATATACATTTGAACAGCAAAACATTAAATGAGGATTAAACGAATTATCTAAGAAAAAGAGATAGAAAAAGGAACAAGGTATGAAGCTCTTGTTTCATGGACAATCTCTAATTCAACCTGACTATTTGGTCCAGGAAAGTTATTTCCTCTCTCAGTGGCCCAGGAAAACTCCTAAGACTAAATGTTGTAGGGGAAGCTGGGTGGCACAGTGAATAGAGCACCACCCCTGGAGTCAGGAGGACCTGAGTTCAAATATGGCCTTGAACACTTGACACTTAATAGCTGTGTGACTTTGGGCAGGTCACTTAACCCCAATTGTCTTGCCTTCTCCCCTCAAGAAGGAAAAAAAAATCAAATGTTCCCAAATATTTTTGAATATCACATGGTAGAGCTTCCTACATCAGTAAAAGCACAAGTCTAAAGAAAAATAAAATAGTGAAACACAGAACAATAGATGTGGAAAGGAAGTAACAAAGTGATTTTGTTACTTGCAGGAAAGCTAGGCAAAAATAGCCAAGCCTACCCAACCACTTTTGGTTTTGCTTCTTAGCAGAATTCTCATAATGGTTTTCTTGGCTAAAAATTCATTATTGGAGGAAGGAGAGAGGAAACAATCATTTAGTAAGCACTGACTATGCACCAAGCATACTTCTGAGGAAATCTCCATCCTCTAGCTCAAACCCTGGAGCCTTATTTTTACCTCAAAGGAACAACATCAAATTTTTGATGAGAATAATTTACTCCCAAATCAAATGCATTTTTAGGAGAGCATTAGAAAAGGAACAAGCAGCCTCTTGAAAACTATATTCTACAATAGAGAACATCTTTACTATCACACAGTGAATTGCATGGTATAAATTATACAAGATCCCACTGTGATTATTATTCATTTGCCATAAAATTTTTGATTCATTATAGCAAAATGCCATCTTAAGGGTCCTCTCTTCCAGCAAGGTACAGATGTCAAAATTATATAAGATTGCTTGAAAGATATAACAAGAGTGAAAACTTTGTTCAATGAACTCTAACATCAGACAAGACATAAAGCATAGTCTATTTTATGCCTTAATAATCCCTTAATAAAAAATAAATATCCCTTAATAAAAAATAAAATATTCCTTAATAAAAGGATGTGTTCTGTGAAGTTCGGAATCAGTTAAAGGGGGCTGTACTTGAGGAACTAGAGGCCACATGTGCTTTGAGTCCTCAGGTTCCCCAACCCTGCCATAGACTTTTTTAACAAAAAAAAAGTTTGCCTCTGTCAGAGAGGAGGTCTGAGTCTAAGTCAAAGGAGGTTTATTTATTAATATTGAGGTCCTTTAGATGCTATTGTTTAAAAATGACATGCTGATGGCATCAAACTCCAGAACACTATATGTGAAATCCATAATCATTTTAAATAGTCTGGTTTAGTCAGACATTAATATTGAGTTGGCTGGACAACCCATAGTACTTGTCCACTAGTATTTATATCTTGGGCAGACACTGCAAACGGACAATGAATTGGATCCAGAATTAAAGGAGAATGGGATGGATTGCTTTTGTTAAACTGCCAAGTTCTTTGAATGACCTCAAGTTTCTACTTGAAATAAAGACCCATCATTTTTTTAATATTAATATTCATCTGACGTTGTTGTAGGACTATAGGACTATGGTATGCTAAGATTTTAAGTTGAAAAATCACTCAAATGACCAGGGAGAGACTCATGGTGAATGTGAACAGACCACAACATATTATTAATAAGGAATCAGGAAAGAGTATCATCAAAGAAATGCATGAATGGAAAAGTCAACTGGTCATGTGGTGAGTGCAATGGATATTCTGTGAACAGTTCATATGCACAGATGGTGTCCTTATGTTGCCCAGAGAAAGCATAGAAGGTCCCCAGAGGTTTGGGTGTACCCTGTGTTGGAGCCATGGGAAGGCCTAGATAAAAGTCACACATGATGGATAGGTATGGAGGTATTACATGCTTCATCTTTGGAGATAATGTCCACTATGGCTATATGAGTCCTGTGTATTAAGATGAAAGTGTAAACTTGAAGTATAAAATGAATTCAGAGAATGGCAGATGCGAGAATAAACCAGCAAAGGAATCTAGTAGCTTATAGAAGCACAGTGGCCCACAGCCAGATTGTATCATCTGCCTGGTGCTGATGCAGATGACATCATGGGAGATCCTGGGGGAAGCTATCAGCATCAGACACAAATAGGGATCCCAGGGATGATACAGCCCTATTAGTTAGTTGTTCTGGCTAGGTGCCTTGTTCAAGTCATATGTATTGTCTCTTCATGGGCTTTCTGCACATGTCATCTATCTGCACATTTTCTATATGTGGTCCCATCAGAAGCAGTGGAAATTTCAAGATACTGTAACTCTGTGCATGGAACAGCTAGATGGCTCAATGAATAGAGCACTGGGCCTGGAGTCAGGAAGACCTGAGTTCAAATCTGGCCTCAGATACTTATCAGCTATGTGACCCTGGGCAAGTAACTCAATTTGCCTTAATCCATTGGAGAAGGAAATGGAAAATCACTTCAGTATCTTTGCCAAGAAAATCTCCTGGACAGTATGATCCATGGAGTCAAATAGAATCATACATGTCTGAACACCAACAACAAACTCTATGTGTATGAGATGGAGTTGGGGAGGGGGGCAATAGGAGAGATTTTTCCTTCTTTATTTGGCTATATAGTTTAAATTTGTTGTCCTTTGATCTTACATTGGTGGAGGCCTAAGAGCCATGGTCTGGAATGGATGACAAAGAGATGTTCCCCTGTTTTACCCATGTAATAGTTGGGAGCTCAAAGGAAATTTCTTTCTTATACTATGGAAGAGAGGAGCGAAGGGTACTCATTTGAGAAATGGGCATTAGTGATACTTCTGTAGCATGGACCCCTCTAAATTGCATGCCCTGGAAAGCTAATCCAGGTTTAATAAGATACAGAATTCAGAAGGACCGAGATTACAGATGCATTATCAATGCTCATTCCTTAAATGCAAGCTTTTCCACTCTTCTCTTCCCTATAATAGTTCACCAAAGAACTGTCTCCTCTTTGGGCTCCCAACTGTTAACTAGGGAAAATGGAAAATCCTTTCAGTCTCAGGGTCCTTCAACACTAGAACCCTGGGCTGCATACTTAATAGACCTGGCTCTAGGTGGTTTCTGCTCCCACCTGCTCTCAAGTACTAGGCTGCTCCTAGCTCTCGGCTGTTTCTCTATTCCTGGATGAATTTTTCTGGAACCTTCATATGGCACTGGATGATCCTGGTGGTTTCTTCAGCTCAGTTTTTCATTCCCCTCATAGCTCATGGGGAAGCCTACTCTTGTGTATTGATGACCTGTGTCTCTTCAACCCCATCCTATGGCCCCTGTTGTTATCCCTGCAGTGTGTCTTGACAACTATTTCTTCCTTTCCACATCTTCTAGCCATGATTACATGCCCTGTACTACTGATGTAGCTTGTCACAGTAATGTGAGGTCTGTTGCAATGGAGCCCTTCTGTTGAGACCTGGGACCTCATGGGAAATGTAATTGCTAATTGGATGGGCCTATATTTGCAGCATGACCCATCAGGAAGTGTAGGCTTGGTCTAATCAAGCCCTTATTAGAGCATGGGAGAAAAAGTACATATTTAAATCTCTACCTTATTTTATAAATGACAAAAGAGTAATTTCTTGAGTGGTTTGAATTCTGTGGATGTAAGCTACTTTTGTAACAGCTGAGTATTTATTTTTATTATTATTTTCCTTTCTGTTATATTTCTGTATCATGGCTATTATGGCAATAAACTGTTGTTAGGAAGGCCACAAATAAAATATAGAGGGGGATCATTAAACAGTCGAGAGCAGGAACAAAACACAGAGACATTGCATGTGGAGAGTTGCCAACAAACATAATGTTAGTTCTGGCCCCAGAAAACATAAGGGTAAAGACTAGTAACATTCACTAGATGTACAAATACTTTTAAATAATGACAACTGTGTGCAAAGCAGTAATACAAAAGTTTCTTTCCAAATAGGAAACAGACGTGATGTTATGGTTTTTAGCTCTAAAAGGTTTTTTTTAGCACTTTGAAGGAAAAATACTTAAGTTTTAAAAACACAGTCAATCATCCATCAAAAAATATTTTCTGATATAAAGGAGGCTACATGTCTGGAAGAAAAAGCCATAATGTACTGGATTTTACTTTATGCCTAAGGATAATTCATAACCTCCAAGTCTGGAGCCTACTATTGTTATATTTTGAAAAATGAAATTAAATAATATTCACCATCATATACATTCTATGTGAATGCCCTTGGGTTAGTGGAGCTTATTTGTATAAGTTATGGGGGAAAATCATATACAGGGTCAAGATCAAAAGAACTGCTGCCTTATCTATCTTATTGCACGTTCTTGAGACAAATATTAGGCCTGCTTTTTCCTCTTTCTCACCTTCACCTATTTATAAATGAAGTTTTTCATGTGTGGCCTCTCAACATAGCATTATATCTTTTAAAATTAGTTTCTATATTATAAACAGATTCAGGTTGAACATCTAAAAGTAAGAGTAGTGAGAAATAACAGTAGGTGCTTTATATATATTTGTTAAATTAAAAAAATTGAATTGGATCGAGATAAGAGCCTCCCTTCATCCTTCCACCAAAAGTCCCCAGACTGTCTGTGTAAGCATATAGGGAAATAACTGAGAGGCGGTGTGGCACGGAAGACATACGGTTGGATTTAGAATAGAGAGAGAGACCAGAAATGGAATTCTAATCTGAAGTTCCCTAGTACAATTCAGTGAATTCATTTAATTTCAGTGAGCTTTAATTCCTTCATCTGTTAAATGAGGATCATTAATATATTTAGGATAAAGAAAGCATGTAGATAGAGTGACAGACTTGAGATAAGGAAGACCTGAGTTTGAATTCTGTCTCAAGTGCTTATTAGCTGGATAATCTTGGACAAGTAACTTAACTTCTCAGCCTTAGTTTCAATATCTGTAAGAGGCAGATAATGGGATAATAGGGCCTGTAGTATTTAATTCACTGCAATGGTGTGAGGTTCAAAAGAGATAAGGTATGTTGGTTATTGAAATGCTCTCTATTTCTGTCTCTTTGTCTCTGTCTCTCTGTCTCTTCCTTCCTGTCTCTCTCCCTCCCTCCCTGTCTCTCTCTCTGTCTCTGTCTCTCTCTTCTCTTTCTGTCTCTCTGTCTCTGTGTCTCTCTTTCTCTGTCTTGTCTCTGTCTCCCCCAGAAACCCACACACTCTTGCACTCAGGAACATGGTTCCTCATTTTGTATTCCTTGCTTAGTGGTCTCTAGCAACAATAATGATAATAATTAATAATAATATTTAAGTAGTGCTTTAAGGTTCACAATGCTCTTAACATGTTCATTCATTTGTTTCTACAATAACTCTATGTTTTAAGTGCTACTGTTATTCTCATTTTACAGATGAGGAAACTGATTTGAGAAAGTTTAAGAGATTTACTCAGCGTCACAAAGCTAATAAGTGTCTGTGGCAGGAGTTGACCTCTGGTCTTCCTGACTCCAAGTCCCTCAATCTATTCATGAAACTACCTACCTGCCTAGTAGGAGAATTTGCCTGTGTTGAATGCAAAAGAAGTTTTAAGGACAGTTACAGTGCATTCATAAACTCACAGATTTAGGATCAGAAGCATCCTGGAATGTCATGTAGCCCAATCCCTTCACTTTCCTTTTGAGGAACTGAATGAAGTCCAAGGATGTTAGATGAATTGCCCTTCTGTCTTACAGCAAATAAGTATCATAGGTCCCATCTGAACCCAGGTCTTCCTGATGCCAAACTTAACACTACTATGCTACCTCTTTTCTCTCTATCATCCTGTATCCTTTGTATCATTCTTAATTGAACATCAAAGTGAACAGCTTGTAATAGAATACAAGGATAAATTCAATATTACCACCCTGAAATTCAACCCAGATATCATATCATTCCCCATGAGAAAAAAATAAGGTAGAAAATCTCATTTGCATCAAGGACTTAAATACGTCCTCTGGGAAACGGACATGATACAAACACCTTAGTCAAGAAACATCTGTTATCCAAAATAAATGATAAATAATACAAGAACCTGTCAGGGAATTACACTATGTAATAAAAACCAAAAAAATAAAGATTCAGACATAGGCTAGGCTAATCATTTTAAACATCCTGTCTCGCTCCTTCTTCTTCCATATCTCCAAAATAAAATGGGACAGGAGCAAAGAAATTAGATGGAGTAGGAGGGAAAATTGCTTTAAAATATTGATGAGCTCTTAACTACTACTGGAAAATTACATAAACTGAAAAAAGATTTGGGAGGAGGGTCTATAACTTTATCCATCAATTTCCTGACACAAGTTAGGAGCACTGGTCTATGTGCTGCAAAGAAGATGGAGAAATTAAAGCATTGGAAAGAATGAATACAAATCATTAAATTGAGCTAAGATATTTTGAAGACTTTGAGAACAGAATCTCCAGGGAGATGTTAAA
Source organism: Petaurus breviceps papuanus (assembly GCF_028583685.1). Classification (NCBI taxonomy): domain Eukaryota; kingdom Metazoa; phylum Chordata; class Mammalia; order Diprotodontia; family Petauridae; genus Petaurus; species Petaurus breviceps. The sequence continues at coordinate 513,366 of NW_027187347.1, forward strand.
AATGCAAGATATTCTACTGAATTAAATTTGAAAAGTAGATGCAAAATACATTGCTATAGTTTGTGTAAGTTTCCAACAGGGTTCAGAGTCAAACAGATATGTGAATATTCTCCTTACCCATCTTGGCTTCATTTCCAAGTTGTTTAAGCTGCCACAGCTATTATATCAAGGTATAGGACAACTACGGAAGTCTTAGTTCTTCATAGATATTCTGTCAAAGGATGACATTAAGTCTATGAGTATTAGTCATGGAGTAAAGATGATAAAGTTGCATATCCATATGGAAGAAATTATATCACATTAGTTCCCAAGGACCAGTATATTATGGTTATGTTATTGTTCTTCCTTCCTTTCAGCCATGTTGGAGTCTTCATTTGGGGTTTTCTTGGCAAAGATACTGGAGCAATTTGCCATTTCTGAGGCAAAAAGGGTTAAATGACTTGCCCGGGGTCACACAGCTAGTATGTGTCTGAGGCCAGATTGGAACTCAGAATGATGAGTCTTCTTGCCTCTGGATCCAGCAGTCTATGCACTACGGTGCCACCTAGCTATTGTAGTTGTGATGTTCCTCTATTTCACTGGCAGATATATTTTTCAATAGTTATGAGGACCCATATCCTAGAACACTGATTCTCAGTTAGTGGTTTGTGAACCTTTTAGAAGCTTGCAATGATGATACAAGGGAATCAAACTAAAAGGAAATTTAATGGCACCTGAAAGAGTAAATAGTTGCAGGATATTATAAATTGTATAATAAGTTACTCTGGGGGCTCAGCACAGATTTTTTTTATTATCATTATTGAAAAGGGCTCAATGAACAAAAAATATATTGGAAACCACTACCCTAGAAAAGGGCTTTATAATCAGTAAGTATACAATCTGGCCCTTTAGAGATTTTTTTTTCTGCTAGATAATCCATCCCAATGAAAAATGAGAGTGGAAATATATCAAGTGGAAATACTGAGAAACTACAGACAGAAGCCAGCAATACCTTTGTCAATTCTAAGAACCATTAATTAATATTTCTTTATTTCTTAAATATATTGTGTCTTTATTTTTTTATAATATAGCTTCTTATTCACTCTTTCTCCTTGTTATCATTAAAATACTCTGGCATGGAAAACAAAGCCCATGAACTTTCTCATGGCACAGTTAATATTTTTCAAGAATTTTTAAGGCACTCCAATAAGCTTGATTGCCACTGCAACCCCCAAATCTTCTGTTCCTTACAAATGTACCATGATGATTAGTTTGACCTTTGACCACAAGCCTTCATTATTCAGTCTTGTGCTTCTTATTTTTCTTTTCCTTTTTTTACTTTATATCTCTGCATTGATTAATTTTAACTATGATGCCATTTGAACCTATGATTTCAGTTTTATCCTATAAAAAGCTCTCACATACACCAAAATGAGGAGCCTGGGCATACTTTGGGGAAATACATTTCCGATTTCTTGCCCCTACTCAAAATTTTAGGACTTTATTTCATTACTTCACCCATTGTATTGTTGCCAATTTCCCTTGCAAGGATGCACTTCATTAAGTTCAAATAAAATGTTCATTTGAAAGGCAAAAAATAGAAATTTTATCAGAACTTCTACAAAATCTCAAAACTTTTCTTGGAGAGAAGATATACAAATACGTTTTGAAGCAACTGTCATGTTAGACAGAGTCTTGGACTTGGAATAGGAAGGACTGTTTTTGAATTTCATCTTGCTTCTTAGGAGCTGAATAGCCTTGAGTTCTAAGTCATTTAACTTCTCTTAGTCTAAGTTTCCTCATCTATATGGAAAAAATTCCTCATCCAATGGAAAAAACTATCTCTGCCCTCAACTCAAATCTGTGTCTCTCACATACTAGCTCTGTAACTATGGTCCTCTAGATTCTTCTGCTTGTAGATTATTTCATGCTGATTGCATTAAGCCTTGGAACACTGTAGATCCCCTGAGAGAGATAAATAACCACTTACCATACACACAGGAAAAACCAAATGGATGAAGAATGCCTGTTTTCAATTTATGACATGTAATTTAATGGACCTTTAATTATATATATAACAGACCGGTTATACAGCTGGTCTGTCTGTCTATCTTCTCCTATATATAAATGCAGTACATATTTAATATAAAGTGAAGATGCATTGAAACAAAAAAGGGCATCCAATATTGGGCTATAATTTGATTTTAAAATTTAACCCATGTTTGTCTAGCTTTTATCTTTGCAAATGAACTAGTTATCTTAACCTATTTTATTGATTCTTTTCATTTTTACCACAAAATAATTTCAACATTCTAACCTCAAATGAACCCTCCCTTGAAATATAGTATTTTTTCTCTTAAAAATTGGCATTATATATTTTATATTCCTTTAATTTCCAAATATTTCCTTCCCTCTTCTATCACCCAGTGAGCCATCCATTATAAAAAGAATAAATTAGTGAGGGAGAAAACCAACAAACCAGCAAAACCAACCAACATATCAATCATATCCAAAAGTATATATAATATTTTCTACACACAGTCTTCCACATCTGCAAAGAAAGGACCAAGGCTGAAATGCACTCATTATCAATTCAAATCTAACTTTTGAGAAATATCCCAGTTGATATTAAGCTTAGTGAAACCTTTCAAATGTTCTTCCCTTGTGGTTGAATGACAATAGAGTTTTACCTATTGAATTTGAAAATCCTTTTGAATTTGAGGCCCTGGACCAAACACATATCTTAATGCCTCTCTCAAATTAAGCCTGATGTGATTGGTGGCTTTATCTATGTCTACATTATGTATTTGAGAAAAACATTTAGGTTACAGGTCTTCTTTTTATATACGTGACCACTTTGTTTGTCCTAACTTATTCAGTCTCAGGGCTTGCAGAGTGGGCTACAGATGGAAGTTGTAGGTACTTAAAAAAAAAAAATATCTCACAGGGTATAACCATCATTTGCCTTATCTAGGGGGATTTGCATCTTCCAACATACTCAATTGTTAGCACACCCATGTCATTGAAATTTCTCTGCTTCTTCCCTCCCCTAAATGTTCTTTGAACATATTGAAACCTTGGTCTTCCCCAACCCAAAATAAAGTCATTGAGAATAAAACTCTTGAATGGTATAATGATTTTTTTTTATTTAAGCAGTCAGGGTTAAGTAACTTGCTCAAGGTTACATGGCCAGGTGTTTCTGGGTGGGTGCTAAGTGTCTGAGCCCAGGATTCGATCTCCAGGTCGTTCTGACACTGGAGCCAGTGCTCTTACTCGCTGTGCTACCTGGCCGCCCCTGGTATAATGATTTCTAAAAAGATGATGAAAAAGAAAAAAAAATCACAAAAGAAGAAGTTAATGGCCACAGCTGCTATTATAGACATCATGTCCATCAGCTCAGCAGGGTCCATAGTGTCAAAAGACAGCTCAGTAAAGGGGGGAGTCTGCTACTGCAGCTGCCACTGAGCATTTGGGAAGCTTACCTTTCTGCCACTGACTCAGGCAAGCATGGTGTAGGATACTCATTATCCTTCTGTTTCATTGGGCAATACATCTCCCTATGGAATTAAAATGAATGCCTATTAATCAGGCTCCAGCTGGAAGCTGGTTAGCCCTACTGAGGTAGGTTTCCAATCAGGAGAAAGTGCAATAGAAGCCACAGTTATGGAAATACATTATAACACTTTCCAGACTTGCTGATTATCTTCAAGAAGCTTACAGCATAGTGGGTAGAGGTCTAGTCTCATAGTCAAGATGAATGAGACTCAAGTTCTATTTCTGAGTTAATGGGTGTGTGAACTTGGCAAATCATTTAACCTCTCAATGCCCAAGCTATCACTCCAAGAATAAATTTCTGAAAAGGTGCTGGCTTTCTTTGTTAAAGGGAGTTTATCTAGTGAGCTCCTCATATCCATGAAAACACAGGTCTTGTCACTATTTGTCCAATAGTATGACAGAAGTTAAGAAACATTTTGAGGGAGGGAAGAGGATATAACTGTGGGGGAGATAGAATCATTAAGGGGTCAAAAGTACCCCTGAAGCACATGTGGAGCAATGGGAAAAGGAAACTGACTGTTCACTATCAGTCAGGAAGGACAAATAAGAGAAAAACAAAGGCCTGATACAGGAAAGAAGGTCCAAATGTGGGGGGATGATAATAAACTTTAAAAGCAAGTCAAGGATATCAATTTTCTTTGACCATGTAACCTACAATTTACACAAATTTAAATATTTAGCACTTATGGGTTATTAAATTGCACACGATCCATGAACATCATTTCAGAAAAGAACATGCTAGCCTTTTCCTCTGAGGAAAATTGAAATACACTTTCTTAAATCTCCATAATTGAAAGAATTCTGGTAGCATAAGAGTCATAGGGGTTCTTTTTTCTTGTAGGCAGAGAAGCTACCTATAACACAGGAAATGATAATTCAAGGTTATGATGATAATTTTAGTTCTTTTTTTCCCCAACCCCAAAACTGATGACAGCTTGTGCCAGCATAAAGTAGGTATGTACTGAATCTCAAATACTCACATTTCACTTTCTAGTTTTCAAGGGCAAATGGAATTTTTGGTGTTTTTTCCCCTCTACACTACTAAACTGAAAGGAGAAGAATAGTTCAATTTTAAAGGAATTTTAATTCTTAAAATTAAAAGTAGTTAAGGAAGAAAGAAAAAGAAAAAAGTAAAAAGGAAAGAAAAGAAATAAAGTAAGAGAGAGAAAAGAAGGAAGGAAGAAATAAAGATTTTTAAAAAAAGAAAGTAAAAAGGAAGAAGGAAGAAAAAGGAAGAAAGAATGAAAGTATGAGTTGAGGAAGGGAGGGAGGGAAGGAGGAAGGAAGGAAAAAATAGTAAAGAGTCAAGGGAGGGAGGGGATAAGGAAGGAGGGTGGAAGGAAGGAAAGAAGGGAGGAAGGAAGGAAGGAAGGAAGGAAGGAAGGAAGGAAGGAAGGAAGGAAGGAAGGAAGGAAGGAAGGAAGGAAGGAAGGAAGGAAGGAAGGGTAATCCTTCTTCCAGTATTTCAATGTAGTAGACTCTGTGGACCAGGTCTGCTAGTATGCAGACATTCAGACTTCTCCAGGCATCTGGGGCTTTTGGTCTTTGAATGTAGTTCCTCGCACCAAGAAGTGCTGCAGCTGAGACACATTTCTATGGACATATAAACACATGGAAGACAGAGAAGACTATCTGTGAGTCGTGCTGATCCACTATGCTTCACCTGCTAAGCAATCAGGGAACGAAGGGACTAGTTCAATTCAATTCATTAAACATTTATTTTATTTTTTCTTATTGCATATAAAAACTATTTTTAACATTCAAATTTTAAAATTTTGAGTTCAAAATTCCCTCCTTCCCTCTTATCCCTCCCCCCTGCAAGATAGTCCGCAATTTGATATATTATACATATGTAGTCATGTAAAACATATTTCCATATTAGTCATGTTGTAAAAGAAAACAGACAAAAATTTAAAAAAGTAAAAAATTCTCTGTTTATATCTGTATTCAGACCACTTCTTTCTCTCAAGGTGGATAGCATGAGTCCTTTGGAATTGTCTTGGATCATTGTATTGCTGAAAATAGCTGCGACATTCACAGTTACTTGATCATTTTACAATGTTGCTGTTACTGTGGACCATGTTGTTCTAATTCTGCCCACTTTACTTTGCATCAGTTCAGTTAAGTCTTTCCAGGTTTTTCTGAATGTATTCTGTTCAACATTTCTTATAGCACAAAAGTCATTAAACATTTAGTAAGCATTTTCTAATCTTCTGGGCACTGTATCTTGAAAGATGGAAAAAGATGTGATGACATGGGCTAGGAGAGATTGTCTAGCAGTCGACAGTTCCTATGTTCTACTGAGGCCTGGAGCACTTATTTGTGAAAAATCTTTGCTCCCCTTTACATGTCAATCTACTTTCCTCTGGGCTTCCCTTTGGTAAGTGGAAGGAAAGTGAGGGCAGAAAAGAAGTTTGAGCTGTTGGTCAAAGAAAGAGAAGACAGGGGAGAAAAAGAGAGTAGTGAGGCTGTAATAGAGGTTTCCAATATTTTAGGAACACTGAACAGGGAAAGAATTTACAGGAAGATACAACAGGCTACATGATTCACTTGGGGCCAAAGTTAATGACTAAGTCAGAATTAGAATGTCCCCCTCTAACATTTAATTGGGGCAAATTAGTACATGTTCCAGATTCCCAATATACAAGTCTACTTCTGATGGATGCTTAGAAAAAACTAGATGATTAGACACTTCCCATAAGACTTGCCCTGTTGGCAGTAGACTAAAATAGAGAGGCAATAGAGAATCTTAATTGAGGCTCTCTAAAAGTAATTTTCATTATGAGGTAAAGAATTTCTATTGATTGGTGTGGCTGCTAAACGTTTAGATGAGAGGTATGAACATCCTAGTGTGACCAGTCATTCCCAATCAGCTACTCTTTGACTAGCATTGTACTAGGTTAGTTGGGGGAAAAAAAAGAGATATCAAGCAGAGTCCTTGCCATCAAGGAAATTATTATTAGTAATAATAGTGCAATTTATATACTGCTTTAAAGTCTGAAAAGAACTTTGTATACATTAACTTTTTTGATATGTATAACCATATCCTGTCAGGCAGGTGCTATAATTATCCCTGTGTTACAAATGAGGAAACTGAGTCAAGGTTAAATATATATGAGGAGGGATTCAAACTCTGGTCTTCCTCGTTGCAAGTCCTATATAGTATACATTGTGCCACCTAGCTAAATCTATCTGGGAAAACAAAACTAGCATAACTCTGCCATTAATCTATCTCAAGCAATAGAGAAGTCATATTCAGTGATTATATACTTTCACACATGAATCTATAATTTCACCAGTTGGAATATTTCCTCCAGCAAAATCCTTCTATGACTTGGTACCCAGCTTTTAAGAGTTGTTCTGGCTAAAATAATTCCTTACCCTGACACCAGTCTGACCATGAGTTTCTTGGGCACATATCTAGGCTGGCCCTTACGCAAATGATATTCAGTCAACTGGATAGAGTGTTGCATCTAAAGTCAGAAAGACTTGAGTTCCAATAGAGCCTCAGATGCTTATAAGCTGTGTGATCCTGGGCAAGTCACTTAATCTGTTTTCCTCATTGTAAAATGGGGATAAAAATAACACCTATCTCACAGAGTTGTGAAAATAAAAAGAGATATTTAGCACAATCCCAGGCATATAAGTTAGGAAGACCTGAATTCAAATCTAGTCTCAGATACTTGCTATCTGCGTGACCCTGGACAAATCATTTAACCCTGTTTTCCTCAGTTTCCTCATCTATAAAATGAGCTGGAAAAGGAAATGACAAAGCACTCCAGTATCTTTGCCAAGAAAACTCCATGGACATTATGGTCCATGGGGTCATGAAGACTTGGACATGACTCAATGCTTGAACAACAATCAAAATATAGATATTAGCCATTATTATTATTTTGTAATTACTTCTGAAGCTTTCTGATGTGGTAGGATCTGCCTTGTTCTCTGCTTGTCCTTAGAAATCCTGAATCACTTCTTTTCCCTAAGACATAATAAAAAAAGGATTTAATGCATTATGTCATGCTGTAACAAAGTGCTTAATTGTATTTTATGATCAAATTGTAAGAGATAACATGTAAAGTACTTTGTGAGCCTTACAGTGCTACGCAAACACAAGCTACTGCGTTATTGTTATTATTTTGTTGTTGTAAAGACAATCATAGAGTAAGACAGCTTATCACAATGTTATAGTTTTGTGGTGCTGGCAGGTAGGTGGTAAAGTAGATAGAGCACCAGGTCTGCACTCAGTAAGACTCCTCTTCTTGAGTTCAAATCCGGTCTCAGACACTTCCTAACTGTGTCACCCTAGGCAAGTCACTTAACCCTGTTTACTTCAGTTGCCTCATCTGTAAAAAATGAGCTAGAGAAGGAAATAGCAAGTATCTGACAAGAAAACCTCAAAAAGGGTCACAGTCAGACAGGATTTAAATGCCTGAATGACAAGTTGTATGTTATAGACAACAGCTATAAAAGGAGTTAGACGAAAAAAGTGAGAGATATCAAGTTGCTAGAGAAGCTTATTGGAAGAGAGGAGATAGATTCTGAGACTTGAGGAATGGTTTGACTATAGATAGTATAAGGAGGTGGAAGGGTTATAGAAATAGAAGGAACAAAGACAAGAGGGCATCAAATGCATAAACAGTACATGTGAGAGACAAGACAAAGACTGGGTGAAATGGGAAGGATGTGTAGGAAGAGGAAGCCTAGATTAAAGAGAGTATTTAAAGTGAAATACAGTAGGTGATAGGGAGCCATTGCTTGTTCTTGGGTGAGGGATTAGAATGATGGCTATGATGTTTTAGAAAGGATGCTCTAGTAATAGTGTGCCAAATCAATTGAACTGGATGAAGCTTCCAGGAAGGAGTATTAGGTTTAGGAACCAGAAACATACAGGGGATAGTGGAGAAGAAATATTGATTGTTCAGAGGGAGCTTTTACTTTATGGGTCTGCTTAGATAATACCATCTACACTGCCATACAATGTCTACATGGTTAATCTATCTCTAGATGACAATATTGACAGGATTCATAAGTCCCTCTCTAAGGACAGGCTATATAATTTGTGACACCAACCAGTCCTGCTGGATGCTGTTTTGCTTTAACATCAGGAGTTCTGAGGCTGTGAACTTGACTTTACAAAAATATTATTTTGTGTGTGTGTGTGTGTGTGTGTGTGTGTGTGTGTGTGTGTGTGTGTGTGTGCGCGCGCGCGTGCCTCTGCAGCCCCCGGAGCCTTTCGGAGCGTTGCACGTTTATTGACTGCGGGAGGCGGGGGGGGGGGGGGGGGGGGGGGGGGGGGGGGGGGGGGGCGGGGGTGCGGGGGCGGGGGGGGGGGTCCGGGGGGGGGGGGGGGGGGGGGGGGGGGGGGGGGAAGGGGGCGGTGCAGGGGACGTTCACAGGTTCTTCAGCCACTGGAGGGACGGCCCCTGGGCATCCTGGAGGTGGCCGGGCAGGTCAAGCATGTTGCCGTCATCTCGGAGGGGAACCGGGTAGTTGTAGGGGGTCGCGCGGTTGATCATGCAGGCGTACTGAGTGTAGGGGGTCAGGGGGGGACACGAGCAGCGCCAGGGTGCCGATGGCGAAGGACGCAGTCAGCACCGGCTCCTTGGCCCAGGCCTCCTTCAGGAACCAGCACAGTCTGCCCGCCATGTTGGGCGCTTTAGCATTACCCTACAAAAATATTCTGATAATGTATTTTGATATAATTGATTTCCTTTATAATCTTATACATTTTGCCTCATATATTTAAAAACATTAATCTGAGAAGGGTTCCATAGGTTTCACCAGATTACCAAAGGGGTTCATAACACAAAATAGTTGGACCCTTGTGCTTATCATTTATTATTTAACTAATTCAATAGCATATATCAAGTGCTTATTATGTGCCAGGTGCAGCAGGATATATAAAAACATAAACAAAATGATTCTTGCCCTAGAGAAACTTATATTCTCCTGGTGTGAAGGGTGGGAAGAAACATGTACACAGACAGTTAAATTACTTCAACATATTTATAAAGTAAATACAAATTAATTTAGGGGATATGCAGGGATGTGCTTGCAGCAGCTCTAACTGTCTCATGATTGTTAAATTTTCAGTATGAGCATTTACAACTTAGAAATCAGCAAGTGCTAGAGGGCTTGATTTATTGTCTTTTATATCGTCTAGACTTAAGAAATGATGGAGAAAATATTAATAATGCAGATTAAACTTTAAAGTGTGTCATATATATATATATATATATATATGTATTTTTTTTCCCATCAAAGAGTTTGTTTTTAAACACTGACACTACATCCCTGGGGGGCATGACACTAGCATCTGGGGGAGCAGGAAAGATCTCATGTAGCAGATAGTATCTGAGCTGAACCTTAAAGGGAGAAAAGATTTTAATAGGCAGAAGTGAGAATGGAATGAATTCTAGGTATGAAAGACAGTCTGAGCAAATACATGGAGCTGGAAGATTGAAGGTCGTGTTTTGGAGTATAATAGCAAGTGGGCCAGGTTGACAAGAATACAGAGTTCGTGAATGGGAGGAATGGGAAATCGTTCTGTAAAGATAAATAGGAATTGAATTGTGAAGGGCATTAGATGCTAGATGAAGGAGTTGGCATTTTAAGCTTATAGTTGTGTCTTGACTTATAATTTAACTCTGTGCTCCTACTAAAGGTCTTCCTACCTATGAATGACTCACCACAACATTGTGAAGTAGGGGACATTTGCCTTCGGTGACCTTCTACCTCTCACACCAGTATTACTTATTTCCTTTTCCATTCTCAGAAATCAGTGATTAGGTGTCTCCTTTCCTCAGTACCCTGTTCACATCTAGCTATCATGGTAGGGAAACTCTGATGAATTAGTTCCTACTAAGGTGTTAGCTGTCCCAAGTGCAAATTCATTCATTCAACAAATTTTTTCTTAGTATATATACAAAAATGAATAAGACAGGATTACTGAATTGATCACAGGATGTTAGCTGATCTAGTATCTCATTATTTATCTTGAATTTTAACTCCTTATTAGCCATTTTTTGTCCTTCTAATACAAAGATCTAATATAGAGAAATAAAGCAAAACAATTGAGTAGTTTTGCCTTCAAGGAGCTTATAATCACACAGATAACTCTCTAAGATTTTTCAGGGGCTCTAAGGTTCTAAGGGGCTCAAAGAACTAGACAGGTCAGTAATATATATGGAAATAGGTCATATTATAGAATATTTAGCTTTCAAGAGGGAAGGCCCAAGGACTAAAGTGAAACTTGAAGAATTAACAACAGGAGTGATGAAGAAAGATTTGGGGTAAAGCATATTGCCAGATCTCAGTTCCTGTAGGGATGGATACGGCCTGATCTCAGATCCCTTTTAATTTGGAGGGGGGAAGTTGCTAGACTCTTGGTTGTCAAAGCCTTGGGTCGTGTTGCAGGGGGAGGAGTGGTGTGAAATAGCAGTTTTCATTTAGAAATGCTGCCTTAAGAGTTGGCATACCCAACTTTGTCAAGCTTTCTATCACTCTTCTTAATCGACATCCAGTGGAGGCTTCTGCTAAAAGCAAAGTAACTAATAATGTTTTGTTTTGTCAATGATCACTTCATCCTTCAAAACATAAAGGAAGTGAAAAGGGAAACTATTATTCTGAATCTAATAAGAAAGAGCTAAAGCACAATTGATAGTAACATATAGGGGTGTAATATCCACCCAGACTCAGAATTTGTAATAGAGAAAAGGAAAGTTGGATATTGACATGCACATGAGGTTTGGGGAGCTCTGCTTTCAAAGGTCCTAGAAACAGGAAAGATAGGATAACATGACCTAAAATTCTTGATAGGAAATCAGGTCCAGAAGAATGGGAAGTGTTCAAGAATGAAATTCTGAAGACCCAACAAAATGTTCTTTTTAAAAAATATATTATTGGGGCAGCTAGGTGGCACAGTGAATAGAGCACTGGCCCTGGAGTCAGGATGACCTGAGTTGAAATTCGGCCTCAGACACTTAGCACTTACTAGCTGTGTGACCTTGGGCAAGTCACTTAACCCCAATTGCCCTGTTTTCCCCCTTCCAAAAAGACAAAAAAAATGTATTATTTATTAACTTGAATTTCGGATTTTCTCTCTAACTGCAGCTCCTCCCCCACCCACTGAAAAGACAAAAACAAAAATCAATTATGAGTGTAAAATTATGCAAAACATATTTCCATGTTAGCCATATCATAAAAAGCCAAAAAAAGCGAGAAAACTATATTTCAATTTGCACTCAGAGTTCATCAATTATCTTGCTGGAGGTGAATAGATTTTTTTTTCCATTATGAGTGCTTTGAAATTGTCTTGGATCATTGCATTGACCAGAATGACCAATCTTTCACGGTTGATCATTATACAACATTGCTGTTAATGTACACAATGATCTCCTGGTTCTCACTTTTCTTTGCTTCAGTTTAAATAGATCTTGCCATATTTTTCTGAAACCACCTCCTTCATTATTTCCCACATCACAGTAGTACTCCATCACAATCATGTGCCACAACTTATTCAACCACTCTCTAATTGATGACATTTCTTTGCCACCGCAAAAAGATCTGCTACAAATATTTTGTACAAATTGGCCCTTTTCCCTTTTCTTAGATCTCTTTGGATTATAGATTTAGTAGTAGCATTGCTGGATCAAAGGTTATGTATAGTTTTATAGACCTTTGGGCATAGTTCCAGATTGTTCTCCAGAATGGTTGGACCAATTCATGACAAACTGTTCTAAACAGTTTTTTTTTATAAAAGTAGAGTTGTTTAAAGAAAGTGATGTGGATGAATAGGGAGTTTATCCAGTAATGTCATATTTTACAAAAGACATATAGAAGATGGAGGCAAGGGAATGGGGGATTATCATCCAATGGATTATCCTTGAATAAAGGATTAAAATAAAAACATGGCATAATTCTGAGAGAGTAGTGCCAGGGACATTTTATCTCAGACTGAACCAAGGCTGGAGAAGAACAGTGAAGACCAGAAAAAGGGATTTTTTTTTCTTTTCTTTCTTTGTTTTCGTTTTTTTTTTTTTTTTTGGTAAAGCTACATTGGAGAAAAGAGGAGGATCAAAGAAGGAACAAAATGTATGGTTAAGGTAGATATAGTGATGGAAAGCAAAATTACTCAATTGGTATTGTGCTTCTTTGTCATAGAGAATCTTTGTACTAGAAAATATGGATCAAAAATGGCTAATAAGGAGCTAAACCTAAGGTAAATAATTAGATAATAAGAGAACACTTACTTTCCTTTGATGAATTCAAGTCAACTGGCCAGGGTACAGAAAAAAGTGGTGGATGTGACTGCTCAGCCACAATCGGGAATCCTCCAAAGGTTATGGAGAATGGGATAGGTACTAGAGGAAGGGGGAAAGAGAGAAAAGCTAATGGTTGTCCCAATCTTTTGAAAAATTAAAATTATATTCTGTTATCTGTAGGCTAGTGAATTGAAGTCTCTTCTTGGGAAAATAATCTAAAACATGATTAAATGTTTCATTTATGAACATCAAGAAAAAAAAGAGATCACAGTAAGCCAGCATATCTCCATCAGGAGTACATGATGCCTCATTAAAGTCCTTCTTCCCTTCCTTCCTTCCTCCCTCCGTTCCTCCTTCCTTCCTTCCTTCCTTCCTTCCTTCCTTCCTGTAATGGGAATGTAATTTTGAATTTGAAGATCCCTTTTGTGCTGGCAAAAGTAGCAGGTACTTTGTACTTAGTAACTGATCAAGCCTCTGTTGGGGAAACAGAAGTTATGAACTCCTATGCTCTGTTACTGATGTAACAGGAAGAGGTTGCCTGAAACAGGAAGCTGATGCTGTGTGTATCTAAGGAAAACCCCTGGAGAGCCACAGTCAGAATTTTCTTGAGACCAGGATCTGGTGACAGAGCAGCTACAGAAGAGAGAATGGAAAACTGAGTCAGAATTTCTTGAGAACTTGTGGTGGTGGAGCTTTTTCTGAACAGGATCCCAGGAGGCAGGAGCCAGGAGGCAGGAGCCCAGGAACCAGGAGCCTGGATCCCAGAGCCCAGAGCCCAGAGCCAGAAGCCGGGAGCCCAGAGCCTGGAGCCCAGAACCCAGGTGACTGAAGCATGACTGGGATGCTGAGACTTTGTTTATTTATGGCTTGGTTGAGCCTTGAATTCCCTAGAGCAGAAATGGTGAAGGAACTGACATGGACCAGACCCTGTGAACTTCATTGTGGAGCAGGACCTGCCCAGAGAGCTGGTCAAGGAACTGGGAGCTATCTGCCATTGAACCCAGGTGACAGTCTGGTGAATCCAGGTAGAATCTGGGACCATGGAAGGGGATCCAGGGAATCTGAGAACAGGCCCCAAGTCAAGATAAAAAGACCGCTCATTGGGTACTGAGTAATTATGGAATTATAGTTTACTAGTGACCTAAGGGGTGGAGGGGTTTTGTGTATGATACTTAGTAATTGATTTCTGAATAAGTGACTGATTGAGTTAATCAAGACTGTGCCCCAAGAGTGGAAGACTTTGACTATTGTACTTTGAGATATTGTTACTGATAAGTGACTGACTGAGTTAACTTAGTTGCCCCATGAGTGGAAGACTTTGACTATTGTACTTTGAGACTATGTCGTGAATATTGTATTGTGATTTTCTGTGATAAGTTGTAAAATTGTGAATGCTGTACCTTTATTTTTCTGTGAAAGTTTTGCTTTGATTTGTTATGGAATAGAGTGATCACTATACTGTGGAATCAGAACCTTAAAAGCTATTCACACTAGCATTCTTCTGGAAAGCTTCTGTACATGGCATTACCCTTCCTTCCTTCCTTCCTTCCTTCCTTCCTTCCTTCCTTCCTTCCTTCCTTCCTTCCTTCCTTCCTTCCTTCCTTCCTTTCCTTCTCAACTAGTTGACACAGTAGATACAGTGCTGGCCCCGGATTTAGGAAGATCTGAATTCAGATTTTGTTTCAAACTTTTTAGTTGCTTTATCTATGAAATGGCGACAATGATAGCATACCCATCTCAATATTGTTGTAAAGATAAAATCATATATTTCTAAAGTATTTAATAAAACTCAAAGTATAAATGCTAGCTGTTATTCAACTTTCCAAAGCACTTTATAGGGGCATTGGGCACATAGTAGGCTCAATAAATAGTTATGTATTTAATAAACAGTGAGCTTTCTTTCTTTTTTTTTTTTTTGCTTTTTTAGAGGGGGAAAGTAGGGCAATTGGGGTTAAGTGACTTGCCCAATGTCTAGTTTTTTGCATTAAGTGTCTGAGGCTGGATTTGAACTCCAGGGCCACTACTCTATTCACTGTGCCACCTAGCTGCCCCAACAGTAGGCTTTCAAAAAAGACCAATTTAAATACTTTCCAAGTCTATAGAATTATAGAGATAACTAAGCTGTAAATTCATTTTTTTGCTCCCATTGATATGCCTCACATTTTATATTCAAAGGTAAATAATGATTTCTGCTAGTCAGCTCCTGTTTCTCTTCTTCCTCCTCTCCTATTCCTACCCTTCCTATTTTCTTCAGGGCTTACTGTCAAAGAGAATAAATTCCTCCCAGGCTGTGAACCCTAGTTTTCTGTACTCTCCTTCATCTGTGTCTGAGCTGTTCAGAGAGCAAGTTGGGAGCTGCTGGGATTATAGGATGTTTTTATAAATATTTTTTCAAAACCAGGACCTCTGAATATATTTGGATTAAGCCCTTAAACAGTGAGAATACTCTGTACAGACCAAACGCCTTTCATTAAAGGACTTCAAAGCACTTTGCCAAATCTACTTGGTAAGATCCATTATTTTGCATTTTTTTTTAAATTGAGAATCAGTGAAAAAACAACATTGAGAGAAACCCTGCCCACTGGGCTGGGAGTCAAAGAGAAATGTGATATCCTTTGCCAACCCTTCCCCTTTGGTTTGGTTTTCATCAGTATGTGTTTTGGGGAGGGAACTTTTCAGAGTATGTTTCTGAGGGCAGATGTTTATGGGCTTTTGATTGTGCAATAAGAGTGGGAGTGAGGGTAGGGCTAGAAGTCACTCCAAGAAATCTTCATGAAGTGGTTGCCTGAGAGCAAACAATACAATTTATATTTATAATGGCGGGGGGGGGTGGAGTGATTTTGGGGAGGTGAGTGGCATACAACATTGTTTTTTTATGTATATGTATTATGAGGGAAATGAAAACAAAATATTACAGGGAAGCAAATGAAACTTAATGACATTTATACACGTTTTTATATCATGGGCATTTCTGATTGTATTTCATTGCTTCTACTCCTGATACAGTGATCCTCCCCCATAACAACAACAATAAAGAGCTAAGCAACAGTAATTGATTTTGACAGCATTTGTAATGTTCCACACCTGCAGGCCTCCACCTCACTAAGGAAAAGGGGGAGACACATTTTTTAAATTTATTCTCCAGGGTCCACTTTGGTCATTACAATTAAACCTCCCCATACTCTGTGGATGTTTGTTGTGTATTTTCTGTTTGGTTCTGGTATTGTCATCATAGGTGTCAACTGATTTCCCAACTGAGCATCTGTCATCCATCTAAGTGCACAGGCAGGTTTTAATTTGCCATGCATGAAAATAGGAATGAGAACCAGAAGGGGCCTGAGGGCTCATCTAGTTCAAACCTTTAATTTTGTGAGGGAAACTGAGACCAGAAAATTTGAAGTGACCTTCCTGAGGTCACACAAGTAGGAAGTGGCAGAGATGAGGTCTGAGTCCTCCTTGTCTCAGTCTTTTTTACTTTGAAATGTTTCATTCATAATAGAAATCAAAATATTTGGATCCCAATAGGGCCTTAACCCTTGTCTACTATACTCTTGAAGACTTACCCACCCCTTTTAACACCAAATCATAGTCAGTTTGTTCAACAAGATGCCTATTAGATGAGTATCCCAAAAGGCCCCTCTGAAGATGGCAAGGGTTAGACATGGGGAACAGCAGCACCACCTTCTCCTCATCTGGTCTGGAGAATCTTTATTAGTGTGGAAGAATAAAATAAACATTTGATTTGAGGTCATAAGATCTAAGTTTTAATATGAGATCTGTTTCTTACTACCCCAGTGCCATTGGGCAAGTCATTCAATCTTTCTGGGTCTGGGTTTTATCATCTGTAGAGAGAAGGGGTCAGGAGGGTTGCCCTCTGAGGTAGATTCTAAGTCTACATCTATGATTCATCGTGATCCTGGAGATTCCTTTGGCAGGGGGAGAGGGGGGCGCTCTAGGGAAGGTGAAGGGAATCTCTATTTGTACAAATATGATGCCTTTTTTTCTTTCTTCTCATCTTCCTTGACTTCCTTGAAGCATTTGACACTATTGCCTATCCCTGTCTTCCCAAAGTCTCTCTTTGAGTTTTTTGTGACACTGCTCTCTTGGCTCCCCTGTTTATCTGACTACTATTTTTCACTCTCCTTTGTTGACTCATCATTCATATCATGATGATAACTATGAGTGTACCCCAAAGCTATGTCCTGGGACTTGACTTTACTCTATGCTCTTTCATATGGTGACTTCAGTAGCTCCCAATGGTTCTATTATTGTCATCTCTATGTGATGACTCCTAAATCTATATATTTTGCATTAGTGTCTCTGCTGAGGTACAGCTATACATTACCAATTGATTTTTGGACATCTCAAAATGAATTCCTATAAACATCTCATATTCGGAATCTCCAGAATAGGACTCATTATTCTGTCCTGTTGGGAAGGCTAGGTTGCAAAGAGATTTAAATTTCAAAGGGAGGAATTTATATTATATTTATAGAAATAATAGAGAGCTTCTGGAATTTACTGAATAGGGGGATGATCTGATCAGACCTCTCCTTTAGGAAAATCACTTTGGCATCTGTGTGAAGGACAGATTGGAGTGGTGCAAGAAAACCAATGAAGTTTTTGCAATAGACCAGGTGAAAAGATTTTAAGGACTAGAACTAGGGTGATGGTTGTGTGAATGGAAAGACATAGATGTATGCAAGGAATGATATCTATATAGAACTGAGAAGAGTGGCAACTGATTTTATATATAAGATAGAATAAGGAGTTGAAGGTTATAAAAATATGGTGATTCAGATCGACTGAAAGGATAGTGGTAATCCTCAACAAGATTAAGGAGTTTTGGAAGAGGGGTGGGTTTGGGGGTAAAGTTAAAGAGTTCAGTTTGGGGCATGTTGAATTAGAGATGCCTACAGGAAATCCAGGTGAAAAATGTCTAATAGGTAGTTCATTACATGGTACTGAAGCTCAGGAGAGATATTAGGTCTGTATATAATGATATGTAAGTTATCTAATTAGAGTGATAATTGAATCCATGTAAATGGAGGTAACTAAATAAGAGAGGAGAGAGGGAGAGAGAGATCACCATGGGGGTTTACATATAGCTAGTGGTCATGATATGGATTATGATCCAGCTAAGGGTCTGAGGATCATTCAGATAGGTTTAATACAGATGGTTGTCTCAAGGAATTTAAGAATGGGGACTGTGGGGAGGAGGAGGCTAGGTGGCTCTGTGAATATGGCATCGGCCCTGGAGTTAGGAAGACCTGAGTTTAAATCTGGCCTCAGACACTTAACACAAAACCTAGCCATGTGACCTTGAGCAAGCCACTTAACCCCAATTGCCCTACCTTCCCCCCTCCAAAAAGCAAAACAAAACAAAACTCATTAAGGGGCAGCTAGGTGGTGCAGTGAATAGAGCACTGGTCCTGGAGTCAGGAGGACCTGAGTTCAAATTTGGCTTCAGACACTTAACACTTACTAGCCGTGTGACCTTGGCCCAGTCACTTAACCCCAATTGCCATGCCCTCCCCCCTCCAAAAAAGCAAAAAACAAAGAATGGAGGGGGTTGAGTTATAAAACAATAACCAGTAGAAATGGAAGGATCTAATGAGGACACCTTAGGATATTTATAGGTTTCAAAGGATGAGCCATTATATAGGGAGAGAATAAAGATCATAGAGGGAAGAGTAGAAAACGGGAGTAATCTGCTGGACATAAAGAGGCCAAGCATATGGGTATAATCATTGGACTGATGAAGAGAAGAGCCCCCTCTTCATCAGAGATTCAAATAAAGGAAGAAATTAAAGTGTTGTGATGTGAGGAGCAGGGGAGAAAGTGCAACTTTCTATGAATTCTGTTTGTTGTTGTTTTTTTAAAGCAATCGGGGTTAAGTACCTTGCTCAAGGTTACACGGCCAGTTATTTCTGGGTGTGGTGCTGAGTATCTGAGCCCAGATTTGATCCCCAGGTCATCCCGACACTGGAGCTGGTGCTCTTACTCGCTGTGCTACCTGGCCACCCCATGTTGTTGTTGTTGTTTTTAAATAAAGTATGAAGCCAGGTTCTGAGCTGAGAGGATGGAAAAGAAAAGTGAAATGAGAGGGTGGAGGGGAAAAGATAAAGTATGGAATAGTTGCTCTGATTAGTGAGCTAGTCATTCCCATCTACACAACATTTCCCTACTCACATAGGCACCACTTTAGTTCTCAGCCTTATTATTTCTCATCTGGACTACTGCAATAGCTGCCTGATTGGTCTTTCTTCCTCAAGTCTTTCTCCACTCCAAACAAGACTCCATGTAACTACCAAAGTAACTTTCTTGAAGTGTATATTTGACTGTGTCACTTCTTTACATGATAAATTCCACTAGTTCCCCTTTGCCTGTAGTTCAAATATTGTTTGTCATTTGAAGACCTTCACAGCCTGGTCCCACCCTACTTGTCCAGGCTTATTATTTCTACATTACCCCTCTTCCTGCAATAGATGATCCATCATATTGACCTTCTAGCTGTTCCTCAACACAGGATGTTCTGCTTTTGTGTCTCTGCACTGGCTGTACCCCCATGACTGTAATACACTCCCCCCATTCTTAAAATTCCTTGTTTCCTTCAAGATTCAGCTCAATTATCACCTACATGGAGCTTCTTCTAATTTCTCTCCATCCCCTAGCTCCTATTGTCTTTCCTTTCAAAGTTATTGTGCATTTATTTGGTCTATATCTTCTATAAAAATAGATATGTTGTTCTTTGTTGCTGTTGCTTGTCCTTCCTTCTTGAAGAGGATCAATAACATTATGAGGGTGATATCTTGACTTGTAATTGAATTGGGTTAAAGTGAGGCAGAGCTATGCCAAGTCATCAGCCTCATTCTCCAGAGTTATTGGGGTCTAGTGGTAAGACATAAGTCCAAAGGATTGGCGATGATGACAACCAGCAGATAGAATATAGAACAAATAAATACAAGGTAATTTGAGGAGGAAAGATGATAGGAGTGGAGTGGTAGAGAGAAAGGTAATTTGGTTGCATAAATGTGTATATGTAGACATGTATGCATATGTACATATACATTTATGTATATTTGTCTGTGCACAAACATTTTACAACTGGAAAACTGAGGCAAATAGAGTTAAACGAATTGCCTAAAGTCACACAGCTAGCAAGTGTGTGTGTGGCTAGATTTGAACTCAAGAAGATGAGTCTTTCTGACTTTAGGACCAGGACTCTATCCATTGAGCCAACTAGCTGCCTTATATATACATAAGAGGTATCTAATAATGCTTTTTGATTGTTTAATTTATTACTCATAAATATAAATTGGAAAATCCATTCCTATCTTAGTCATTGACCGTTTCAATGTAACTGAGGTCTGGAACATGAGTTCACCCTATTATCTTGCTTGGTTGTTGCAACTTCTTCATGTGAAAAAGCTATGGAAATCTGCTTTCCCAAGATACATGATCATGTATAAAGGGAAGTTTGCCTTGGAGTAACTGCGAAACATGTGTAGACATTCTGTAACTGGTTCTAGTTGCCTTACCACATGTTGAAGTTCTGTGCTCTTTGAATGAGTTGTATGTGGAGCATAAAACGTGTTCTTCTCTTTCTTCCTCTTGTGCCAGGGAGAGATATAATCATTTAAGTCAATTTCATTGGATCATTTGTCAGACATCTGGGAATCATCAAATCAAAGCAATTTGAAAAATACCATCTAAGTACAGAAAAATCTTTTTTCTTGATTTTTCAGCCTGTAATTATTGCTAAAAAGTGATAGAGTTTTCTTGGTTACCTTTTGATCTTGACTTCTCAGAAACTTTACTATCTTCTTTTAGAAACACTACTATATTATTCTGTGAATTTCACCCTTTTTAAAAGTCTTCAAAAATTATCTAAATGCTGACTTCTGTGGGGTAGAGGAATGAGCATATT
Organism: Petaurus breviceps papuanus; assembly: GCF_028583685.1. Lineage (NCBI taxonomy): Eukaryota > Metazoa > Chordata > Mammalia > Diprotodontia > Petauridae > Petaurus > Petaurus breviceps. Next base: position 534,096 of record NW_027187347.1, read on the forward strand.
GCCTGAAATTAAGCATCTAATCTCAATGATGACTTTATGTTTTCATTCACATCTCAAAGATTCTCAGATACTCTGACTTTTTTTATCCCTCTCAGATACTTAAGTGTATTACTGTCACTAAACATTTTCTAAACATGTAAAATGCAAAAGAGAGTGTTACTTTATGTACACACACTGGTACAAAGAGTGAAGCCACTATTTTTTTCCATCTTGATTATTCACATATTTCTTTTCTTTCTAGGTTCTGCATACTCTGATCATCAGGGAAATCTCACTGTTCCTTTATAAAGCATCCTTTAGGAACAACAGCACTTTGTAATCAGAAAGGTTTAGATCAATACAATTGATTCCCTGGATTTTTGCTCATATTAATATGATCTTTTATTTAAATATGTTTGTAAATTGAAGGCTAGTCATTCATGTTTTGTTTGCTTGCTTGTTTATTCATTAACTTTCTCATGAAACGCTTTCATGTTTCATTCATGACTAGAATAAAGCAGAGGCTGAATGTTGCACAGTCCAAAGTGAGATGTATGAGACAGACTCAAAACAAATACACCTGCAGAACTGAGACTTCTGAAAATATTTATGTTAAACCCTTTAATAGTGATAGCGCTCAGTCCAAACATAGTTCCTTTCATCAAAGGATTTCAAAGCACTATGTAAAACATATTGGTAATACATTTTATTTCATATTTTCATGGATGGAATACAAAGAAAGCAAGAAGGGGAGTTATAGTCCTTAGGAAATATCTCAAGCAATATAGTGTTAGTATAACTGCCTAGAGAGAACTCTTATGTAATATTCAGTTTTCCAGCTATCTGTGTTTTGCTCTGATCTTAGTACTAAATTGTAAGCTCACTGAAGGCAGAGATCTGGTTTTACCATAACTTTTGTTTATATCCTAGAGCCTAGCATAGTGCTCTGCACACAATGAGTACTAATATGTGTCTAGTTGTTATTCTTCAGTATATGGGTAGTGTAGTATAAGTATTGAAGACCAAAGGCTGACAAGTTCTTTTTTTGCCAATTATCATGGGAATGTATACTATTGTATACATGAGAATATATATATATATATATATATAGAGAGAGAGAGAGAGAGAGAGAGAGAGAGAGAGAGAGAGAGAAGTAAACTTTGTATATATCTTTTCTCCAAATATTCATGAAAAAGTTTTATTTTTCCAGATTTTTGGTGTAATATTTTTAGAACTTTTTAGCCTGTCTTTCCTCCTTCCTCTTCCCTATTTATTAAGAAGGTCCTCCTTAGACAGCTAATTAATTTACCTAACTAATTAAAGTATCATTTCACATTTTTATCATGAATGGTGAAGGAGAAATTATTGATGAGAAAATGGTACTTTAAAAACCATTTTTAATGGAAATCTTTCCAAAGTTAATTGTTTTTTATTTCCCTACCTTAGCATATAGAGTAGATTAATATTTTCTCAATAAAGCAGGATTTCACTGAATTTTTATACAGTGATGGTCTTGAGAGTTTTTGAAGATATAAAATCTTCTCCCCTACTCCCACACTGAATGGCTCTAGAGGGGTCTATGATAATAATTATCATTATATAGTACTTTAAGTTTCACAAAGCACTTTATAAATATCTCATTCTGCTCTCACAACAACCTTGGGAGGTAGGTGTGACTATTATCCCTATTTTACAGATATAAGAAAGCTGAGGTAGGCAGAAGTTAAATTATTTGCCCAGGGCCATATAGCTAGTACATTTCTAGATTTGAACTCTGGTCTTTCTGACCTCAGACCTTAGCTGTTGTAGTTTTTGTTTTGTTTGCTCTTTAGTTATATTTTATATGGTTATCTATAGACCTTCTTTAGCAGTCATGTTCCTTCTCCTGATCTGATGTATACATAAACTTGGAAAACAAAGACTGGTTAATGGGGTGTAATGTTAATGGAAATTTGAAGATCTTTCCTGCCCCTTAATAGGTCTAAAGGAATTTGAAGACCTTCCCTACTTTGAAGATCTTCCCTATCCCTTAATAGGTTGAATGTTATCACATGGAGCCTGTGGTGGGAGGAGCTTGCTGAATGGGTGGAACAGAGCCCAAATGAAGCTGGGAGTCAGAGAAGTTAGAAAGAAGGGAGGAGAGTACTCAGGCAAGGAGACAATTAGGTATGGTGGTACTCCCTGTGGTAATAAGCTACATTAACTTCTTTGTTGTTGTGATGGATTTGGCTTCCTGGTGTCTGAGTAAATGTTTTGCTTCTGTCTTCTATATGGAGAGCTTATTATATTTTGTGATTCAGAATTAAGCTGGCATATTCATAGTTGCCATAGGGGCTGTGAATATTGCATTGGCAATACATGGGGAGACTGGATAATTAAGGCCTTTATATCTGTAAACTTAGTATTAACATCTAAAACTATGCCAGTAAGCTCTGACCCTGATGATGGCTCTTTACCTCTTCCATGTAATATGGTAAAAGGAGTTTTTGATACCAGAGAGTTTCCACTTCTAATTTCTGGCTTTTGATTATTTCAGAAAGCAAAATATTCCTGTCAAGTTTGACCACCAGATAAATGGGAAGTGTAAAAGTAGTATTAGAAAAGATAATATAGTCATTCATATGCAATGCTACTGAACCTAATAAAGATTATTTTCTCTTCACACATACATTTCCTCTCACACAAACCTTTAGAGTTACATTCATTATTAATTTATTTCTAGAGTTCATCCCTTCCTCTCTATTCCAATAACTACCACCTCATTGCAGATTCTTATCGATCTCATGACTAAGTTACTATGATTGACTCATGACTTAGTACTTTCAACTACATTATCTCTCTGTTTCCATCCATCCTGAATTCTGCTGCCAGATTTAAATCTGCTTTGACAAGATCGTTGTCAGGTATTTCCAATGACTTTCCGCTGTCTCCTAAACAAATCAATTATATAATGTAATTCAGTTCAATTGAATAAAATATTTTTGTAAGGATAATGTATCCTATGGATACAAAGATGAAAAATTACATATTTACCCGCCCTCTAGGAGTTTAAAAGATAATCAACATATACACAAAGTATAGTACAGATGAAATGTGATAAGGGGAAAGTAAAGATAGATACAAAGTTTTTAAGGTCAATTTCAGGAGTGAAAGATCCCTTTCCAAGAACAGGGGATTGGGGAAGGCTCTATAGAGAATATGATATCTGAGCTGGTCTCTGAATGAAGAAAAATATTTCAGCAGGTGTTCATTTTACAGTTAACTCATTCTGTCCTGACAACAACCCTGAGAGGTAGGTGTTACTATTATTCCTATTTTATAGATGAAAAAACTGAGGCAGGCATAAGTTAAATTATTTGCCCAGGGCCATATAGATATTATGTTTCTGAGGTTAGATTTAAATTCTGGTGTGTTCAAAGGCATTGGTTGTTCAAATAGATGAAAATTTAGGACTAAATAATGGAATATTCACTAGTGTAATTAGACTAGAGCATAGAGTGTGTGTAGGAGAGAAGTGAAATGAGGCTACACAAGCAGGTTAGAACCAGAGTGTGGAGATCATGAAATTAGAGGTTATATTTTTTTCTGATAGGGAGCCAGAAAAGGTTTTCGATCAGCATGTGACATACTGAGACCTGTATCTCAGAAAGATTATTTGCTATTTTTGTGACGGATATATTTATTGGTGAGGAGAGAAACTAGAATCAGAGAGACTATTTTAGGAGGCTATTATAGGTGTAAGGTGGTAAGGGCCTGAAGTAGGCAGTAAGTAGAGAGAAACAGAGAGGATGTAAGAGATATTATGGAGGGATAATTAATAGAACTTATCAAATGATTGGATAGGGGAGTGAGAGAGAAAGGGATCAAAGAAAACTGAGTTTTGAGTCTAGATAATAAGGAGAATGTTAATGCCATAAAGCAAAAGCTAGAAATAGTAGGAAGGGCAAATATAGGGAAAAAGACAATCAGTTTAATTTTGGATATGTTGAATTTGAGTCAAGATGTCCACGGAGCAGGTGGAATTTCAGGACCAGATCACAAGGAAGAGAGATTGAGGCTAACTATATAGATTTAGAAATCACTGGAATTGAGGTGATAATAGAAGTTAGGAGAGTGAATAGGATCACTAAGGGGAAAAGTACAGAGTGAAAAGAGAAAGACGGCTAAAACAGAGCTTAGGAGAACTATCACACATACAGAGAAGGGCACTGAACTAGCAAAGATGATTGAGAAAATGGTCAGAGAAGAAAAAAATCACAAGATCATACATCTTAACCAGAAGAAAATAAATTAATTAGAGTTAGAAGGCAATGGATAAAATGAATGAGAAAGCATTTATTAGATGCTTATTTTGTGCCAGGCACAGAACTAAGCATTGTAGATACAAATACTACTAAGCAAGTTCTGCCATCAAGTAGCTTATTTTTTAAATTGGAAAAGACAATAAAAATAGAGGTAGATTTATGTCTATCAATCTATTCATCTACATCTATCCATATTTGGGAGCTGAGTTAAATAAAGCAGGGTAGGGAAAAGTTGACTCTAGGTATGCACAGGATGGCTTGGTTTGGAGGTATCCTGGAAGTAACACGGTCACCTTGACTGAGCAAGATAAAGTGGATAAAGTGAAAGATTATTTTTCAGGGCCTAATATCCCAGATAGAGTCGGAGTTTTGAATTATTACTTAAATACTTTATAATAATTTACCCTTGATTTGTATTGCATATGCATGTATATGCATTAATACACACAAACATGCCTATATAAATATACTCACATATATACACATTTAACTAGCATTTATGTAGCATTTTAAGGTTTATAAAACACTTCACATGTATTATCTCTTTTGATCCTCACAATAACTTTGGAAGATAGGTACTATTTTTGTTTCCTTTTTCCAGATCACGAACCAGAATCAGAGAGAAGCAAAGGGACTTGACTAAGATCTCACAACTGTGAAGTGCCCAAAGAAACATTGTAACTCAGCTCTGACTCAGAGAGATACGGTCCATGCACTATACCATGGTCTATAATCATGCTGCAAATTTCTTGAAGGCAGGATGCATGTCCTACAGCACCAGCTGGTCTTTGGAAATCATGGGCATCGGGGAACAGTAGAACATGGGCTTGTGTTCTTATACTGGCTCTGTGGGTGACTCAGGCCAACTGCCAGAAGTCAAAAGACTTCTCTGAGATTTAATTTCTTTATCTGTGAAATCAGGATAATGATTCTTGTGCTATTATCTCATAGCAGTATTGTGAGAATCAATTCAATCAGCCAATAGGAATTTATTAAGTGCTTACTATGCATTAGACATGGTATGGGATCACATATGAGAAAATATATTGTAATCTTAAAGCCCTACATAAAAATAAACTATTGCCATCTGAAATGTATCCCTTAGACTGACTTACCGCTACCTCAAGGTTGTTGAGGTCACTAACCTCTGAAGCACTGAAAAAGAAAAATAGGTCTCTGTCTTGGACGGTTGGATGCTCACCTTGACAAACCTATAACTCTTAGGGACCTATTATCATCTTACTTTCCTCCATTAAACCTCATTCAGGATTTTATAACTCAATAATGTAGATGACAAGGGAGAAATGTTGGTTATATAAAACTCAATGCAAGCAGGAACTGTAAAGTGTTTGATACATTGGTAAGAATCACTTGTATGAAGTAGCAAGAAAGTCAACATATAAAGTGCCTATTATACAGAAAGAAGAGAAGAACTAAAATATAGATGATACCCAAGGTCACAAAGGAAACACAAATTACAAAATTTTATCCTATACAAGTATTTTTTCCTACTTCAAATGAGAGCATTTTATTGTTTAAAATCAACTATTTTTTCCCTGAGTATCCATGTAATTGCTACCTTTCCATGAGTCCCTATCTAATTCTATCTTCCCTTTCCATTTTGCCAAGCTATCCTCCTAGGGTGAGTCACACATTACTTCCCTTCATGTGCTCTATGCTCCTGAAAAATTGGTCTACTTTTTGTTCCTTATCATATCTATGTGCTACCATACAGGCTGTCCTCCAAACTTGGAATGCTCTCCTTACTCCTGACTCATTGACCTCCTAACTCCTCCAATGGGCAGTTCAAACAACACTTCCTTTATTCTCTTCCCTACCCTTAGTTACGAGTATTATCCTCCCCACCCATTTCCCCACTACTTTATATTGTCTTTTTTATGGGGAGATTATATCCCCAAATGTGTGTGATGTACATATTTAGAAATACAATATAGATATCACAGATAAATATGTACTCATCTGTGGTCATTTGATCTAGGATGATAGATTGAAAACTGGCAGGGACCTTGGAAGCCATTCAGTCCAGACTCTTAATCTTACAGATAAAGAACCTGAGGCACATAAAGTATCAATAATTTGTCCAGGGTTACACAGCTAACAAGTGTCAGAAGTGATATTGGAACCCAAATCTTCCTATAACACTGGATAGCGTCTAGTAGAAATTCAGCTCTGTAAAGGTAGGGGGCAATCTTGTTTTCATATTTATATCGCCAGTGTCTACAACAGCACCTGGTAGGTGTTTATTGAAAGTATGGTGACTGATTGATTCTAAGTATATTTGTCTCATTATTATGTCTATTATCTGAAGCAATGCTCTGGGCTCCTCAGCTGAGTCTTTCAATTTCTCCTTGACTTACATTCTAGGACTGTGACTCAGGAGATAGCAGTCTCCATGTAGTCTCAAGACAGATGCTCTCCAGAGAAATATCTGTACTAATCCCTCCGGCTCTGATTAAGTTCAAGGTTTATGTCAAATATTCCTCATATGTTCCTAATATTCATGCTCTTTATCCCATTAGGTTGTTTTTCTTGAATGAACAGCTCGTGTTGTACTTTGAATTCCCTTTTCCAAATGCTTCTGCACACATGGAGATCAATTCATGGTCCCTGATATTTGGGATATATGTTGTGGGGTTGTTGTTTTTAATTCCTGTTTTTATTTGTCTGTCTGTCTGTTTGTTTGTTTTTGAAAGGTCCTGCTTCTGTTCTGGAGCCCAGAAATATCAGTAAGAGAAATTCACTGAATGAAAATTTCATTTGGAAAGAGGGAAGTCTGTACTGGAAAATGGCATCTCCTTAGGGATGACTGAACAAGTATCTTTGAAAACAAATTTTGCTCTTAGATTTTTACCACAGACATCTATTAAACATCATCCTTGTATTTTGGAAAGGTTACTAAATTTATGTATCGAGGGATAACAGTAAGGCATGGTATTTTAGCTAAATCAGAAACATAAACAAGTAGCTTTTCTGAAAAACAATAACAACCACCACACCTAATGTGCTTGGTGTTGCATAATTTAATCAGTTGTGGTACTTGTTCTCTGAGGCATTACATTAAAAACAAAATTTTAAGGATTTTCTGAGTTGTCAGTTCAACTGGTTAGAGTGTGGTTATAATAAGGCCAAAGTCTTGGATTTAGTCACTGTCTGGAGGAATCATCATTATTTGTAGTAAAACTCTGTTCTACAGACACCCCTAACCTCTTCCATAGATCTGGGAAACACAAGCTTTTGTTCAAAAAGCAAGAATAGCAATAATCTGTTGTATTTCAGAGTCAACCATTTATACGTGTAAATTTAACTTAAAGATCATGTATTTATTATTATGGTGGTGGCATTATTGTTATCTTTACATGCAAATTATAGCAAATCTATCTAGCAGATTCTATGAGGTAAAAAGAACTTTTTTCTGTACATGATGAAGAATCTGTAACATATGCAGATGTGGAAAAGGGGGCAAATGATGGTGCCATGGTATAATACATTTTTATTCCTTTTGAGTTTGTTGAGTTTTTTTGAGTTTAAATTTGTAGAATTGATAAATATCATTCCTTTTGGGTTTGTTGCAATGAATTTAGAGTGAGATTTGCCCAGAATAGTTTTACAAAACCACAAGGTTTTTTTTTCCCCCCGGAGATCTATCTGCTTGCCCCTTGCCTCTTCTAATAATGGGTTAGTGGTAGGGGACAGAACAAGTATTTATTAAGAAACTCTTCTGTGCCAGGCATCAATCATGCTAAGCGCTTTGCAAATATTATCTCTTTTGATTATTACAACATTTTGGGGATGTAGGTGCTGTTATTATCCCAATTTTACAGTTGAGGAAACTGAGTCAGACAGAGATTAAAATGACTTGTCTAAGATCATTCAGCTAGGGTTAAACTTGGGTTCAAGTGCCAGAGAACTGTGGCATTTAGCATATATGTAACTTTAGATGTCATTTAATTTCCTTGGGCTTCCATTTCTTCATCAGTTAAATGTGAGAGTTGGACTAGATGGCCTTTTAGGTTCCTTCTAAGTCTTAGATCTATGAGCCTCTGACTACCATTAACATTTATAATGCATCACTGAATGTTATAGAAACAAAAAGAGCAGGGCCTAATAGAAGCCGGTCCCCAAATATAAGGGCAGGCAGTTTTTGCCCACTGATTTATCAGAATGCGGGAATTATGTGCTCCTTGAGATCTGCAGATCAATTCGGACATATCAGGGCCGGCTCAGGTTGCAAAGGGTAATGCCTAGGCTCTGCTGGCAGATTGGGAGATAAAGAGTAAAGATTCCTCATGTAAGAAGGTCACCTTGAGAAGGCATACAGTGTGAAATTCAGTATAACAAACCCCAGGAACTAATGTGGCAGGCTTCATCATTTGCCATCATATGACCTTGATTATCCACAGTAGTATCCTATTCAGAGGACCAATGATCAGATGCCTCTGAGTCCATTTGTATTTACAGTGGGAATCATAAGTAACCAAGAATATTTTGGAAAATCACCTCTGGCTCTGGTTTATCAGTAAGCAGGAAATTCACAGAATTAGAACATCAAGAGATGTCAAAAACCATTCATCCAGAGGCTCTTAACCTGGGTCCATGGACTCCCCAAAGAGTCTGTGGATAGATTTCACCAGGGCTATGAACTTAGATGGGAAAATATTTTCATAACTGTATTTCAACATAATTGGTTTCCTATGTAATAGTCTGTATTTTATTTTATGCTTTTAAAAATATTTTATTCTGAGAATGGGTCCATAGGATTCACCAGACTGCCAAAGGGTCCAGAACATAAAAATGGTTAGAAGCCCTCTTCTAATGCAACCTGTATCTGAACAGGAAAAAAATCTCCAAGTGGCCATTCAATTCAGACTTTACTCAAAATCTCTAGTGAGAGGGAACCCAATATCATTCTAGATTGTTAATTCCACTTTGAATAGCTCTAATTATTAGCAAGTTTAGTCTTACACTAAACCTAAATCTCGATCTCTCCAAATAAGTCATTCAAACATCATATTCAGGAGTAATCTATCCATAAAGGATGATGTTATAGGGATTTAGCATAATTGCAGAAGACAATCATATAAAAAGCTTAACCATACTATAAGAATAGCAATAGGGATAGGGACTGGACCTCTGAGATCTTTGAAATAAATTGAAGAAACTCCTTCCACCAATGCTTGTAGACATTCTTTTTGTAACTTATGGTCTTAGAGACCATGTGTAAGAGGTGAGACAAAAGCATACTACATGCATAAAACCTTTTGTTTAGTGGCCAGGAATTGATTCTGATTTTGTGAAGATGAAAAATCAATTTTACAAGTAAAAATCAGGGAAAAGACAACAGTTAATGATGAAGATTTAATAATAATAATAATTAATAATTACATAATACCCACTATGTGTCAAGTTCCTTTTAAATTTTTTTCTTTTTTTTTTTTGTTTTGCTTTTTGGAGGGCAATTGGGGTTAAGTGACTTGCCCAAGGTCACACGGCTAGTTTTTGTGTTAAGTGTCTGAAGCCGGATTTGAACTCAGATCCTCCTGATGCCAGGGCCAGTGCTCTATTCACTGCACCACCCAGCTACCCCTTTAATTTACTTATTTGCTTTTAGTTTACAGCATTCAGTTCCACAATCCTTTGATTTCCAAATTTTTTCTTCCTCCCTCTTCTCTCCCCTGTCCCCCATGGTGGCACACAATCCAGTATAGGTTCTACTAATACCTTTTATGTGCCAAGTTCTTTACAAATATCGTATCATTTGATTCTCACAAAAATCCTGGGAAGAAGTTGTTATAATTCTCCTTATTTTAGATTTGAGGAAACTGAGGCAGACAGCGGTTAAGCAACTTGCCCAGGGTCAAATAGCCAGTAAGTATCTGAGGGTGGATTTGAATTCCTATCTTCCTGACTCTAGGCCCAGCACTCTACCCATGTACTGCCTAGCTGCCCAATCACTGTGCTAATCACTTTACAAATATTGTCTCATCTGATCCTCACAGCAACAGTTGAGGAAACTGAGGCAAACAAAGCTAATTGACTTAACCCAGAGTCACGCAGCTACTATCTTAGCTATATTTGAAGGCAGGTCTCCCTGAGGCCAGGCACAGCTCTCTATCTACTGGGTCACCTAGTGTATCAGGTTATTAATATCCCAGATAGTATTGGCAAGAGGATCACATATTTTAAGGAAATTAAAAAAAAGTTTCATTATTATTAATTAAGGACTAGTAAAAGGAAAGGTAAAAGATAGCCAGAGAATAAGGAGAGATCACACACATAAAATGAGATCCTCACAAGACTTATAGTTCAAATGCTCTGATTTTAAATTAATATAGCTATTTTTGGATATTCAAAACTCTGTTATATGCCACAGAGATGAGTCTTATTTTGAATGGTCTCAGGGGATCAAAATTATGAACAATGGCTAGAAAATATCAGAAAAGCAGAGCTACCAAACCAAACCGAATAGGAGATAGGGTGGACCCCATCACTAGCTATCTTTCAGCAGAGGCTATGTGACCACATCATAATGCCTGACAAAGGACCTCTTCACACACTTCACACTGGTTCTGAGGTGAAAGGAGACTGGAATTCATGTCCCCTATTTACTATTTATTAGCCATGTGACCTTGGACAAGTCATATCTCCTCTTAATTTACTTTTGTTATTTACTTTTATTGTCCTTGAGTTGTTTTTAGTCATGTCTGACTCTTCATGACCCCATTTGGGTTTTACTTGGTAAGGATATTAAAGTGGTATTCCATTTCCATCTCTAGCTCACTTTACTGATGAGGAAAATGAGGCAAACAGGGTTAAACGACTTACCCAGGGTTCCACAGTTAATAAGTGTCTGGAGGCCAGACTTGAACTCAGGAAGAGGAGTCTTCCTGACTCCAGACCTGGGCTCTATCCACTGCACCCACTACCTAGCTGCCCTTTAATTTATTTTTATCAGTTGTGCTCCTCCTTTCTGAATAAAAGCACAGGATTAGATCAGGGTCCATAAACCATAGCCAGAGGGCTAGATCTAGCTTACTCCTGATTTTGTATGCTGGAAAAGCTAAAATTAGTTTTCACATTGTTAAATAAAATAAAACTATTTAGAAGTGAAAAAAAATCATGCTTAGTTCTCAGGCTACACAAAAACAGGCAGAGACCACAGTGTGCTGATGCCTGAACTAGATGAATTCTGAAGTCTCCTCTAGCTTTAAATACTGTGTGTGTGTGTGTTGTCTTCCAATTCCATTAGAATGTAGGCTCCTTGAGGATAGGCATGATATCTTTCTTTTTTCCTTCTCTTCGTATCCTTAGTGTGCCTGAGACACACTAAATGCTTAATAAACCCTTATTGACTTGACTTTAAATCTGCACTTTCTCCCCACTCCCTTGTCTTCTTCTAGACAGCCTCCTTGCCGTGGGGACCAGACATAATTCCTTTGATGTCTTAAAATTTTTCAGTTCTGGCACTCCCATCCTGGGATCTTCCTGGCTGATTGGTGAGGGTGTCCCCTAGCCTGTTATTTCAGATGGGTCCCAGATTTGTTTCACCTTACTCCCTATTCTCTGGCCATTTTCTTATCAATTGCCTACTTTCCTTCCCCTTTTCACTTCTGGAACCATAGTAATATCAATATTATCAATATTTCTGAAAAGGGTATGTCTTAGACTTCCCTATGGCTCCACGCCAATTCACATAACTTTCTAAATCAAAATGCTGCTACCCAGGCCCTGCTCCTAAAATGGGTTTCTTCTTCTGTTAGGGTATAATCCCATCTTTCTATCTGCCAATCAAAGGCAGACTGACTAGTCTCTCCTCCCAAATTAGTTTAATAATTTAAAAGATTTTTTAAGGAAGAAAGAGGAAACTGATGACAAACAATGTGACCATATCATGTATTATCATTTTGCCTTCACAATGTCTGTTTCCTCCCTTTCTCTTCCCAGATATGTTCAGGTCTCATCACCTCTTGCCTAGACTATTACAATAACCTCATAATTGATCTTCCTTTTCTCCAACCTTTCCCTTCTCCAATGTGTCCTGCACACAGCTGTCATAGTGATATTCCTAAAGCACAGTTGTGACCATGCCATTCTCTGGGTCAAGAAGCTACATCAGCTCCAAATTGACTTCAGGATAAACTACAAACTTTTTCTTCATTACTTAAATTCATTTCTAATATGATTCCTACCTGTCTTTCCATGTGAGGAAACTGAGAAAAAGAGGGTTAAATGACTTGTCCAGAGTCACATAGCTGGTAAGTGTCTGAGGACAGATTTGAACTCTCAAAGATGAATCTTCCTTACTCTAGGCCTGGAAGTTTATACATTGTGCCACTGAACTGCCCCTTAATTTATTTATTTATGTTGGTAGATGTGAGCACTCAACTAGATAAGGGTTCACACACTATGGCCAGGAGACCAGATAACCTCTGATCTACCTTACATTCCAGCCAAAATGGCCTACTCAGCATTCTGTATGTACAGTTCTGGCTTCCATGATTTTGTATGGTTTGTCTCCTATGCCTGCAATGTTTTCTCTCCTCATTTTCGCCTCTTGAAACGCCCTTTGGAGCTCCCTTTAAAGTTTGTTTCAAGGACCACCTCCTATACACACAAAGTTGTTCCCAATTTACCCACTCATTGGTGTTTACATTCCCCAAAATTACTTTGTATTTTGTGAGGCTTAAATCAGAGAAAGCATGGTGTTGTGGAAAGAGGAATGGACTTAGAACCTCAAGACTTGGCCCCAAATCTCAGTTTTACGGCTGACTGCCTGCATGATCTTGGGCAAGTCATGCAACTTTTTGTGCCGAATGAACAGGTTGGACTAGGTGACCTTGAAGGTCTAAATGTAGATCTATGAGCTTATGATGCTATGATTAGATCATCTCTAAAGCTCCTTCCTTATTTTGATGTAAATCTGTTCATCTATGTAAGTACTTCAAAAACCTTGAAAGTGCTATCTACATGGCAGATGTTATTTTCTTATCTGCATACAAGTTTCTCTTCAGCAGGATGAAAGTTCTCTGAGGACAGGGACTGATGTACATTTTTCTTTATAATCTTTAGTGCCTAACACAGTGTCTGATGCTCAGGAGGGTTTTAATGAATGCTTGTTGAACAAAACAGCAATTAGATTTATAAATTTTTAAATTTGTTCTATTGAGGAGGGATTTAGGAAGCAGTTTCATTACTGATCCACAATTAGGTACAGCATTTTATAGAGACTTCGCCTTTATTTTAGAAAGCTTTGAAAAAAAAAACCCTACTATTCTTCCTCTTTTCAACAAAAACTGATAAGGTTTCCCCTCCCCTTTTTAAAGAGGAGTAAATTTGGCCATCATTAAAATGGAGTTTTGAAATAAAAATGGGCTGGACCAGGTTTCATGGAATATGGGAATAAGGGACAGATGTTTTCATGCTTTTGTAACCTCTAAGGAAGAATCAGGTCTCATGAGGAGTAAAAAAAATGTCTAACATGAAATTCACTCTGCCCATTTATTTGCAGCCCTATTGCTGAGCTGAATTCTAATGAGAAAGTTTACAATGAGCTAGACAGAATTCTTCTCGTGCTCCTGTGAGTACCTAATGGAAACATCTGCCACCCTAAAAAAGTGGGGGCAACATGGGAAATGGATGGAGAGAGCAGGAGGCAGCCGAGCGAGTATCCAGAAATCTGCATTCCTTCAATGGCAGCACAAAGTCACAGGAAGGAGACGTTTCTATCATTTCCAAGAGAACTGGTGAACTTGTAAACTCTTAACCCCGAGTGCTGCACTTTCAACACAAAGAGTATCAAGGAACTCCTGGCAGCTTCTATAAGCCTATGTTTAGTTGATCACCCTTCTTTTGATCTTGCCAGGATTAGTACAAATTACTCATCCTGAGAGATCAATAACTATTGGCTTTTTTATTCCTGTACTTTATGATGAACAGAGATGTTGTATCAGCACAACACAAAGAGGTCTCTGTGCGGTGGCTTCAGGGAAGAGTGAGTGATGGTCCAAGCAGTGACCAATTGGAGTTTCAAGAAACCATGAAAAGATCTGTCACCTTAAATATCAAAGAGGGAAATTGACCCTTGCTGGAAAGTATGTTGCTAAATCAATGATGAAATAATCATAATGGTTAAGATTTAAATAGTACTTTAATGTTTGCGAAGAAAGCCCTTTACATGTTATTTCATTTGACCCTCACAACAACTCTGAGTGGTAGGTGTTATTTTTATCCCCATTTGATAGCTGAAGAAACTGAGGCAAATAGAAGTTAAGTGACTTGCCCAGGGTCACACAGCTATTAAGTATCTGAGGCTGGATTTAATCTCAGGTCTTCCTAACTCCAACTCTCACATTCTATCCACTGCGTCACCTTGTCATTACAGAGAAGAAAAAAAAAGCCCTCTGAGCCACAAACTTGGATTTGCCATGGGAGGGTTGATCCAAAGAAGAGCCAGTGACTGAAATGGTCACACTGAGTTTGTGCGTGCCTCTGTGTGTGTGTGTGTAGATAGATAGATTGATATAAATCTATGGATCTAGTATCAAGTATAGTATCTAGATATGTTTCTATAGGTCTATATCTCTACATATACATGCATGCATATATACATATAAAAAAACCTCTCTTCTCCCTGTTTTAAGTAGGAAAATGTGACACTCAATGCTCTTATGAGAAAGCTCTCCCTGAAACCACACAATTAGCATCTTTCCACACACTCTTTACAAAGGGTATTGCTTTGTTCTTTTCTTTTTTTTTCTCCCCAACCCACCCCCACAGAAAACACAGAAAGGTTTAAAATTGCTAAGAAGAAGAAGAAGAAGAAAACATCCACATAAAAGGGTTCAAATGGGGAACACTTGCTATGGCAAACATTGTTTTTTAAGCAGTTCTACAGTGTAGAGAATTTGTATTTTATTTTATGTAGCTTTCCATAACCACGTCAATAGCTAGAGCTTGTGGTGCAACATGAGCCTGTTAACAAGCAGAAAAATGGCCACTTCAACTTTCCATAGCATCAAGGATTTCCTTCATCTTGGTTAGACCAAGGCCAAACATAAAAGTAAAAAAAAATAGAATTGAATTGAGAGACTCTTAAAAAAATAGGACCTTCCATGGAAATATTCATTTATGTGGTTATTTCTTGGAAAACATTTCTTTGCAGTGTAACCAGAATTAAGCCTTAACTAGAATGAAACAAATAGGACTGTCCCATAGGAGCAAAATGGAAGGGAAAGAGAGCACACATTTTTCCCAGGTTACCACTGTCCCCACAATAATCACTATCACTGAAACATAGCTGTCCCTAGGTGACCCCTCTCCACTAAGACTCACCTCATCATCATCACACACCTCTCACAGACCCACTTTTCTCTCTGGATCCCATTGGGGAGAAGGTCAGAAAGTTCCCTTTCATGTCCATTTGCCCCTGTGGTCAGACGATCCTTTGCACAAAGGCTGTCCTTTTTTTGGTAAAAAAAAATTTTGAATCACGGCTCTAAAATTAAGGTGAATTTTTTCTTGCTGTTCAGTCATTTTCAATCATGTCTGAACCTTCATGACACCATTTGGGGTTTTCTTGGCATAGATACTGGAGACTTTACCATTTCCTTCTCCAGTTCATTTTACAGATGAGGAAAGTGAGGCAAGCAGGGTAAAGTGACTTGCCTACAATCACGTGGGTAGTGTCTGAAGTCACATGGGGACACAGTCCTAAGTCTTCCTAAGTCCAGGCCTAGAGCTCTATCCACTGTGACACCTAGTTACTCCTTAGGGTACATTAGCAGATTTAATTGAACTGAGAAGACAAGTAGGATCAAAGATCTGGAAGGGACCTCAGAGGCTGTCTAGTCTAACCCCTGCCTTTTACAGATAAGAAAAATGAGTCCCAAAAAGGTTAAATGCTGTGATGAAAGTCACACAGGTAGTAAGTGGCAAAACCAGGAATTGGACCCAGGTACAAAGCCTAGGCTCTTATTTTCAGTACTAAAGTGATCTCTTGATGACCTGACTATTGACTAGAATAAGTAAAGCATTTGGCTATTTTGCCCAGCTGGGCTGGGGCTCTGGCCAGTGTCCTTGTGGCAGGAAAACTTGCTGTAGAATATGGGGACACAGCCCTAACCCAGCTGGTCAGCAGACTTTCCTTCCAAAACTGGGTCAAAGCTGAAGTCCTATTCCCTTTATGAGTCTGCCTTTTCTCCCATACATCTGTTCCTAAAAAACAAACAAATACCTGGTCTAGAATGAATATTGCTAATCTGAGCATTTCAAAGCTGAGGTATTAGAATCTTATTTTAGTAAAAAAATTTTTTTTTAAGCAATCGGGGTTAAGTAACTTGCTCAAGGTTACACGGCCAGTTATTTCTGGGTGTGGTGCTGAATATCTGAGCCCGGATTTGATCCAGGTCATCCCGACACTGGAGCCAGTGCTCTTACTCGCTGAGCCACCTGGCTGCCCCTAAGCAATTGGGGTTAAGTAACTTGCTGAAGGTTACACGGCCAGGTGTTTCTGGGTGGGTGCTAAGTGTCTGAGCCCGGGATTCGATCTCCAGGTCTTCTCAACACTGGAGCCTGTGCTCTTACTCTGTGCTACCTGGCCGCCCCTATTTTAGTAAATTTCATTCAGAAACAGAATGTAGAACTTGTTGGTTTTAGATTCCAGTTTATGTATTCATTGACCACTCCAGAATATTGGAAGCAAATAGCTGGCACTTGGAATCAGAAAAACCTGTGTTCAAATCCTGCCTTGGACACTGGTGGTGTGACTCTGGGAAGTCATTGTGAGACTCTCTTAGGGTCAGTTTTCTCATTTGCAAAATGAGGTTAATGACTGCATCTACCTCATGATGTTATTGTAAGGATAAAATGTGACAATATATGTAAAATACTTTGTAAACTTTATTGTGCTAAATAAATGCTAGCTATTATTATTAAGGGGAATAAATATCTTATATTTCATTCTAGTGTTGCCACATGTTGCTACATTTTCTTACATACTTAGGTCATCTATTGAAAAGCCTTTCCTACATGTCTTCTACAGACTTTTGCTTTCAACTCAGTAAAACTGAGAGAACATGCATTTGAAAGCATTTACAAGTAGAAACGTCTCCAAAAACTTCCAGCCTAAACCCTGAAAACAAGCACAAGGATGCATACCAACTAACCACTTGGCATTTAGGTTCATGTTAGAACATGTGCCTATTGCTGGGAAATACTTTGGCATCATTATTTGATAATGCCACCTTTAAGGCTGGTCATATTATTCCAAATACAGACATAAAAGAGAATGAATCTCCTCCATCCTATCGAATTACTGAGTGGTTAAGGAAGAAATAATCATTTAACCATTTTATGTTTGCTTAAAAACTGAACTAAAATGGAAACTTCTAGAAAGTAGGACATATTTTGTTTTTATGCATCTGGACTCTGGTCCAGCATAGTATCTGGTAGATAAGAGCTACTTAAGACAAAAAAAAAATGTTCATTAATTGAGAAACTAGAGAACTGGGGAGCTGGGGCATAACTTGGTTAAAGATGTTATATGGCAAGGAGTACTGGAATACCACAGTCTTAAGAGTTGAAGTCGAGGACCAATCAATAACAGTAGAAAGATGCATGATGGGAACGCATAAGTTTTACTACACTACAAACTAACAGTTGCTGAGAAGAAACAGCTTAAAAGATGGCAACAGAGACAGGTTTGCCTGGAGAAAAATAGGTCAATTACATAGTGAGACTGAAGGATAATTGATAGGCAATGCATGTGTTCCATTGGCATCTGCACAAAGTCAAAGTCAAGAGAACTAGAAGAAGTTACCCTGTTTGTTGATTTCAAGGTGAAAATTTTCCAGGGGATTCGAACAAGGGAGGAAGCATGAGGAATAGTGAGAAGGTGGGCCTTGGACTTAGGAAGCCCTGAGTTCTAGTCCTATCTCTGACTCTGGTTTTGTGACACTGGACAAGTACCCTAGCTTCTCCATTCTGTAGAAGTTGCTGATCTGTACTAATAAACAGTGTTTACTATCCAAGAGGGCTCCCTATAATAGTAAAATCATAGGAGGTCCCCCCCTCCAGCAAAAAATAGACAAGAATAGAGTGGAATCACCAGACATAGATGTGCTCCAATCTGCACTGCTAAAATAAGTATGCAAACTAATGAAATTACAAATGCATTAAAGGTATATGTTGAAACATTCATCAGTTTATCCATTAGTAAAACAAACATTAAGTGCTTTAAGTATAAATAAATATTAAGGGGAAGCTAGGTGATACAATAGTGCATACAGTGCTGAGCCTAAAGTCAGGGATACTCATTTCTGACTTTAAATCTGGCCTCAGACACTTACTAGCTGACCCTGTGTAAGTCACTTAACCCTGTTTGCCTCAGTTTCCTCATCTTAAAAAAAAGTTAAATAAAGGAATGGCAAACCATTCCAGTGTCTCTGAAGAAGGAAATGACAAGTCACTCCAGTGTCTTTGCCAAGAAAACCCCAAATGGGGTCACCAAGGATCAGACACAACTGAAACGACTGACGAACAGCAACAGTATATGGGACAATTCTTTTCACCTTCCTAACTTAGATGTAACTTCAAAATGAAAACAAAAATGAAATGAAATAATGGAAGAATAATTTACAAAATACTTAGAGAAATAAGATATAAGTACTGGCATACATACGTACATGCACACCTACATATATACATGCATGTGTATATATGTAAAACATATAATCATTTCCATCCAGATCTTTATGCTTGACAATTATTTCCCTGTCACCTATGACAGGAGGTGAAAGTCTTTGTATGGATTTCTTTTCTATAGAGCACATTTTTGGGGAGTAAAATTAAGCTTCAAATACATCTGTTTTTAAAGTAGATATTTTGTATTTCATATGTTAAAGAAAATTTGACAGGATCTAATGGTATAATCTTACCATGTTCTTAAATTAAGGTGGTTTTAGTCCTTGGGATCAAGCTTTTGAAATCACTGTATGTCTGTTTAAGCACCCTCTGGAAATACACTGCTAGAGGTGTTTGAGCAAATGGAGAAGGATGAAGGGAGCGATTTTGGAAATCACATATGCCAATGCAATATTTTTATTTAATAAATAAACTTTCCATTATTCCTAACTAAAGTGGACTTTAAAATGTACTTTGCCTTTCTAACCAGCTAATAAGCCACCATGTTATGTGAAGGAAGTCTATATACTTGGATTTCACAACCTGTCACTGGGTCTCCAGGGCCAACGTATCCTTGTGTCCTTAAATTTTCCAGATATTTCTATTGATACTGATGAAAGTTTAAGATCATTTTTGTCTCTAGAAAGGTTTTGGCTCTACCAGACATCTGACATGTTAACTGCTCACTGATGCCTCGATGACAAGCAGACATGATTCTAAGCAAGGAATGCCTCCCTTAGGTAGTGGTTTGTAATTCAAGGTTAAATTAAGTCTAACCACCCTGGCAGTCCTGAGAAGTCATTGCCTGGGGTGTCTTTTTGCTGTCCTTAAATGGTATGAGACATAAGTAAGTGATGATTCTTACACCCTTACATAATAACTGAATACCTATTACTTACACAATGCAGACTAGCTCCACCTTTATGACTAATAGACCTCCATGGAAAGGGCTCATATTGGGGCTGAAGGAAAATCGTTTTATTTGTTCTTTGCTAGATTTCTCACATAATGTTTTTGCATACTGTCCATCATCCTCATGTCCTTCCCATTGGAACCTTGGGTTCTGCCTGGTTCTGCCTTAACTTGTCCCAGACTAGATCTCTATGTCACTTATCTGGCATCTCCACACTATGTGTCCATGTGGGTATACTCACACTATTTCTAATTCCCTTTTCTCTGTTGTCTGCCTTCATAAGAATATTAGCTTCTTGAAGTCAAGAGCTCTCTCTCTCTCTCTCTCTCTCTCTCTCTCTCTCTCTCTCTCTCTCTCTCTCTCTCTCTCTCTCTCTCTCCCTCCCTACCTCCCTCCCTCCTTCCTGCTCTCTGTCTCTCTCCCTCTCTCCTTCCCTCTCTCTGTCTCTGTCTCTCTCTTTCCCCCACTTTCTTCTCTCTCTCCCACTCCTTTTCTTTCTTCCTTTCTCTTTTTCTTTCCCTCTATGCCTTTGTCTCTTTGTGTGTCTGTCTCTGAGTGTGTCTCCCTCTTTCTGTGCTTATCTCTTTCGTGTTATCTTTTTATCTCAATAGAATCAACCATGAACATGATTTTAAAGTTTTTTTTAAAGAAACAATTGACTGTGACTTCTGAGGGATGATGATAAATCATGCCTCCTGCCTCTTGTCGGAGAGCTGTAGAATTACATGTGCAGAATGAAACGTACATTTTCAGACATGGCCAAATGTATCAATAGTTTTGCTTAGTCACACACAGAGCTATTCTTGTTGCTTCTCTATCATGCCTCCTGGGACCTCATAATCACCAAGAACTTCATCATTCTGCAAGATCAAACCAGTATTATTAATCAGACTTAGTCAGTACCCTTTCCCATTCTGCCTGGAGAAGGATGCCCAAGTTAACCATCTCTTAGTTTCTGTTCTCCATTGGATTTCTACAGCATGCACTCTGACATCAGTATCTCCCTCCCCTCTTTTCAGTTTCCTTTTGTGTGTTGTCTCCCCCCCCCCATTAAATTATAATCCCCTTGAAGGCAGGGATTCTACCCACCCCCTATTTGTATCCCTAGTATTGAACACAGTGACTAGCACATAGTAGGTAATTTAATAATGTTTATTAACTGACTATTGCAAGGGAAGATTCTTTGGTGGGCATGTGTTTGTGTGTGTGTGTGTGTATGTGTGTGTGTTAAGGGTGTCAGAGAGTCATTGGAAAATAACATCAATGTAAAATAGAATGCTAATAAAACATTTTAAAACAACAACAAACAGAAATAAAATGGTTCTTGGGGCTTCTTTTAATGGAACTAGGCAGACACTCTTCGGAACATTTCCTTTTGAACAGATTCAGGGCTATGGTAGAGGTGACGTGGCAGTCAAGTCAGTCACATAACTTGTTATTACTGCTGACTCTAAACTTCTGATAGTCACAGATAAAGTTCAAAACAGTAATTTCCCCCCGGCAAATAGGAATGAGAAGTCTAGAAAGTTAATAGGGCTTTTTTCATCTCCACCTAACTCTGTGATCTAATTTCAGATAGCAGGAAATATGCCAACTTTAGCCACTAATTAGAGTTATTCATTGGAAATTATTTGTAGTCAACCTCTAATCTCTTAGAGCAAAGTGTGCTGACAGTGTTGGCAACATAAATGTTAGAGATATATTGGTTGGGGGGGGTGCACTGGGGAGTAAAGGTTGTGGGAGCAATGCATCTGGATTATACAGTGGAGTCTGCCAAATATTTCTATCTGAAAAAGAGATCCAATGCATGCTAATTTTAGCTAATTCCATATACAAAGTTAAAGATTTCCACAATAGTGCTGGAAGTGACAAGCTCCCTTTGGGATGCCTTAATGGGGAGTGTCTTCCTGTCTCATACCTTAAAATTGATGAATACTAATTCTATGATGAAGAGAAGTAATTACATTCTAATTCTCATTGTCTTCTGGATCAAGCACAAAGCCATCTCTTCTGGCAGCACACTGCTGAATTTTGATTATGCCCACTTGGGATTAAAGACTAATTCACCAAAGGAGATTTATGATCTTGGGCAAGATGAGGTGGTGCTTCATTAGGAATAGCTGGCGTGAACTAATCCTTAAGTTAAAAGCAAATTTCTCCGCTTGGCGTTTAAAGTCCTTCACAATCTAACTTGGTCACACTTTCTAGGTTTATTCCATATTAATTCTGTAAACTAACATGGCCTTTTTTGCTGTTTCTCATATACAATATTTGGTTCTATCATCTCCATGCCAATGTATAGGCTGACCACCATGTGTGTTTCCTCTTCACATTTCTTATTGTTTAATTGTTTTTCATTTGTGTCCAACTCTTTGTGACCCCATTTGTTTGTGTGTTTTTGTTCTTTTATTTTGCAAAGATACTAGGGTGATTTGCTATTTCCTTCCCCAGCTCAATGAGGAAACTGAGGCAAACCAGATAAAGTGACTTTCCCAGGGTCACACAGCTAGTAAATGTTTGGGTCTGGATTTGAACTCAAGAAGAATAATCTTCTTGACTCCAGGCCCAGCATTCTATCCACTGCACCACCTAGCTGCCCCTAAGTGTCCATGTGTCCACAGGCTCCATTAAAGCTTAGTTCATGTCCTCTTCTACAAGGGGCCTTTTTTTGCTCTCAGCAGCTATATCCCCCATAATTTTTATTTACTTTTTAACTATTTTGTGTTAATTCATATGCATACATATAGGAAGAAGATAGAATGTAAACTCCTTTAGGCCAGCTAGGTGGTACAGTAGATACAGTACTGAGTCTGCCATCCTGGAGATCTGAATTAAAATTCAGTGTCAGGCACTTATTAATAGCTGTGTGACCCTAGGTAAGTCATTTCACCTCTATCTGCTTCAATTTCCTCAATTATAAAATAAGAATAATCGTCCCTAACACAGTCAGAACTGTTGTGAGGATCAAATGAGAAAATATTTTTACATTGTATGTGTTTAAGAAAGGACTATGCCCTTCCCTTGAGGGCAGGGACTATTTCTTTTCTTTCTCTTAAATTTGTATCCTCATTGCCAAGCACAGTAGCTGTCATACCAGATGTATAATGAATGCTTTTTGACTTATTAATAACAAATAATCATCATATATTCCTGTGAGGCTGGTTTGATTTTCTCACATACTACAGATTCTTAACACTGCTCCCCTTATTTCCATTCCAATTATTTTTAGAAAATACTTTGGTTTTAGTAAACCTTTTAGAAGGGGGGTTCAGCAGCATAAGAAGGAAGAAACAGCAAACTTATCATCCCTAAACCTGGGAAACACACTCTCTCACCAAAACAGAGAATGGGTGAGAAGAATGGAAATGCATAGGCAATACACATGAACAGACACACCCAATGAAGGCATATATATAGAGAGAACACGTATGATCGGGGACACATTTGGAGGAGCTGCTCGCCCATGTCTCCAGCAACACTCTAGGACTGCTAATGTTTTCTAGTGATCTCAATGTGCTGCTCCCATCTCTATTGTACATTGTTTCAGCTTCTGTCTTTGCTGAAATATTTGTTTGCCTTTTCCTCAGAGAAGAACAAATACTTTTGTGCTTTCTTAGCATATGTGTTAGGTAGGCCTTTCCAAGCTCTTTCCAACTTCTTCCAAGCAGACAAACCTTTGTAGTACAGAGAGCTTCTCTTGTCATCTTTACTTAGAGTTTCAACTTCTGAGGCCTGCCATTTTTCCAAGCAGGTTTTTCTCAACCTTAGGACCAAACTTTAAAAAACCAGGAACAGATTCTTCTTCAGATTTCTTTTCCTAATGAGAGGTTTGAGCTCCCCTATCAAAGAGACTGATAGTCCAAAGTCATATCATCCTAATTTCTGGTGAAGCTATATCCCTAATTTTCATATCTGAAGGCCACTCTCTAAATCAAGTAATGCTAATTTGCTTTTTATTATTGTTGTTGTTGAGTGTTTTTTCAGTCGTTGTCCAGCTCTTTGGGACCCCATTTGGGATTTCTTGGCAGAGATTTGCCAATGATTTGCCATTTGCTTCTCCAATTCATTTTAGAGATGAGGAAATCAAGGCAAATAGGGTTAAGTGATTCACCCAGGGTCTAGTAAGAATCTGAGACCAGATTTGACCTTAAGAAGATTCATTTTCCTAACTCTAGGCCTGATACTCTTATCCACTGCACCACCTCTCTTTCCCAATCATTTGCCTAATTACAATCAAGTATGTCTGGGAAGTTTTAGCCCTCTCATTTTCTATTCTCCCATACAGATGAATAGTGGAGAAAGCAGAGTCAAGTAGGAGTCTAGTTGGAAGGAAAAGAAGGTCATCATATCTGCTTCCTGTATAACTGAATTCCTGGCCTTTCTATAAGTAGCTAAACATAGCCTAAAGTTTAGAGATTATGGGATTAGGGCACTCTTTTACATATTATGGTCTATTCCTGGGGTGGTGAACCTCCAGGCTTAAGGCTGAAAGTGTGGCCCTTTGACTGAATTCAAATTCAAATTTCACAAAGTATGGATTCAGTCAAAGGGCCACACTTAAGGCTTCACGTGGCCTCAAGGCTGCAAGTTCCCCTGGTGCCCTGCCTGCCCTCCCTGGATTGCATAACTTGTCTGTGGCAAGAATTTCTTGGTGCTCTTTAGAATATTATCTGATTCAGGAAACTGCTAGATGAATAGCTTAAGGTCATTCCTGGATTCTGTCCCAGTCAAGGCTGGCTCTATAAAGGCAACCATTTTGTCAGGCATCTTCTCTTTGTCACTCTTAAGGGTATGATCTAAAGATGCATTTCACCTTCATTTTCTCTCTTCCCAAGTCAAATCTTATTCCCAGAAAAGTACGTTATCCAGTCACTCACATTAATGGACAAATATGTTACTCATCCTAGAAGTATTTACATTTTTACAGGCAAACAATTAAAAAAAATTAAGACTTGATATTCTTATCTCTTTCAGGCTACAAATGAAGAGATAACTCACTGCCATATCTAACTACTTATTCCCTGGAAGCTTTGACATGCTCCATTTCTGACCTTGGCTGATTTACTCCTTCTTAAGCAACCAGAGCCTATCCCCTCCCCCCCCTCCTGTGGTCTCACCATATTGATGCTGGATTTAGTTCAGGCACCTGATCATTATGGCCTACTGAAGCTCAGAGATCCCTGGCTTAAATGAGGCAGCAGCCTCAGCTTGCATCCCCATGCCCAAACAAATAAATTCTTAAGCCAAAGGAAAGAACTTTGAATTGTAGAATTTCAGGCAATAGCAAGTTGAGGGAGGGAGGAAATTTTGGAAGTGAGCGTGCTTTCTTGGCTCTTCTGAAATCGTGTCATGAGATGCTAAGAATCAACCATTTAATAAGCATTTCTTATGCACCATCTATGTGTTAGATATTAGTTACAAATACAGAAATGAGGCAGTTTCCATCCCCAAGGAGTTCATATCCTATAGGATGCTCTCAATCTCTCTCTCTCTCTCTCTCTCTCTCTCTCTCTCGATTTTTATATAGATTTAGATTTTTATATATATTTAAATTTGTGTATATATATGTGGGAGAGTGGTGATTAGGGAAAGCAATTTTGGTATAGGCAAACAGAAGGAATGTGAATAGAAGCATAGGGCAGTATATTGTCATTCCTTTTCCAATAACAATGATAGTGTGGATTTACTTTCTGCTCCCACTACAAGAGTAAGAGGGAGGTGAAAAGAGGGGAATGGGCAGACTGCAGAACTGACAGCAAGATTCACAGTCTGTGTCTGTCACTGTGTGATAGTGGATGGTGGTTGAGTTATGAAGCATGGTCTAAGGTTGGCTAGATAAAATGAGTTGAGGTGAACTTTCACTCACTTGCTCACTCAGTCACCAGCTAGGAAAACTCAACCCTATGGTAAAGTCCCCCAAATAAGTGGAGTAACGGGAGAATAGAGGAGGGGTACTGACTATAAAGAATAAATGTTGAGGTGACTCTCACCAGCAGATGACCAACCTTTCACCAGAATAATGTTGAACTCCCTTCAGCAAAATGTGATTTCTTAACATGCTTAGTCAAGTTGTCATCAGATAATTCCCTAGCCAGACTAGGCAGAGGAATAAAGCATGGCAGTAGTGACTGAACTGAATAATAATTTGCTTTAAGGCCTCCCTGAGGGACCAGTTCCCTAGCCTTTTAACTGCTGCTCATGAAGGGAACGTGGACTTTTCCTTTTTTGGAAGATCAAGTATTGTTGATGAGTGCTGATAAATCAGCTATATTTGGAAATGTGGTCAAGAGATAGAGACGTTCAATTTTAACCACAAACCCCTGATTTGTGAGCCCTAATCCAAGTACAACTAAATGCTGTAAGAATAAACAGCATAGAGAGTCTGGCTTCAACCCACTGGAAGTGGAATATATGAGTTCAAGTTGGGAGAGTGACATAATTGTAGAACCACAAAGTTGTACAATTGGAATGGACCTTAGTTTGTTTCTCCTTCAAAGTCTTGCCCAATTCAGGAAGCCCTTCTACAAAGCCTAGCATAGACATTCTTCCAAACTCTTTTTTAATGCTTTTAGTGAAAAGAAGATTTTTAACTTAAAATGATCGTCTACTTAGAGCTGGTAGGCCATTTAAAAAAAAGGGAAAAAAAGAAATTTGAACTATAATTTTGTTGTATATTTGAAGGGAATAGCAAGTTGTAGATGGTGAATTCACAGTTTCATGTGCAGTCTATTTTTGTTTATTGTGATATGGTGTGGACATGTTTGTTTTATTCCATGAATTAAAAATAAAATAAATTTTTAAAAAGAAATATATCTAGTCCAATAACTTCATTTAATAGATACGAAAACCGAGGCTGAAAGAGATTCCATGGCTTGTCCAAAGGCATATAGATAGCAAGTGGCAGATCTTGGATTAGAACCCAGGTTCTGGGTTCAAATTTGCCTTCAAAACCAGTATTTTTTTTTTTTTACTGTACCACACTGTAATCCATTCCTTTTGCTGGACAATCTAACCATTATAAATCTACCTTCAAACTATGAACTTTCACCTCTACTTATTGGTTCTCCTTCTTTCCTTTGGAACATCACAGAATAAATGTATCCCCTCTTCCTTTATACATTTTAAAACTGCCCCTAGACATGTCATAGATACCTTTAATCAAAAAGGCCTTAATTTTGGGCGGCCAGGTAGCACAGCGAGTAAGAGCACCGGCTCCAGTGTTGGAATGACCTAGGATCGAATCCTGGTTCAGACACTTAGCACCCACCCAGAGACACCTGGCCATGTAACCTTGAGCAAGTTACTTAACCCCAATTGCTCAGGGGTGGCCAGGTGGCTCAGCAAGTAAGAGCACCGGACCCAGTGTCGGGATGACCTGGGGATCAAATGCGGGCTCAGATACTTAGCACCACACCCAGAAATAACTGGCTGTGTAACCTTGAGCAAGTTACTTAACCCCGATTGCTTAAAAAAAAAAAAAGGCCTTAATTTTTAAAATTCAAAATATAATTGCTCTCAGTATCAAATAACACAAACATTATACAGCTTAATATCACAGGTTAAATTGAGATGATATTTATTTTTAGGAAACACATTTCAATTAAATTTGGCTCTTACCTCTCTGAATGCTTTTAATAGACTTTTAGAGAGTCTCAATTATAGATGTTACCAGTAAGGTTATGGTAGAAGGTACCGAGTAGAAAACATACATGCTATGAAGTATTTTTAAAGTATTTACTTAAAATTGTTTTTTCAGGGAGGAATAAATACATCACTTTAACCATTTTATTTGACCAGGAGTTAATCATGACAAGATACTTTAACCCAACTACCACAAGCTGAGCTGGGGAAAGCAGCCATATTCTGCTTTGAAATGTGATTCCAAATTGATGGGGAAAGTTCGGATGGGACCCTGAGTGCCTGAATCAGGGACAAGATTGGTGTGAGAGCTTAGAGACTCTATTCTGCTTTGAGAAAGGATACTTGTGGCTTTCACTTCCATTGGGGACTGACTCCAGACATATGGAGAAAGACAGACTTGGAAGTGGCAGGCATGTAGGAAAAGCCAGTTCTTCAACATGTCCATAATTTATAGCTTTTCTAGAAAGTTGGAGAATTTCCCCATGGATGAGATCAGGGTCTCTCTCTTTGTTGAGCTAAAGTGTCATCTTGATCCCATATAATAGACCACATTCACTCATATAATATATGAGTGTATTTTAATATGTAGAACTTTTCTGATTTGTTAAATTAAGGTGTCATCTTGCTCCCATATAAAGACCCCATTCACTCATATATTTTCTGGCATATTTTATATATAGAACTTTTCTGATTTGGGGGTGGTTTTTTAATCTGTTTTGATAAATGGATTTACTGAATATTTACTATTTGTGATAGACTTTTGTGCAACAAACATTTGGTGGGAAGCAAGTCAAGCAAGCCGATATAAGCTAAGAGATAACATAAACCTCAAAGCGTTAAGGGCTGGTGACCAAGGAAGCTAATGGCTTTAAAATCTAAAAGCTATTCCTCTAGATCAGTAATTTTAGAGAGGCAGATAGATAAATATAATTCTAATCCAATACTCTTCTCTCTCAAAAGAGAAAAGGGTGGCTGCCCTCATGGCCTCTCCTGCTTCACTCATGGCAAGAATCACAGTCTCTCTTAGAGAGGAGTTAGGCAAGATTTCTGAGATATTTATCTGTGCCTCCCTGAGAGCTATCTTTATATAACCCAAGTGGACATACATAATGTACATGGGCAGCACAAATTCCTTTCAATAGCCTAAAAATTGCACATAGTTGACATTTAGATGCTTATTGAGTGAATGAATGGTGAGAAAAGAAAGGCCCTGCAAGGGGTACTTAGAGGTACTATTATCCTGTAATGGCATCTTCCAAATCAGGTTCCTAATGCTGAAACGATTCCTTTCAGATCAAAGATTCTATGATTCTAAGTTGGCAGCAGTTGATCACTCTGTAAAGACCTCCTTCCTTCTGTTATATATCCATGTCAATAGACTTTCCAGAACAAAACCCACCCTCCATGAAGGCTCTGAAACTTATTACCTTCAAGTAAAAATAAGTGCTGCCTTCTTCAAGAATATCTAATTTAATGCATATTTGCATTTTGTAAGGAACCAACCTATAAAAAAGTATTGATAATTTTAGTTTTAAATCACCTTTAAGCAATACCTTGTAACAAAAAATAACGATAAAAGAATAAACGAAGAATTTTTTTAAAGGGGTGAGGAGAAGAAGTGGGAAGCAGCTCAGCAAAACAGATCACCAGACTTTGATAGTCATAGAACCATTTACCTAGAGCTGGAAGGGAACTCAGACGCCATCCAGTCTCACCTCTCCTTGTTTTATAGATGAGGAAAGCAAATCTCAGAGAATTTAATGGCTTTCCCAAGACCACACAGATAGCTAATATCAAAGGCAGGATACAAACCCAAGTTTTCTGACCCTAGCACCAAAGCTTTTTCCACTGTACTCCCCTCAGCCTATGAACTGTTTCATAACCTTTTCCTTTACCTTTTCAAAGAAAGAAGGGAGGCACATTTCTTCTTTTCTTAGTCTGAGTTTGAATCGATGTCTCTTGATAATGACATTTGATGGAGTCAAAGGACTTAGGTTCGAATCTTGACTGTGTCATATACTAGCAGTGTGACCTTGAGCAAATCACCTTAGCTCCTTAAATTTCAGTTTCTCCTATTGGAATTAGATTAGTAGGGGAGGCTAGGTGGCACAGTGAATAGATCACCGGTCCTGGAGTCAGGAGGACCTGAGTTCATATCTAGCCTCAGACGCTTAACACTTATTAGCTGTGTGATCAAACAAAAAAACAAAAAGAAATTAGGTTAGTAATCCCTGACATTCATGTATCTGACTTTAAGATCTGCAAAGTGCTTTACATAGATCATAACATTGGGGCCTCACAGCAGAATGGTAAAGTCTATACTATACAAACTTGCCTAATGTTTTAATGTGGAGGTATTTGTAAAACCTCTATCTTTCATGCTGCTGTGAGGGGAGAGGGGCGAAGGGGGTGGGGAGAGAGAAAATTTGGAACTCAAGGGATTGTGGAACTGAATGTTGTAAACTAAAAGTAAATTAAAAAAAATTTAAAAATCTATAATATAGTTTTGAGTATCCTTATTTACAGATGAGGAAACTGAGGCTCAGAGAGTCTAAGTGAATTTTCTTGAGGCTATGAAAATAGTATGTATGAGAAGGAAAATCTAAATCCTGCTTCTTCTGACTCGAAATTCAGTACTCTAATCTGTTACAGTGGCCCCAGGCATGGGCAAATTATGGTGAGGGATAAATCCAATTGGCTGCTAAGACTGGTTTCTAGATTTCTAAACGAAGTAATATTTACAATAATTGATTATATATAAAATTATATATATTCAAACATGGGTGTGCATATATGTATACATATATATGTGCATGTATGAATTATATTGGCTTGTAGAATAGTGGATAGAGTACAGGACTTAGAGTCAGGAAAACCTGAGGTCATATCTTTGTTCAGATACTTACTGGTTGTGATTCTGGGCAAGTTACAACTTTTCTGTGGCTCATTTTCTCCAAGTATAAAATGAGGGTAATAATAGCACCTGCCTCACAAGGTTGTTGTGAGGATCAAATCAAATGAGATGATATCCTCAAAACTTTGTAAACCTTTAGGAGCTACATACATACATACATATATACATAAATATATACATACAAACCTTTAGGAGCTACATACATAAATACATACACACATACATAAATACATACATACAAACCTTTGGGAGCTACATACACACATAAATACATACATACAAATCTTTAGGAGCTACATACATATAAACCTTTAGGAGCTACATACATACATATACACATAAATACATACATACAAACCTTTAGGAGCTACATAGATAAATACATACACACATACATACTATATATAGTTATTACGTATTTCAATTGAGACATGAATTAGAACCCTTATAGAATCTCACATGTCAGAAAGATAAGGAGAAAGATAATGTGAGTTTTTGTCTTACCAGAACTTAGTACAATGCATTGCATGTAGTATTTACTTAATAAATGCTGGTAATGGAATGGCAAAGATACAGAAATTCTCTTCAGGTCATATGAAGGGGTGCCTAGCTTTCTGTATTGCACATTCTACATCTGCAGCACATCTGTTAGAACAAGGTATTTTTATCACCTTTTGAGTAACTTTGCAGATGCTCTCTAATATTTAGGTCTCCTATCTATTTCTGCTTCTCCCTATAATCTTTGTTCCCACTAGTCTTGTTTAAATGCATTGTAAGTCAAGTGCTTTTGCAAACAATGAAATCAATAAGATGTATTTACCTGCTAAAAATTATTCCCTGCTTATGAAGTTAGAAACAGGTTTTGGCAGACTTCAGAGAAACCTGGAAAGACTTATGTGAACTGATGATAAGTGAGGGGAGCAGAATAAGGAGAACATTGTACACAGTAACAACTACAGTGTGTGAGGAGTGATTTTGATAGACTTAGCCCTTTTCAGCAATACAAGAACCTAAAACAATTCCAAAGAACACACAATGAAAAATGCCAGCCACATCCAGAGCAAGAACTATGGAGTCAGAATGCAGAACAAAGCAGACTATTTTCTTTTTTGTTTTGTTTTATTTTTTTTTCTTTCTTATGGTTTTTCTCATTCGTTATACTTCTTCTATGAAATACGACTAATGCGAAAATTCAAATCTTATAAAAATCAGTGTTGAAAACAATCTTTACTTGAAATTAGAAAAATAAAATAGCATTAAACAAGAAAAAAATATTGTATGATCTTCTCATACTCATTTTTTGAAGAAAACATTTAATGTTGTATTTTGCTCTCTCTACTTAATCCTTCCTTTCTTCCTTCCTTTCCCCTCTTCTCTTCCTCCTCCTCTTCTTCCTCCTCCTGCTCTTGCTCCTTCTCCTGCCCTTGCCCCTCCTCCTCCTCCTCCTCTTCTTCCTCCTCCTCATCTTTCTCCTACTTCTTCTTCCCACCCCACCACTACTATTATTACCGTCATCCAAGCTGTGGGAGCAGTCAAGGATCACTGGATGGGCTCTGGGTAACTGGAAATAAGGGAGGGATAGGTGAAGGAGGGAAGAAGATAGCCAGAAGGGTAAGGGGGAGGGTGCCCTATGGTAGCAGCTCTTCTGGTCACAGGGTCCTCCAGATGGGTCTGAAAGATTCAGGCCAGGGGTAAAAGTAAGCAGTGAAATAGGGGAATGGCATAAAAACAGTATTTGGCACACAGATTCTTTTTTAAAAAATACTATGGAATAGTGAGCTATTCTTTTGTGGTGAAAAAGAAGGATGCAGGCATCCCACAAATCAATGAGGAAAAGAGGAAGAATTTAAATATCTGAGTATGTCTAGAACAGCCTCTCTGGTGACCCCTTCAGGCATCCCTAGTCCTCTTCCTGCTGTAACTTAAAATCCATCACCGCTGAGGTCCTAGTGACTACTTCTCTGGTGACTAACAAGGTTGTGTCCTTTACAATAAATCCCTCTTCTGTTTCCTCTCATAATCCTGCCTTGAGTGATCCATCTACCTAAGCTCTGTTTTAGAAATGGAACACATACAGTAAAGGTTTATTGCTATAAACATTCCTGCTTTGTCTGGGTCTTTGTGAAAACCTCCTTGTTGCTGTGAAATCTGGGGCACCAGCCAAGCCAGTTACCACATTATATGCACTGATTCAGGAGACAAGCAGGTGATGTGGAATATGATATGTTAGGCTTAGAATTAGAGAGGTGACTCAGTGTCATCATGTATTGCAGTCAGGAAGATCTGAGTTCAAAACCTGCCTCAGATACTTATGAAGTATCTGATGCTGAGATGTTTGCTTAATGGCTCTGAGCCTCGGCTTCATAGGATTCTAGACTATGAGCTGGAAGGGACCTTAGAAGCCATCAAGTCCAATCCCCCCATTTCACAGATGAGGAAAATGAGGCTCAGAAAGTGATTTGCTCAGAGTGAAACAGATACTAATTATTTGAGACAGGATTCAAACTCATGTCTTCCAGACTCCAAACCCAGTGCTCTATATGCTAAAGTACCTTGCTGGTTCTATTTGTAAAACAGGTATAACAGCAGCACCTGCAGGGCCAATTCCTTACTGATGAGTTCTTGGAATCTAAGCTCCTTGAGGTGAGAGATTGACTCTTTTTGCTTGTATTTGTATCCCTGAAACAAAGAACAATGCCTGCCACATAGTAAGCATTTAATAACATACTTGTGGAGTTTACTGACTTATTGACTTATCTCACAATGTTGTTATGAGAGTCAAATGAGAAAAATGTATGTCCAGAGTTTTACAAACCTGAAAGCATTATACACATGTTAGCTCTTATTATGATATTTGTGTGCCGTAATATTGTGGGAATTTGGGACAGTCTGTCCTCTCTTCACAATACTTATGCTTTCCATCTATCTATTATACTCAGTGTTGGGCAGCAGTAAAAGCATCAGGTACCAAAAGAAACCAATAATTCAGTTGGGGAAAGGACAGGCAGTGGTCTGAATCACTGACTTTGAAAAAAAGTCATTAACTGGAGGAATAATAAGCTTCAGTGGCTAGTACATGACCAAATATGGATCAGTCCTTAGAGTCAGACAACTCAGTTTCCTTCTGGTCAGCAGTCACTACATTAAAATCCTGGACCCAGAAAGAATGCAGTCTTTGACTGCATGTCAGTAGATATCCAGAGTTTTAGTGGTGAAAAAAAGGTTATGAATCTTTCTCCCTAATTCTGCAGTACACACAATTCTGGCTCTTTATCCACAAGTCCCAAAGACATCACGAGTTAAAACATTCTGCCCATTTTCAAGGCTCAGATTCACCTTCCAAATTCTCACCTACTTACCAACTATTTGGATCTTTCTCTTTTGAGGCATGACCATTTTCAGGGTAACATGTTTTGACTTGAATCTTTTGCATGTACTCAGACATTGGCTTGAAAACAGACAGACTGTCAACCACAGCCTTGGCTTTTGTCTATAGCTAGTGAAATTCAGCCTGCCATGCCAGAAGTCCTCAGTGGAAGACTTTGGTGACAGGAAGGGAATCTGACACATTTGCTCAGTGAATATTAAATGAGAGGCCCTTCAAACCCTTGGAGTCTCAGCCCAGGCTAATAATGGAGCAGCAGCCTTGAAGAAAAGTAGAAACAGAATTAAAAAACAGAGAAAAGAAATGATTAGCCTGTCCTCCCTGAAAAGTTTGTACTATCCAGCTAATAAAGGAAACTAGAGCTATGAACTTATGATTTTTCATCAATTATTACTTCCCTATGTGTGTGGCAGTCTTCAACATGGATACTAATGCTGTTTGAAAATTGAGGAGGGGTTTAAAGATTTACTCTCTTTTATTCACAATTCTCTAATTTACAGGGAGAATAACAAAACACAAAAGTCAAGTTATAGGAATTTTGCTTGAGCCTTTTAGTTGGAAATTTTACTGTTCTTTCTATGACATTCTAATTGAAGATGCCATTAGCTGCAGGGAGAGAAATGAGTATACACAGAAAACTGCTGTGTTTACTTCATGGAGCTTGTCAGGAGGTGCTATGCTGATTGTCTCTGTGGAGATGTACACTTCTGGGTTTGCACTTTTTCAAGACTCAATGGAATTATCCTTATTGACAAAACAAGGCTGATGTGTTGAAGCAAAATACTGATGAGAGAATTAATAGCTCTTTGCTTGCCCTTATCAGAAGACATTTGTGAACCTGCCAAACTAAAAATCCTAAAGGATTTCTACTTTATTGGTGTCTTCAAAATTCTTCTAATGGAGGGAAAAATTGTTAAATACTTTATAGTAACATCCCCCTTCTCAATGATAATAAAGCTTGATCTCCTCTGCCTTTCAAATCTAGATCCATTTGCTCTGTCTGTCCGAGATATACTAATGAATGGGCTGTGTAGATACAAATGTCTTGGACAAAAGACATGCTTCATCCACTTAGTTTTCCTGGGTAGATAGTTAAGCCAAGCACCTTCACTCAAATGGCTAGATGGCCTTTGGGAAGATGCAGAATTCTTCTAATGACCCTAGGTCATAACTTGAAATAAAGTTCTAGTTTTTCAAGCCAATACACTTTAAGGTGATGTTATATGACTATGAGCCAAAGACATTAGAGTCTTTGAAGAAATAAAGTTGAGAATAACTTAAAGCACAATTGAGAGGTTTATGATGAATACAAGAGGGCTGCAACAAATGACAAGCAATGAAGTACAAAGGACAAGCTGTATAGAGGGTGTTAATAGGAAATTTGTGATAGAAAACCAAGATAGGTTCATATGATAAGAATGAGGGTCAGAATCCTTGCAATCTCAAGGCAATGTGAAGGAGCCTGCTAGCATGTTGGGTGGACACCCTGAGGAAAATTTGTGAGAGGACAAGAATGAGAGTGACACAGGTTGATGAGGCATGTAGAGGTTATGATTTATGTCACTGGAAATAATCCAGTCAATGAAGTCATCAACCTATTGGATATCAGTGGAAGAGAACAGCTCAATCACTCCAAGATCACTAGAGAGCAGATGCATTACACCCAGAAGAAATTATATAGAACACAGTAGAGAACAGCATGTTGACTTCTGTCTAGGCTGAAAGTTTTTCTACAGGGTTCTAGTTGTGTTTTCTTGGTCATACATTTGAATACCTTGTTTGTATTCTCTTTTATGGATATCCAATGGGCAGGCATGTTCCCTATATGTGTGCCCTCCATATGTGTTTATTGGTCATGCGTTTGTTTTTGGTTTTATTTTTCTGTGCGTGCCTTATCACATGGGTAGAATAATAGCACGTAATAGTATATCTGATGGGAGATCATTTTTTCTCCATTTAATATGGTAAGTTTGTTCATCAAATATCTTTTTATTTGAACTAATATATCCATTCTGGTGTGCTTAGTAAAAGTGAACATGTTGGTGGGGGCATTGTGAGTTATGGTTTTGAGTAGATACTATTTTACAAAGTTCCTCAAATCTAGTGTAATATTCTGATGGGTGTGGGTCTATGCCAAGAGAAACCATCTGAGTGTTATACTTTATTTGTTGCATTTTTTTGTTTTGTTTTGAGTTCAGTGAGTTTATCACTGGAAGAGAAAATCATGAAAAGAGGCTCATGTATTGAGCTGCAAATTCATTCTATTAAGACTATTTCCATTTTTTCCTTAGATCTCAGCATAGGTCTGGCCACCTAACTTTTTGTAAATGATCCTGCCCCTCACCTTACTGTGAAAATCTAATCCATCCATCATTATGTTCTTCAACTTCCATCCTCATCACTTCAAAATTGCTCCATATCCTCCTCTACTCCCTCTTACATTTCTTTATTGTGAGCTAAAGAAGGTTTGTTCCTCTTTTCCAAGGCTTCCTCATCTGTTTGAGACTTCCATTTTATGTTCTCCTACCTAGGCCATGGTCTAAAAACTCAAAATCTATTCTCAGATGCCATCTTGTTAATCAGATATTTTAAGGTGTTAAAACAAACTATTGATTAAAAAAAGAGAAATGGATAAATGTAAAATGTAAACAAGTTTAACTGCTGCAAAATAGTAACATTGATGGTATATTTAATGAAAATACAAGAAGGGAAAAAGTAGCTTTTTCCCAGATCTTTTTCTATATCA
Organism: Petaurus breviceps papuanus; assembly: GCF_028583685.1. Taxonomy (NCBI): domain Eukaryota; kingdom Metazoa; phylum Chordata; class Mammalia; order Diprotodontia; family Petauridae; genus Petaurus; species Petaurus breviceps. Next base: position 570,675 of record NW_027187347.1, read on the forward strand.
TATACTCATAAACAAATATTTGACTGATAGGTGAAGAAAATATAATAAGATTCAATCATGTGTCTTGCTTCTTTATCAAGCCACAAAAATTTGTTAGACAAAATTCAGGTTGTAGACTTTCCCTAAGCAGGGAGCCTTGCATGTATCTTGCATGTATATTTTAAGATCATGCAAGATTTGATGGCAGATGCAACCACAGAGATAACTTTATTCTATGATCCACTGAGTATCAGCATTATGTGAGACATCAAACAGGGATACATATGTTCACCAAAAGTCTTTGCCAGTGCCATGTTGGTGGTCTTATGCAAATTCTAAATAGAAGAAGGATTCCCTATCGATGAAGACATTCTATGGTACTCCTGTTTGTAGACAACAGTATGCTTACTATAACTTACTGACCTTTCCAGTGAGACCCAAAATCACTCCAAAAATCCTCATGTAAGTAAAAAATAACAAATATGAAGTAATACAGACTGAATAAAACACAATAGGATGGCAATATATAAGTATATACATTATGACAACCTACAAATAGCAATTATAATAGGAACAAATGAAAAATACGCAGAAAATAAGGAGATAAGAAAGGTACACAAAAAGTATTATAAGATTCTCCCACTGAGTTCACTACTAATTTATGTTATGGAAGCAGTCTTTGGAGCTCCTCTCCCAAGTGTCACTCTTCCTGGGAGGTGGGGTTCACAGAGGGCAGCTGGCTACTTATCTCCTCAAGAATTTTCAGACATTCTTAGGGGCTGGTGGGCGATTTTCTAGTACAAAAGTCTATGATTTTCCATCAGCATGCTTCCACTAGTGATTTATAGCTATTGATTAGTCAACCAGACTTAACAAAGTACAAAACATTCCCCACAAAAATCTCTGACACAGTTATTGACATACAGAGTGCAGTGGAGAGTTCAAATCTAGAGAACTCACGGGATAAGGGTCCCTGTTCAAATATTCCAAGAGTCCTTTGACAAGTATTTTGTCCCTGTCACTCTCTACTTTGTATTATACTCTCCTTTCTACCATGTTGATCTTTTTTTCTCTGTAGTCTCGATAGTTAGCAGACCATGTGGCACATAATATGTACATAATAAAAATTTGAAAATGCAATTGAATCAAACAGAAACATTTTGGGGTAATGTTTTGTTAAGGGACACTTTGAAAAGAATATTTGTTTTTTGTTATTTGCTAACTATTAAATTTAGAATTTTTCAAAAGCCAAGTGAGATTGTCATAGAATGCTACATGTGCAGTTGATTCATACTTAGTTGGAGTCAGGATTGTGGGTACAAATCCTGTCATGTGGCAACTCTGGACAATCACAGTCTCTCCCTAGGGTTCACTTATTCTCATTTGTAAAATTTGATAGCAATATGCAAATGAATTACTTCATAGGGATGTTGGGCAGTTGGGTGATACAGTGGATAGAGTACTGGATCTGGAGTCAGGAAGACCTGAGCGAGCTCAAATCTAGCCTTAGCCTCTCTTTATATTTTTGTCTTTTTGGAGGGGCAAAAGCAAGGCAATTGGGCTTAAGTGATTTGCCAAAGGTCACACAGCTAGTGAGTGTATCAAGTATCTGAGGCCAGATTTGAACTCAGGTCCTCCTGACTCCGGGGCCTGTGTTCTATTCACTGTACTGCACCACCTATGTTCCCCTAGCCTTAGACTCTTACTAGCTGTGTGACCTTAGGCAAGTCAATTTGTTTGCCTAAGTTTTCTCAACCATAAAAGGGAAAAATAATAACATGTATAATTCAGTGCTGTGGAACTCAAATGACATAATATGTGTAAAGTGCTTAGCACACTGTCTAGTACATAGGAGGTACTATATAAATGCTTGTTAGTTATCATTATCATCATTATATTGGAGGATCAAATTAGCAAATACAGGTAAAATGCATTGTCAAACTTAAGGTACTATATAAAGTCAGCCTTTACCCCTTACCTCTCTTTTCAAACATTAGTATAAGGAAAAATTAAGTGGAGAAAGAGCACAATATTGCCCAGACTACACATCATCAACACCTGACTTAGCCCACCAGTACCAATATTTCAGATGGGCATAGTATGTGGACAACGAGCTGTATTCAGATCTGAATAGAATGAGGAGACTGGGCTGAAATGCATTTGGGAAATATTTCAGCACATTCCATGATTCCAAGCTACTCACTGCTTCAAATGTCTCCCCTATTAACCTTGATATTCTTTTGGTGATGGTATATGACTATGAACCATGGGAACCAAAATCATCAAAGTAAAGAAATTGCTGGTGACTCAGAGATTACTATGGTTGTAAGTAGATTGCAGATGTCAATGATGGATCACATATGGAAAATGGACTGAATGACACCATGGTTAACATGAATGGCTGGAAAAAAGATGCAAGAATCACTTAGTTAGAATGAAGGATAAAAAAAAATGGAGAGTATTATCCATAAAAAAATAAAAGAGTCATAGGGTGATCTTCAGGATTGTGGATGAATCCTCTTTAGGAGATATACAAAGTCTAAAGTTATGCAGGATTGAAGGGACATGGTTGAATTGTGATTAGCACCTGTGGAGAGAATACCGCCCCCCCCCCCAAAGAGGAGAACATAAGACCTTTGAAGCACAAGCATTTTGACAACCAAGAGTCTAAAATCAGAATTATGGAAGTAATTCACCTTTTGCCCTTAGGAAAACTCAATAAATGAAAAAAAAATTTAAAACCTAATGAATTAAAAGCCCTTACCAAAAGACTGAGTATTTAAATAGCCATCTCCCCTAGTATATGCAAAATCCTCTTTGGTTTGCAAAATTTTAATTTACACACAAATTTTTGATAAACACATTTAGTGTATAAAGAAAGGCATACCTATATGCATGAACAACCACACTGATCAAAGGAACATCTCTTAATGAGCACTACTAACCTAATCTTTCATCTGAATGTGCTTTTGATCATTCAAGTTGTCACCCTAATTTATTAGGGAAGCACAGAAAAGCTGGTCTCTTGTGCGACAGTTCTCAAAGAAGCAAAATCTCTTTTGATTTCACTTTGAAAATAAAAAAAAACATCACTATGAGCCCTGTTTTACAACTGACATTGTAAAACAGGAGAATAGGAATTAGGAAGCTCTTTAGTTGAGATCAAACTGGAAACCCCTTCCTAAGATGTTGAGAAAAAGTTTGGGTCAGCATTTAATAAATGGCAAAGACTTTGGCCCTCAAAAAGTACCACTGGATATTTGTATGCCAGCAGCTGGCTCCTTTTCTTAAGGAGGACTCAGTGTAAAAAATTTTGAATGAGGGTAAAATGACTAAAGTTTTACCAAATTGATTTCAACAAATTGAAAAAAATAGTCAGCAAATATTTTTATAGTGTCTAATAGATGCTAGGTACTGAGGAAAATACAAAGTTAACCATAACAGAGATCCTCCTCCCAATGAGCTTGTGATTAAATTGATTCCCTTTAAGATTTTTTTGGGGGTGGTGGAGAGAAAGGGTTGGGGCAGTTGGGTGGCACAGTAGATTGAGTGCCAGGCCTGGAGTCAGGAAGACTCATCTTCTAAGTTCAAAACCAGCTTCAGAAACTTACTAGCTGTGTGACCCTGGGCAAGTCAGGTAACCCTGTTTGCCTTAGTTTCCTCATCTGTAAAATGAACTGGAGAAGGAAACAGCAAACTACTCCAGTATCTTTGCCAAGAAAACCGCAAATGGGGTCATAGAGAGTCAGACATGACTGAACAACAACAAAGAAAGGGGTGTGTGTGTGTGTGTGTGTGTGTGTGTGAATTAAGCTTAGCAGAGGGCCTCTGGGGGGAAAAAATATTTCTCATTAGGATTATAGAAGTAGAAATAGAGGGAGGTGAGAAGACAGGAAGCCCAACTCTCTCATTTTACAGATGCGGGAAGTAAAGTCAATAGAGGTTATTGTTGTTTGTCCTTCATTCTGGAAAAAGGTTGGTGACATCAGGAAGTTAATGCCATAACTTGCAAGTGAATTGGATTTAAGTGAGGCAGGGCTGTGCAGAGTCATCAGCCTCAATCTCTCCTATAGAGCCATCTGGGTCCAATGGCAAGACAGAGATCAAGATGGCTAGACATGGCCCAGGATGCAGTGGGAGACCTTGGCCTTTTAAGTTAAAGTCATTAACAGGTCTCCATTTGACTGAGGCAACACCCATTCAGTCTTCCCCTCCTGGATAAAGAATAAGTGGTCTATCCAAAGTCACACTAAAAGTAGATAGATGGATAGATGAAAAAAGCATTTATTAAGCACTTGCTACTTGTTAATCACCAGACTAAGAAATGCATATGCGAATGTATGTAAACAAGATAGTTTCTACTGTCAAGCAACTTGCATTATAATAGGGAAGACAAAAAATAAAGGGGAGATTGAAAGTAGGGAGAAAAATGAAGGGAAAGGAAAAGAAAGAAGAGATGGATAGCTGTGTGGAAGCAAGGCTGCTGGTGAGGAGTTGGAGCAGTTTGGAGAGTGACCTGATCAAGAAGTGAAGTGAGCATGGTGAGGGCCTCTCATGACATGGCAGTCAGGCCAAGGACTCACCGATCAGGAAAGCAAGTCCCAGGGCAGAAGCATCGAAGGGTTAAGACTGCTGTCAAGGTAGGGGAGCAGTCTCTAGAGTGAATGAAGCTTGGGAAGTAAGTGATGTAGCCAAGGTTTGAACCCAGATTCTTTCACTCCAAATCTTGCATCCTTCCTATGGCTATGCTCCCTACTTCCTTTCCCTCATGGAAGCCTTCTTAATGATAAGCCATATCAAATTATTTCAAAAATAAACACTGAGCAATTGTTTTCAGTAATTGTAGTGGTTGAATAATTGTAATGATCCATCTTGGTCCCAGAAAAGAGATGAGGATGTACCTTCTTTCCCTTGAGAGAGATGTGGGAGACTATGGGTGAAAAATATTGCATATATTGTCAGATATGGTCGCTATGTCAGGTTTGCTTAAATGATATTGTTTCAAGAGAGGGCTTGCTGAGGGGAGAAGTGTATCTAGAAACAACTGAAGTAAAAATAAAAGTCATCAGCACAAAATTATTTTTTAATGAAGCCTAAGATGTCTAGTTATTACAATTCTTGGTATAGCACTCTTTCTTAGAATTTAGAAGGAAAAACAAATAACAGGGGGGAAAGTACTAGAAATGTTATTTACAAGGAAATGAGCCTAAGGCATTATTCAGCTGAATTACAGAATTACATTCATTGACATACATGGAAACCTCACAAAAAAAGACCCTACTGAAGGACATTGCCTACTCTGGTTAGACTGAATGAAAGGGCAAAGGAGGGGCCCTTAGATAAGGTAGAATATAAGGAATATTTCAGATGGGAATGTTATATGCAAAACCATTTATGAAATAGAGCACATATCAAGTTATAGAGTGGGATCACAAGTAGCATTTTAAACTCCTCCAAAGAACTCCCATGCATAGAAAAATCTGGGAAAACTGATATTAAGATATGCCATCAAGGGCTTATAATATTGATTATGAGAGAAGAGTAAAAAGGTGAGAAAAAAAACTTTCATGTAATGTCATATTTGAAAAGGGCAGAGGAGCTCTTTTATCTTCTCTGAAAGTTCATAAAAAGTATTTAATTCATGAGAATGACAGTAAATTGTACATGTTAGAGAAAAAAAGCCTACATTATCCCACCTGCAATACCAGTTCTTTTTATGCAGTCAATTGGCAAATCTGTTTCCTTCTTGCCTCATCACTCAAATTCATTCATTTTTTTCCGTTATATAAAAATCACCTCCCTATTCATAGAATCACAGATTTTTGAACTGAAAGTGACCTTACAAGTCATCTAGGAAAATTCCCATATTTTACAAATGAGGATATCTGACATCAGAAGGGTTGAATAACTTGTTAAAAGTAGCAAGTGGTAGAAAACTGAGATCCAAACTTAGATCTTATGATGCCAGTCAGTCCTTTTTTTGTTTTTTTTTCTTATTTAAACTATACCACTTTATATATCATTCAGATCATATGATTCTTTCTTAACTGCAGTTCAGCATACTCAGTCTAGGAAAATTCCACCAGAAAAATTTCCCCCAATAGAATAATTCATTTTTCTAACCCAACAATCTCTGGTTTATCCCTTTCTGGCAAAATATCTATTTATTGAGGTTTATTTTATGTTGCTTTATCTTTTCTCTGGTATGAGACTATAAACTATTGATATCCTTATTAGACTAGCTCAGAGGTTATTAATCCCTCCATGGATAAACTTCAGGAGATCCATAAGCCTGGATAAGGGGAAAAAAATACATCTTTATTTTCACTAACATTTAAATGGAATTTGGCATTTCCTTCAATTATTTAAAAATATTTTTCTGAGAAGAAGGTCCTGTGAGAAGAGATCCATAGATTTTTACCAGATTGTCAAAGGGGTCCATCACACACACACACACACACACACACACACACACACACACCTGTTAAGAATTATTGGGTCCTTGGGTTTTACATTTCCTTGCCTGACTATACCGAAGGGAAATGGAAGAGTTCTTGAATAATTTCTTCCTCTTCTTCAAAAAAGCTTATCTCCTGAGGAGGAAGGAATCACTTAGCTAAGTCTGTTTTCCATCTAGCTCCCAATGTTGTGATAACAAAGGCTAAGTTGGAAGAGAGGTTTGTGCTGTAAGAAGACACTAATGGTATTCACTGGACTCTAAAGTGTATTGTTGATAATTCTGAAGTCTAAAAGTAATTAACATTAAACAGCAAACAATGAAAACAGCATTATCATCAGGAAACAGCACATACAGAAAAATAGTTGAGAGCCTAGAGTAAAGTTGTTGCCAGGAGAAACCCTCTGTATTTATCTTTAAGATACAGCTGGTGAGGAATGGTATGGTTTTGACCTAAATCTGCTTTTGTTCTAAGGGATAAACTTTTCCTCTTCTGTTTCTAGAAAGGAAGTCCTTTGTCATTTCTTTTTTGAGTCACTTACTAGACACTAATGGGGTAAGTGTTTTCCTAGTTTATATCCTTCTGTCTTATTCTACCAAGGCTGCCAAGTAAGATGCTGTCTTCATCATTCCCCACTAGCATGGAGAAAGGTTTGCAGCAAATAACTTCTGAATGAGCTTCTCAAAGCCCTGAGATTTGACTCTGATGCCTAATCTAAACAGTTGAAAAAAGGCTGTTACAAAGTCTTAGAACTGATCCTATTCTGTTCAGTTTTGGCTTTGTTTTGATAGGTACTAATAAATAAATGCAGCTTGCATATAGAAGGGAAGAAATAAATTTGGTTCATAGATCTAGAACAATATTTCTCAAACTTTTATCTTGGGACCCCTTTATGCTCTTAAGACTTATTGAGAAAAAAAGAAAAGAAAAAAATTATTGAGGCTGCTAAAGAGGTTTTGTATATATAGGTGATAACTATTAATATTTATCATATTAGAAATTAAACCACAAATTTTAAAATGTATATTAATTCACTTAAAGTGACAGCAGTAAACTCATGTGTTCATATAGATAATACATTTATATGAAAAATCATTACTTTAAAAAATTACTGAGAAGAATGGCACTGTTTTTTATATTTTTTGCAAATCTCTTTTAATGCCCAGCATAATGGAAGACAAATGGATTTTCATATCTATTTTTGGATTTGACCTGTTGTGATACGTTACTTTAGTTGAAGTTGATAAAGAAAATCTAGCCTCACACAGGTAGATGGAAAAGGGAAGAGTTTTTGAATAGGCAAATAATGTCTTAGTATTATTATGAAAATAATTTTGACCTCATGGACCTTCTGAAAGGTCTTGGGAATCCCTAGGGGTCCATGAGCTACACTTTGAGTATTTGTTGATGTAGGGTTTGAAAGGAATCTCAAAGATCAACAATTCGAATGCTTCATTTTGCAGATGAAGGGACTGAGGTCCAGTGAAATTTTGGGACTTGCACAAATTCTAAAGGTAGTAAGCCTCAGTGGTATGGTTTGAACCCAGTCATCTGACTCCAGAATTAGTGCTGCATCTCTAAGCAATTTTGGCATCTAAAGCTATACCACTCACCAAATTTAATTAAACAGTTTTTATTTTGTTTATCTATTTTGTTTATTTTATATAATCTAATGCCATTTAGCTTGGCAGTAGAATAGAAAACTCATGCATGTTCTCATAGTGCAGATTAGCAAAAAGAACTGAAAGACTGCAACTGTTTTGTTTGGACTTATATTGGAGGCATTGCTTTATTTGAAGACACCTGTACCCCAGCTGGAAGTCCTTGCTCTTTCCATGCAAGCTATCCAAGTTTCTCATATTTCTATGTGCCCTATATCTATTTTGGGGAACCTAAAGTAATAGAAAATTCCACATGGCCCTCATTAGTATAATTAATTTCATTACTTTTCTTAAAAAAAAGAACTTATAAATACCTCAAGATGACTTTTATTTTGGTTATTGTTTTGGGCATTTTTGTATATATGTGAAACTGTGTCTCTCTGTTTCACCCAGCCTGAAAGTGACCACTGCGCGGACCAATCTCACTATTACTTGGCATGGAAGGAAGCTTTGACCTGCTCCATTTCTAGCCTGGTCCATTTCATTCCTCATTAGGCAATTTTGAGTTCTCCAGAAGGCACAGCCATTTCTTGTGTATGGCTTATATGTTGTTGTTTTTTCCTTAGTTTCTGAAGAGAACCAAAGATGTCACAGGGTGGTGTGTGGACTCATGGGTGAACTGGATTTAAGTGAGGCAAAGTTGCACAAGGTAGTCAGCCTCATACTCTCTTCCAGAGTCACTGAAGTCCGGTGGCAAGGCAAAAGTCAAGATGATTGACAACGACTTGGAATATGGTGGATGATTTTGGCATCTTCATGTCTAACTAAGCTCTAAGCACTCCACAGCTCCTGCTTCAGCCACCTTCACAGCCATCGGAACAAATTGTTCTCATCCATTCATTCCACCAAGGAAAGTCTTCACATGCTTGGGGTAGTCATCCGCCTAAGTCACTAACAGGTTTGAGGCCTGTCTGTTACGTTCCACCTGGCCTAGCCCATCTGTCGAGATGATTTTCCCAGGGTGTGGCCACTGCACATGATATGGTTTCTTGGAGTCTGGTGAGAGCTGCGTGCCAGGTGGATGCCACAGTTGGATGAGCAGCCCTGAAAAGAGCTCAGCAAGCCCTCACACCAGAGGTGCCAGTCCTGTTTGGACATCCCTTGCACCCCAGCTTGTATACAGACAGTTATTTGTATACTATCTCCCTCCCTTATTGGACTGTGTACTCCTCAAGGGCAAGGCCTATCTCTAATCTTTCTTAATATCCCCAGCACTTCTCAACAATGTGTCACATTAGTGGGCTCTCAATGCTTAGTGATTGAATTGACTAACTTTGAGGTGGAGCCCCCTTGACTGATTACAGTGGGGACAAAGTTTAATTATTCGCTAGAAAGAAAACACATCGATTTAAAAAAATCATTCACATGCTAATATTAAAAGCTTGCTGTTTAAGGAACTGTGCTCATGAGACCAAGGGAGAAGTGCAAGACATAGTCCTTGCCCTTAAAAAGCTTATTGGGAGCAGTTAGGTGGGGCAGTGCTTAGAGTGCTCAGCCTCAGCCACTTATTAGCTGTATGACAGTGGACACGTTGCTTAACCCCAATTGCCTCACTAAAAAATAATTTATTTTGGGGTAGCTAGGTGACACAGTGAATAGAACACCAGCCCTAGCATCAGGAGGACCTGAGTTCAAATCCCACCTCAGACACTTGACACACTTAATAGCTGTTTAAGCTTGGGCAAGTCACTTAACCTCAACTGCCTTGCCTTCCCCCCTGCAAAAAAAAGGACATCATAAAACTTATTGAAAAGGGGAAGGTCAGGTTGCAACCAACATATGTCACCCTCACCACTCATCACTTGAACCCTAATTCTGCATTGCACTGTCCAAATGGCCTGGGTCTCTAGTCAAGGTGGCACAATAGGGAAGTCAACCCTAGTGGGAACGAATTTCTAGAACAGGCATGTGGTAGCCCCAGGAGCCTGAGAAGCTGCAGCTGTTGGGATTTAGGGGGGGAATTCCTAATCTCTGCATCCAAGTCTCAGTTCTGACTGGGGTCAAAGTTCATTGACTAAGATATAACCCTGGGCTTCAAGTTCTACTCATATGCCTTCCTGGAATGGGAATAAGGTAGTCAACTGACAAAAACAAAATGAAACAAAACAAATAACAAAACAAAAACCTATGATTATCAGAACGAAGTCCACAAAATTAAGAAAGTCTGAAGAGGAGGTATGGGGTGGGGTGGGGGGCAAAATCCATCATACTTCTGACTAGGCCTTTAAAGTTGGTACCTATAAAAATTCAAATTGATTAAATCTGCAGAATACTTTGAAAAATTCATGAGGCATTGTAATTAGGGGAAAAGAGTAAGGCTAGGAATCTCCTTCAGGTAGAGAGAGTCCTGTTATTCCACAAAAAGACTTCTAAATTTAGTAATCTGATTCTTTCTTTTCCAGAAGGGGCAATCTTTGCATGATAGCCCAAATCTCGACTGATAAAAGGTATAAATATAAATAAGGTATAAATAAAAAATGCTATTGAGTCAAAAAAAATAGTTATATTTTTACTTTTTCTTTGGAGGCAAGCAGGATAAAATGACTTTCCCAGGATCACACAGCTAATTGGTATCTGAGGTTAGATTTGAACTCAGGTACCCCTGACTCCAGGGCTGGTGCTCTATCTGCTGTGCCACATAAATGCCCCCAATAATTTAAATAATTCAACAGTAATGAATACCCTTGTATATGTAAGTGAGGTCTGGTTGAATAAGATTGTGTTGGAATTTTACATCATGAGAATTGAAAGAACTGACTAGGAGTCTGAAGATCTTGGTTCTAGTTCCAACTCAACTGTGTGAACACATGACCACTTTGGGCCTTGATTTCCTCATCTGCACAATGATACTAAACCAGTATCTGCTTCTCAGGAGTCCCGTGAAGATCAACTAATACATGTATGAAAGCACTTTGTAAGCTGTACTATTACTAATACTAATGAATTATACATTTTAAATGTACTCTCTTAGAAGGCAACTAGAGCCTTGCAACTTCAAATACAGTGTTCCTTCTACTGGCCATCTTAGTCATGGATCACTTTGGTGGTTGTAGAAGAGAAACAAACATTCTGTTTTTATCATCCCAGTGTCAGGATGAAAAATATAATGATTCTTTTATTTGAACTAAAAAAAAAGTCGAGGTAGGTAATGAATGGGACAGCTAGGTAGTACAATGCATAGAATGCTAGCCTACAGTCAGGAAGATCTGAGTTCAAATCCAGCCTCAGATATTTACTAGTGTGTGTTACTTAATCCTATTTGCCTTAGTTTCCTCATCTGTAAAATGATCTGAAAAAGGAAATGAATGGCATACCACTCCACTATCTCTGCTAAGAAAACCCCAAATGAGGTCATGAAGAGTTATGACTGAATGCAATTCAATTACAGCAAAAAGTACTGAATAGATTGTAATTTTATTTTGGTTCACCAGGAAACATGTATTTTGAATTGTTAGATTGTTCATTTTGACCATGGGATAAAAACAAACAATGTCCACTTGCCCTTAATAGCCACCACAGTGGCATATCACCAAGGATGCCTGAGAATCAAATCCTCCAAACAAGGTGACAGAGTGAGAAGAACAGGCAGGTAGAGAGACACAGAGAGAATGAAGATTAAGGGAATGGGGTCGGGGGGAGGGCTGTACTTGGATGCCAGCATCTCCAGAGCCAAGTAGTCCCTCCTGGTAGAATCTGGGCATCATTATAACAGCTACTTCCAAGGCTAGAAGCCAAAGGCTGAAATGATAAATAGCAGCTCTTATGAGGTCCCAGCCTGGCAATGGATTCGTGATTAGTCCAAGAAAAATTCAAATGGACAAGCTGGTTATATTAGTCTCTTAATTGTAGCAGGATCCTGTTGGCCTTATATTTATTAGAATGGATATAATTTCTTATCTTGGTCTATCAAGGTTTGTCTGCTATTTTCCAGTGAGCTTATGAACATTTAAAGGCTATAACTCAAATAATCAATTGATGAAACTTTATACAATTGTGTGCCTTTTGTTCATTAGCACATTTTGTGTACATGCATATTAAAAAGGTGATTTTTAATAACTTGAATATCTACAAATGCTTAAGCACCAATTCATACCCCCCTCCCCAGGTAAAGTCCTCCCATATCTCAGTCATTACCTCTCAACATAGTAGTTCAGAGCTAATTTTTAAATATGAGTTTCTGCAAATATAATAGCATAAAGGGAATAATGTAGTAAGATTTCCAGCCTGGATATTTAAAAGTTCATCATGTATGCTGTACTGACATGGCATTCTACACTTACTTATCTCCTAAGGAAAAGATGAGAACAAAGATATGCTCTAATATCCTATAGTATCAAATGTATGGTATTAATTAATGACTGTATAACCTGAAAGACAATGAGAATAGAAAGCTGCTGTGTGCAGCCAGTATCCCCACACTGAAACTGATGAACTAGGAAGAGATAGGCTCAAATACTTGTTTGCTTTGTGTAACTTAAGTGTAAGCACCGGTTCTGTTTGGTTAATTCAGTGCATGAATAAAACATGAAAAATTCAACAAAGAGAGGAAGAAGGGTTAGTTCAAGAATTCATATCAAGACAGCTGAGCTTACCTGAATCTCAAATAGGAGCTGTTTTTAAAAAATCACTTAACTGAAAGTAGATCAAGGCATAGTGGGAGTAGGAGAAGCATTAGGGTGAAGTTGGCTGCCGGCAATTTACCAGAGACTCAGTGAGATCCTACTTCTAAGGATTTCTTCCCAATACACTAAAAAATAAGCAACTCTACCAGTAAATTTTTTGTAAAATCTTCTGCCTGATCTCAGGAAATCTGGAATATTCAGCTAGAATAAAATTTTCTCTAGATCCAAAACCCAGCAATCTGCATGCATATACACATATATAATTAGTCCTATGACAAAACAATGATATTTAAGAGTCCCTGTGCTTAGGCCTTGAGAACTTAGTTTTCTTCTTATCACAAACAACTCTCCTTCTAATTAACTTGTCATTACCTCACTCTCAGGTCAGTTATATTTACTGGAACAAAAATTCAACTAAACAACATTTACTGAGCTTCTACTATGTGCATGGGGGTGTATGAGTTCTTCAGGGAAGACTAGTGCCTCTGGTGTGAGGGCCACTGAGCCCTTTTTCAGGGCTGTTGGCACTCAACTCACACCTGTGGCTCCAAGAAGCTGTTGTATGCACAGTGGCCACACCCCAGTAAAACAATCTCAGTAGACAGGCTAAACCAGGTTGAGGATAACCAACAGGCCACGGAAATTAAAAGAACTTACTAGATCTAAAGACCTTGGTTCTGATTCTGACTCAGACAACTAACTATATGAATCTGAGCCTGTCTACCCCAAGCATACAAAGACTTTCTCAGTGACACAAGCAGGTGTGAACAATTTGTTCCAATAGGCCATGAAGGCAGCAGAAAGAAGTACCATGGAATGCTTAGAGTTTGGTGAGACTCCAAGATACCAATGTTAACCACTGAATCCTCAACCATCACCAGTCTTCTTGACTTTTGCCTTGCCACTGGACTTCAGTGACTGGGAGAGTGAAGCTGACAACTAAGCCTCACTTAAATTCAATTTATGTGCAAGTTAAAAGACACCACCTAAACAATTTTACCATTTTACATTTGACTATTTACTACATCATTATTCTATTATTTTACTCCTCAAAGTACTGTGTAATGGGCAAGTGACAAAGCAGCAAGTGTGCGTGCACTGGGAGCTATAGTCAAGACTCTTCACACAGGTAGACCAAGGCACAGGAGCATCTTCTCACTGAACTGAAGCATCAGTGGGATTCTCCCCCTGGGGGTCTGAGCAGCATTTTGAAGGACCCCACTTATCACCTTCTGGCATCAGGAAAGGGCTAGAAAAGGTGCCTAAAAATTGTCTGTTTTGCCTAACCTGAGCCTGGCCTGCTTAGCAGAGTAGGTAGGGATCCTACCTGGCAGTCAAATGTACAAAGAAATGTAGAAAAAATTTTTGTAAAGACAATTCCATTCACCATTACTACATGAAATATGCTCATGCTTATGGATGACATGACATCTAGTAGACCCGAAAGACAAAGAGCTCTCATTATGAGAGAACTCAGCAGGTATCTCATCTAAATAGCAGCCCTGAGTGAAACAAGGCTGGCAAACAGAGGCCAGCTACCAAAGTTGGAGCTGGATACAGATTTTTCTGCTGTGGCCACAGTGATGGAAAGTATTGTGAAGCTGGCATTGGTTTTGCAATTAAACAAATGTAGTCAACAAGCCTGGATGCCTCCCAAAAGGAGTGAATGACAGGCTCATTACAATGTGATTACCACTTGCAGGAAAACGCCATGCTACTATCATCAGTGCATATGCTCCCACCATGCAAACCCTGATTAGGTCAAAGTACTTTATGAAGACCTGGAGAGCTTCATCAGCAATGTACTGAGAGAGGACAAACTACAATTCTGGGTGACTTTAATGCCAGAGTAAGAACAGACATGGCAAGGATTCCTTTGGAGGAATGCAATCAGAAACACCAATAGCAACAGGCACCTACTACTGAAGACCTATGCATCCCATGACCTTCTCATCACCAACATTGTCTTCCATTTACCTAAATGCAATTAAACTTCATGGAAGCACCCTTACAGCAAACATTGTTATTGTAAGGAGAATAGACAGACAATATGTGAAAGTAACAGAAATGATGTGTGGTATAAAATGCTGGATTGATCATAGAATTATTCTCTTCAAGCTAAACATCTTCATTCAACAAAAGCAGGGACCTAAGGCAAGGCAAAGACTTAATGTCAACAGATTAGAGTGTTTCTTTATGCACAATTTGTCACTGACTTGGAAGCAAAGCTGAGCCAACACATGGTTAGCAACAGTGGAGCATCATAGGAGTGGGCAGCTTTCACTGAATTTACTTATCTGGACTGGAAAGTCTGCAAACATCAAGATTGGTTTGATGAAAATAATAGGGAAATTCAGCAGCTACTAAATGAAAAACAAGAACTCCACAGGGTTTACTACCAGGATATTTCATCTGAGTCTAAGAAGGTAGTGTTCTACTCCAATAAGCGTAAAGTACAAATGAAGCTTAGTGAAATGCAGGATTCTTGGCTCAGTAAGAAGGCAGATGAAATTCAACTTTACACTGGTAGTAACAACCCAAAACATTTCTATTTTGCCTTAAAAGCTATTTATGGGACAAACACCTACAGTACATCTCAATTCTCAGTGCTAATGAAGCCGCAATGATTAGTGATAAGCACATGATCCTGGAGAGAAGGGTGAACACTTCCACTGTATTCTTAACAGACTGTAATCAATGCTGAAGCCATTGATCGTATATCTCAGGTTGAAGTAAATCCCTTTCTAATCAAATTTCCAACTGAAGAAGATTGGAGTTCCATTAGGCTCTTCTTATGTGTCAAAATAGCTGGTGAGGATTCTTTTTGCTGAGATTTATAAGGCAAGTGGTCTACTGTTCATACAAAAATGGACTGAGATCTGGGTTATACGGCAAGGGGAGGTGATCCTCAAGGAATTTAAAAATACCTCCATCACCCATCTCTATAAAGACAAAGGAAATAGGTTGTCCTGTGACAATCACAGGGGAATCTCTCTTTAAAAATTGGCAGCAAGATTCTTGCTAAAGGCTGATAATTAATAGACTTATCCTTTACCTGGAAGATGGTTCTGAAGCCAGTGTGGCTTCAGAAAGGTCTGAGGAATGGTGAATATGGTATTTGTTGCCCAATAACTCCAGGAGAAATGCCAGGAGCAGAACAGACATCTGTACACAACAATCTGACCAAGGCCTTTGATACTGTCAGTCATGAGGGTTTATGGAAAAATCATGGCAAAATTTGATTGCCTTGAGAAGTGCATCAATATTATATATCAGATGACATGTGTGCCTGCATTCTGAATAATGGACAATACTCTTACACTGCTCAGTCACCAATGGAATGAAGCAGGGCTATGGACTTGGTCTTTGATTCTTTTTTTAAATTTTTCAGCACTTTTGTTGGATGCCTACAATGAAGATAGAAATGGCATCATGGTCAGCAGCCTCACTGATGGTAAATTATTTACCTTGAAAATGCTACAGGCCAAGACTAAAATGGAGGGAAAGTTGTTGTGCAACTTTTTGCTCACAGATGATTGTGATTGTGCTTTCAATGTAGCCTCTGAGGCTAAGATGCAACAGGATGTGAATTGATTCTCTGCTGCTTATGCTAACTTTGGTCTGACAAGTAATACCAAGAAAACAGAGATTCTCCACCAGTCAGCACTGCAGTATTCATACAGGGAGCCATCGGTTACAGCAAATGGAGAGATTTTGAGTGCTGTGGATAAGTTCACTAACCTTGGCAATATACTTTCCGGGGATGTCTACATAAATGACAAGGTTTACATGCATTGCCAGAGCTAGGCTAGTGTTTGGGAGGCTCCGAACGAAAGCATGGGAGAGAAAAGGTATTAGGCTACCTATCAAACTGAAAGTCTATGGACCCAATGTGATGGCCTTTTTGTTGTATGCTTATGAAACCTGGACAGCTCATGAATGTTATGTCAAGAAATTAAATTCCTTCCATTTGAATTGTCTTCTGAAGAGTCCTTTTCTCAAAGTGATCCTGAAGCTAATAGCTCTATCTTATATTACACAGTTATCCATTGGCCTGTATTTATGACATGAACCTAAACCCATATCTAGCATATTCCTTGACTTTTTTACAGTTTAAAACTGTGATGACCTTCCCCAATGCCATTTTGCCCCCAATCCAGGAGTGTCCTAGAGTCAGCTCAAATAGTCTCAGAAGAGTGCTAAAAGGACTCATGATAAAACATGCTATCCAACTCCAGAGAAAGCACTGATAGTGTCTGAATAGAGACTGAAGCACATTATTTTTAACTTTCTGTGTTTCTTTGCTTTTTCTGTTTTTTCCTTTCTTTCTTTTATTCTTTTTTTGGTTCAAGTCTTCTTGCACCAAATGACTAATATGGAAACATTTTATATAATTTACATGTATAACATATATTAATTGCTTATTGGTTCGAGGAGGGGATAGGGATAGAATTTGGAAATTAATTTTTTTAAATACAAAAGTTAAAATTGTTTTAATATGTAATTAGGGAAAATAAAATAAATATATTTTAAAAATCTGCCATGTATGCATTTTTATCATGGAGAGTTGATTATTGGATAATTACTAGCATACTACTTTCTCAACCCCACTAATACAGAGGACAACTTGGTGGGGGGCTGGTTGATAGAGATAGCC
>NW_027187347.1:589134-610003 GCF_028583685.1 Petaurus breviceps papuanus
AAATATATTCTGGGGTTCAAAGAATGGCGTTAAGTGAGATCAAATATAGTCCTAAGGAATCTTCAGGCTGCTATAAGAATTCTCATGCTCAAGAAAGCCAAAAAATGGAGTGGTAGCTACAAGAATGGTGTGATCTAGTTTCCAAAGGATTAAAGAAACTAAGTTGTTTTTAAATTCATCAGTGAAGGAGCCAGGGGGGAAAAAGAAGCTTTTTGTTGACTGAGGAAAAACTTCAATTAAGGCAAATATTGAATCTATTCAAAAATCATTTTAGAACATAATTCTAAATTTGGGACCTTTCAGTTTGTCTCTGGGAAAACAGCAGACTCTCAGTTTTTATTTTATCTAATTCCCTTAAGAGTCTCAGAAAAAGGATTATGAATCACTTTAAACCTAAATTCATTAACACACATCATGTAGGTTTCCATTTATATGAGGAAGAAAAAACAGCAAGCAATTCACGATTTTGATTTGTGTCTTTAAAAAACTTTCACATACAGTGGATTCAGTAAAAAGGAAGTTTTTAGGGAAACTCAATATTTTATGAAAGCCAAAACTTTTCACAAAAGTAGTAGAGAGATGTTTGAAATCTAAACCAAAGGTAAATTTCCTTATCTCTACTCATAATGGATTTGTTCCCTGACTATCTTTAAAGTCAAAACTTTGTTGTGACTCATGTACAAGTCAAGTGAAAGCTAACTTTAAATAAAGCTGGATTCCTCCCTATTTTTACAAATATTCATGGAAAAAATATCTGCTTCTTTATTGTAATTAATAGAAGACACCTCCCCCACAGATGGAGGTTTTTTTTTTTTATCCATCCTGAAATAAGAGAAGAAAAACAGTATGGCACTGCTAAGCAATGGAGAAAACACTCCAAAACAGCACATGATTAGACATCTGGTTGTATTTGAAAATGTCTCTCGAAAATTTGAGTTTCAGTAGGCTAGCATGCCATGTTCTCATATACAGTACAGGTTATCACTGGCATCATCCTTAACATATGAATCATCTACTGTGTTCAAGCTGTGCCAATAATTAATCCATCTTTTGTGTCAACCCTTACTGTCCTTTAATCATTGAATGGGCGTGTCTTCAGACAAATTAAGATCTGGAAAAGACCTTCATTTGAAAGGTCAGGATCACCCACTGCATCTTGGGTCATAGTCAGTCATCTTGACCTTTGTCTTGACACTGGACTTCAGTGACTCTGGAGGGGACAGTGAAGTTGACGACTTTGCACAGCTCTGCTCTGCTTATATCCAATCCACTTCAAGACACCAACCCTCCTGATGTCATCTGTCATCTTTGAGAATGAAGAATGAAAAACAACAGGCTGTGCTCAAGTAGAATTTCAGCAAAAGCATCAAAAACTGTGAATAAGTTTCTCTTCTTTGTTAGGAAATTACTCTGCTGGGTGTCCTCTCGTCTTCTCCTCCACCACGTGGGTACCCCAGTGGTTTGGCCAGCTGCCTTCCTGTGATCCACCTGCCAAGACATGCCACTGCTCCAACATCTGGTTCGTTGTGTTTGTGACCCACCAAGGAAACAGCTGTTTAGAGCTAGGTATGCAAGGCCTGGCCTCAGAGGTGGTCTGTTACTACTCTCTAAAGGCAGAAGTCATTGCAGAGAGAGTTGAGCAATATAGAGAATGGAACACAGAGACAGCTAATACAGATTTGGATTTTGTCTGGTCATTGTAAGACGAGTCTGACACAGTTCTAAAAACTGTTCTGAGTACATTATATGTTCAACAATCAGAGTTATAATGAGGAGAGGATGACCAGGGCTTTGCCTGACAGCAACAACAATCAGAGGGGCAATGATAGCACTTTGAGCTCTGCAGAGGCAACTAATTTAGCATCTAGTTCACAAGAAAAATTAGTCAAATTAATAGGCCACCAGACAGCAACTTCCATTCTTCAACAGCTGTACTCTAGCTGAACTTTTACCTGGCCCAACCCTCTCTGTTCTTCACTCTCAGAAGTGGACTGTGTTCTGTGGCCTCGCCAAATTGAGTATGCATGTAATGCTCCTTTCCCCAGTTTTTTATTGTACCATTTGTCCCAAGTGTAAAGATTTTTTTAAAGGAATGAGGGTTAAGTAACTTGCTCAAGGTTACACAGCCAGTTATTTCTGGGTGTGGTGCTGAGTGTCTGAGCCCGGGATTCGATCTCCAGGTCATACCAACACTGGAGCCGCTGCTTTTACTCGCTGAGCCACCTGGCCACCCCTAAGCAATTGGGGTTAACTTGCTCAAGGTTACACGGCCAGGTGTTTCTGGGTGGGTGCTAAGTGTCAGCGCCCGGGATTCGATCTCCACGTCTTCTGTCTTCTCTACTCTGGAGCCGGTGCTCTTACTCGCTGTGCTACCTGGCCGCCCCAGGTGTAAAGATTTTTACTTATATTTCTGATCACAATCCTGCATTTGGAATGGGAGTGAGTATCCCTGTGCTATTGGTGACTGAGCAATGAATAAATTGAGGAAGTTGTTGATGCATGTAAGGATTTTCTTCGAATCCTGGAGCTTAAGAACACCTCTTTGTTCTGGAAAATCACTTCAATCCTGAAACTCATACCCAGGATGTATACTATGCCCCTGAGGCCCTTCTTCTTGACTAGAGAGTGAAATGCTTCTCCCAGAACCCCCTTTAAAAAAAGGAACCCTAGCTACCCATCCCCTCATTTATCACCAGACTATCTTCTCTGCACTTCTCCATCCCTCCAGTGCTTAACACAGTGTCTCTCATATAGTAAGTGATTAACAAATGTTCATTGACTGACTAAGTGTAGCTCCTATCTATAAAAGCAGTCTATTAACCTCCACATCACTAGCAAGACAAAGCACCGAGCAGAGTTCTTGGCTCATCCCACATTCTACTATACTATGCACCTTTTGGATAGCCCTTGGTAATCTCATTTGCCCTACGTGGCAGCCTTTATGCTTATTTTGATCAAATTTCATCTGTAAAACAAAACAATGGGTAGGGGTGAGAGTCAGGGAAGAAGAGAGCTTACATTGTGCTCCATCCCCCTGTACCCAAGGATTGGTATAAAATACCCTAGGAGAATGAGAATAGATAAACATCATCATTTCCTGTTTCTCTCTGGTCCATTTATTCTTATCCACTCCCCAGCCAAAGTACTCATTTCTATTGTTCTTCTTTGTTCCTTGAAAAAAATTCACTTTGGATTCCTATTTCTTACCACTTGCCCTCCTGTCTCCTTTCTCATCCCACATCATACTTGAGAATTTTCCTCCAGGCTCAGTGTTATTCCTCTCTTCTTTTTTCTCATTATACCAGATTCTTTGGAGGGCTCAACTATCTCTACATTGATATGAAAATTTATGCCTCCATCTCAGAGCTCCATCATTTGATATGTACTCATACATTTCCAACTGTCCTTAAAGTCATTTAGATGTGTTGTTGCCAACTTAAACTACACACACACACACACACACACACACACACACATACATCTCTTTACATGTCCCAAACCAGCTCTTCTTGTAAAATTCTGTAATAAGAATGTAAATTTTTAAGATCTTCCCTGCCCCTAGGCTAAAGTGCACCTGGAGCCTGGGGTGGGAGGCTTGTTTTTCAGTAGATACTTTTTGATTGGCCAGAAGGTTGTTACATTCTCTGAGCCAGGAGCAGGCTATATGAGCCCTGATGATTTGATCTGGACTCTGGGAAGACGTTGTTGAGAGCCCCCGGCTTTGAAAAACCCAGATGTTGAAACCCAGATGTTGATTTGGTATGGATGTAATGGCTGGACAGTTTGGAAAGCTGTCTACTTGATCTGTTTCTGTCTTGATAATTCTGCCTGTATACTTTGAAGTTCAGGGTGCTGACCTTTTCCCCCTGAACTAGGTAAATGATACATATTTGACTGATTAAAGTAAGCTTGTTAACCCCTTTTGAGTTGCTTTCCTTTATCAAAGCAGATCCAAGAACCTGTATTGGCAGCCACCCTTGGGATGCTTGGGGTGCTTGCTGCTACAAATTCTGATTTCTAAAAGTAACACAAACATTCTTTAATGCTTCCTTCTTAATTTTCCTCATGCCCAGTATCAAATCTGAGCAATTTTTCATTTACTCTATCTATCAGATTTACCTCTACCTACCCTTATCTTAACCTAGGTTCTTCCTACACATATAACTATTATGACTTCTTTAATTGATCTTTCAACCTAATTGGCCTTTCCTCCCCCAATCCTATCACTGTCAGCTTAAGCAAGCTAAAACAGTTTTCATTATCATATTTCTTTCCTACTACAATGACTTCTCCTTCAAGTTCAAATATGAACTCCTTATTTAGCCTGGCATTTTAGTCTCTTCATGAAGTGGTCTTTCCCTCCTCATCCAAGCTTTTCTGAAATAATCCTCTCTTCCCCTCTCCGTGAACTCTTAAGTCAAAAAACAGTTTTCTTATTCCCTCCAGAAATAATATTGATACTCTTTTTTACCTGTATGCTATTGCTTTTTATGTAGAATGCCAATCTCTTTCTTCTCTGCCAAACCAAATCCTAGGCATGTAGTGGATCATTCATTAGCATTTAAAAAAGACAACTATGTAAAAGATAATTATTTTTTAGTTAACTCTATGAGAACTCCATCCTTTGATATAGGTTACAAATGGTCTTTGTCTTACAGTGTAATTTCTTTTTAAAGAAGTCAATTGTAAAAATCAAATGACTGATTTATTTCTATTTCTACATATTCCCAAGACACAGAGAATAAGAGGAGATTTTAGCATAGCTTTTTATTCAAGGACAGGTCTTTGAAATCATAAAGGGCTTGTGCATTTCAGGTTTTGCTAACATCAGGTTCCAGTTAGTTTCTTCTGAGACCTATATCATCTTCCCCCAGTATGATCAGTGGTATTGCTATCTACTGAAAATCTGGAATCTAGAGAACACCCATGTGGTAAATAATCTTGCTTTTTAAGAACAAATTTCCCTAAATTGCAGGCTATTACAGGTTTGGGCTAATTAAAGACAATAGAGAAGGGGAAAATAATAACTTCAAATTTCAATTCTAGTATTAAAAAAAATGTGATTGAGTCAAATTAGAAAATGTTCAGTTATTTGTGGTTGTGAGGGTTGTTTTATGAACATTCAGTTTCTCAATCCACATCCACCCACCGTAGTTCCTTATTTATTCTTCAAATGCTTAATGTAAAACTTCAGTGGGATATAAAAATCACTAGATGAAATTACAAAGGAAAATAAATCTCTGAAAAAAAATTTTAAGAGGTATATAATACAAAAATGAGCACTGTAATTAAGAAGAAAAAAGAAACCCACCTTTTGGATGATCACAATTTAGATATACATGTATGTGTGTATGTGCACACACACATACATTATCAGGCTCAAGAATTTCCTCATTGTTTTTTCATAATTGCAGATAATGATTTCTTTGGGGGGGGGCTTTGATCAGAAATGCTATTGGGAAGAGCAAAATGTCAACTTTCTGATGGGAGAATTGTACATTTAAAAATTTTGGGAATATTGCAGATGAATCTTTATAATGTTTTAATTTTTTTTACCTTATAGTCTCCATTCATCCTAGTCTATTATATTTATGTTAATTAACAAAATGAAAAACATCTTTCCTATGAAAAAAAATGCCACCCTCATTAAAATGTTCAAGTGACTTTTTGAATAAAAAACCAAAGAGCCAAATCTAAGGAGAAATGAAATGTTTCATTAAAAACTGAGAATTCATTTAAATAATATTTGCCAATTTTTTTTATTAAGTATATACCATATGTATGACACTTTACTAGATACTGGGGATACAGAGACACAAAGAAAACAGTCCTTGGTCTCAGGGAAATATAATAGGAAAGATACAAACTTGGTAAAACAAATAGAAGGAAAGGAGAAATAGGACAAAAATGGGGAAATTTTGAGAAAGGAGTGAACATAATTACTGAGGGGAGGAAGGCATTATGTCATCATTAGGAAATGAGGAAGGAGTAGAGATCCAAAGGCATGGGGGATTTATTGTTGCAAAATGATAGGGTCATAAGACACAGAGATAGAGCTATAAATGACTTCAGATGCCAATCATCCTCACTTTGCAATTAAGGAAACTAAGATCCAGAGAGGTTAAGGACCTTGGTCAATGATACATAAAAGTCCAATTCTGGTATTGTCAATGTAGTTTTAATTGTTTTAAATAGTTGTAATTTTTTAATTGTCAATCTAAGAACAATCAGCTTATTTAGGGATATGTTAGTGCCGAGGGGCCAATGAGATGTCTAGATAAAAGAATCAAAGAAGTATTAGGAGTGGAATACATTTAAGGAAGACAAGTTTGAGACATACAGAGGGGAATGGAATACAAATGGGATGGAATTTATCAGAGAGACTGGGGATGGAGAGAAAAGAGATTTAGGAGCCATTTGTAAAGAGATGATCACTGAACTATGGAACAGATAACATCAACAAAGTAAAAAGTTTAATAAGAGAAAACCAGGGCAGGATCTTGGAGAAAAGTCATGATAATGACAGCAAAGGTGCCTGAAAAGGAGTAATCAATTGAAGAGGATGAAAACCAGGAAAGAGTAGGGAAAGAACTCAACTTACGATTAGATTATTGCAATAGCTTGATGGTGAGCTATTCATCTCTACCTATGTGCTCTGTCACACCAAGACATATACCTTATTTCTTATCTATCTTTTTTCTCTATCTATCTTCCCTTATACTCGAGTCTCTACATGCATCTATGACCATCTCTCTGTGTACACAAGTGTATCCTTTTACATTGGGAGGGTAGATGTGTCTGTATATTGAATTGTGTTTACATAACCTGAGGGTCGAGTGATATGCCTGAACCCTTCATTCTTATCACTTAGACTAGGTTTTATCTAGATAATTTTCAATAAATTATTGCTTTGACTTATGTACACACATGCTGAATCTCACACTGGGAAAATGTGGTCGTAATTTGTCTCATTTTAACTTGTCCCAAGAGAATTAGATTTCATTTCTGAAAACAACACAAAGCTACTAAAGGTGTTGAATATAAGATATTTATTTATAATTTACTTACTTTTTCTTTTAAATTAATTTATTTTTTTATTCTGAACATATAAACAACGATAACATATACATAAACATGGCAGAACACAAAAAGAATGCTATGCATGAAGCAGTGAAGCTCTATTTCCCCTTGTTCTTTACCTTTTTTTAAGTGCATTATGAACTTAAAAAAATTGCTTCCAAAATATACTTCTTGACTGTGCTACCTTCTGAACTACTATTTTCTTTTGTGCACTTAAAAATATTTCAATTGTCACCCTTTGGGGAGATTGATATTGCTATTCTATTTTTCTCCATATTAAGTAGAAAAAAATCTAACAAACTTTGTAGCATATTGGGCAAAATATGTATTTAGAAGCATTAGAAATTGATGATTAACCATGAAGTCTGAATGAGTAGCATTACTTAGACTTCTCCCTTCCCCCAGAAAGGCTCAATATCATTTCCTGACAACATATACCATCTATAAGGGAAGGCTGGAGGATGAACCAATGGCCTCAGTATATTGAGATCTGCGATCCCCAATTACTGTTTCCACAACAAGTACAGATTTTGCATCCCCATCTGTTAGCTGCTCTGTCTGTTCTCTTTCTATGGCTGCTCTATGCTGTTACTATTATTCTTTTTAAATTTTGTTTTAACCTCAAATACCAGAATAAAGAAATACAGAATATGGAAAATACAGAAATAAATACAGAATAACATACAGAATAAAGAAAAGAAACAAAAACATGTCATGAACTTAAATACAAAGTAAGAAAGGGGGGAAAAGTATGATGTGCATAGAAGAACATAAAAAAGGATTCAAAGTATGTAATGATAAATATTTATGTCAAGAAAGCTTGTATGATAAATGCTACATGTTGTCTTGAAATCTGTCCATCTTTTCTTTGCTTCCTTATAAGTTTCCTTTTATTCTCTGCTGTACATGTTACTGTTATTCTTCTGTTCTATAACAATACCCTAAGCAAGTTTCTTCATCCCTAACCTGATGACATTATATGGAAGTCCTTCCATCTTTCTTTATGGTTCTTCTACTCCCATCTCCCTTCTCTCTTCTCTGTTTCTGTCATTCCCCTTAAAGCCATTACATCATTCTCGGATGGTAATTTTGTTTTTCTGTCGGTACCATGACAACTGCAACATATTCCATGAGTTCCTCCTAACTCTTTCTTCCAAAACCCCCTCAATAAAGGTATGATTATTTTTTTAAAAGATAGGAAAGATTCCTGTAGCTGTCTGCTACATGTGTACAAATATTTCTCACTGTGTATACTTTTATGTACACATCTGTAGGAAGTGTACCTATATATGTGCATATATCTATATTTGTACATACTATATTTCTGTGTATAGATGTACATGTGAAAGAGGGATGTATTTGTGTGTGTATATGTCTTTTATGGCATCACTTATAGATAGAACTTGAAAGCCAGCTACCATATCTCATACAGAAATTATAAGACCAGAGCTTTTTTTTTCCTTTATAAATGGAGATCATTAATTGCTTTCAGACTTTCCTCTTTCATAAGAGTTTCAGTGAGTAGAAGACAGGTATTTTTAACAGGTTGTTCTGATAAGCCCTAAGATATTTTCAAATGAAGGGATTAAATTACACATGTCTAGAGGATAAGGAGAGTATCTAAGCCCTGCATGCAATTAGGTGCTTAATAAATGCTTTTTGATGATAATTCAGTTGAACATTTTCTTTTTGAGTATCATAGTGGGAGTCAAACAAATTCGGTTATAAAAGAATTTTCTAATAGAATACCAGATTCAGTTGTAATTACATTTCTGAACAAAATCAAGTGCACGACAATTTTCCTCTTTAGAAATCTTATAATTATTCTTTTAAACTCACTCATAGTACTCTGATGTGACACTTAAGGGTCATTTCTCTTACTTTGGTATGATCTAGGAGAAATGAAAAGGGAAAATGGATGACAAGTAAAAGTAATATAATGAAGTAATTGATCTGGAAGCCCAGATCAGTATGATGAATTCTCCCAAGCAACTTGTTGACGTTGTGTGCCTTTTCCCTTTTGTACCTTCTTCTGGAGTGTAGCATGGGGGGTGATGTGGGGTAGAAATATATTTCTCCCTCCTTTTCCCACCCCCAAAGACACTTAGATATAACTTTCAGAAGAAGCATATGGTTAGCTCTACATGCTTACTCAGGAGGCCTGATAGAGGAATTCATGGATCTCCAGTTCTTGGATGCCTTTTTCCTTCCTTTTTAGAACACAGTTTGGAGACTAGAAATGCTGAGAATGAACTTTCCATGCCCATCATATGACAGAAACCAGGACATTGGTACAATTCCTTCAGAAGTGCCAAGCAGGGGTGGATATGTGCTCATGAGTGACCTGGGAAGAGACATGCTTGGAGAGGACTTTCTCAGCCTTGAGACTCACCTCTAAGGTGGTCACAAGTTGAAGAGTTTCCATGGTCAAATATTTCGCAGGTGAGTGCCCAGGCACTGTTCTCTGAGAGGGAGAAGTTTTCTTTACTAGTGTACTTCTGAGGGAAGGAAGCAGATTGCTAATGAGAACTTTGAGGCCTGAATATTGGAGCTTTAACACAGGGGAAGGAGGAGGACATCAAGACCTTACCTCTCATCCCTGCAATATATTGCCAAGAGTTGCTCAGACAGAGCAGTTATGATTGGGAAGGATCGCTTTGTCTATCATAGCTCCCAAAAGTGTATTTCCTTTTTGCCTTGAGTCAGATTGGTTATTCAAGTACATTTAATGTTTCTATATCTATTCAGCAGTTTGAATGAATCGTCAGCATCTTTTGCCTTTTCTGTGATTATTTAACAAAGGTTATCATATACACTAGTATATACTGAATGGCTGTGCCGGAGTGGTGGTTCTATTACCAACATGGGGAAACTATGAACTATACTATGAGCATATTTAGAGTTTTTTTTTCCTTTAGTTCAGTAGATGAGTGATTTGAGCCAAAGAGAGAAGGCTCCACCACAGGACAGATCTTCTAGGTCACAACAAGTGTGTGTGAATTCAAAATCTTGGTCATGCCCTGGACCCTATGTTATAGTTACAATTTAAATGAGATAGAAAGGGCTTAGATATAATTTATGTAACCTCATTTTGTAGAAAAGGTAAGTCTATTTATGATCAGCCAATCACCCAAGATCAAAGAGGTAACACAGAAAAGCTGGGTTTGGAGCCTTGGTTTCTTGTTTGCCAGTCTTTATTTGATGCTGCTAAACTCTCTCTTTATAGATTATGTCTTTGAATTTTTTTAAAGTAGGTCCCTAATTTACTCCCTCCAACAGAAAGTTTATTTTACAAACTCTCAAAAACCCAGTTTACTCTGTCAGTTTTGAAGACTTACTTCATTGGAAGCTATGCCTATATGAATGATAAGAAAAGCAATATAATTAAAAAGAAAAGTAAGATATGGTTGCACCACATGGAACTAAAAGAATTCCATTCAAGAGAAATAGAAACAGCTGACCAAAAATTAGCATGAAATAGAACCTATGACCTTCTATATGCTGTTCAACTGTTCAGTCATGTCCAATTCTTTGTGAGTCTGTAGATCACAGCATGCCAATACCATCCATGGGGTTTTCTTGGTAAAGATACTGGAGCAATTTGTTATTTCCTTCTCCATTTGGAATAAAGCAAACAGAGGTTAAGTAAGTGTCTGAGACTGAATTTAACTCAGGTCTTCCTGACTTCAGGTTCAGTGTGCCATCTATCCACTATTCACTGAGTCATCTAACTACTTCTCTCTCTCTCTCTCTCTCTCTCTCTCTCTCTCTCTCTCTCTCTCTGTCTGTCTCTTTCTGTCTCTGTCTCTGTCTCTGTCTCTGTCTGTCTCTGTCTCTCTGTCTCTGTCTCTGTCTCTGTCTCTCTGTCTTTCCATATACATATATATACACACATGTATATACACATTTATTTCAAAAATATACAGATTTTTCTAAGATATATTTATATGTGCACATATGTATGCATATAAAGGAAAGAAGTAGGGAAGGAAGGGAGGAAGGAAAGAAAGAAGGAAAGATGGAATAGTGTAGAAAACATGTCCTTAAAATCAGGAAGCTGTAAATTCGAGACTTGCATTTAACACATACTGGGTATGTGAATCTATACAGGTCACTTTATCTCTCAGCATCTTAGACAGTTCTCTGAGACTATAAATTGGAGAGTAGTTGCTGATACCCATTGACAAAAGAATTTTCCTTATCAAGTTTTACCTAAACCAAAGGGATCCCAGATGTAGACTATATCTGTGTATGTTTGTATAAGTATATATACAACATAAAGATGCACACATGTATAATAAGTATATTTGTACATATTTATGCAGAGGTATATACACTTGTATGTACAGAAGACCTAGAAAGGTAGACATAGTGATGAATCTTTGTCATAAGATCATTACTATGTTCTTGCCAAAACCTTCATATTTCCCTAATGTCTTAGGCAGGCGTGTCTGAGGACATAGGAGCCTAAAATATGACTATCAATGAAGGTCTTCTGCCTCCAAGTGTCCCAAGGTTTTTCCATTGTATTCTATTTCCACCCATCTTTTTATCTGCATCTAGCACAAATAATTAATAAATATTTTATTAATTTATTGAATGATTCAACATAGTGGCTCAATGAAACAACTTAAAAATGATTTTCAGTTTTTTATTTCTTAAAAATGAACTACATACATAAATAGAAAGACATAAGAAGTGAAATGACTTATTTTAACTTTTTTTTGACAAGTAAACAATCAAGAAAATCTATTTGGGGAAAGAATAGGAAATGTTTTTTAAAGAACATATTTGCTACCAGTTCTGGTTTTCACTTCCATCCACTGTTATTCCAAGGATGAACTACACAGCCTTTCTCAGGACCACAATGATACTCCACTCCCCTTTGATGCATTTGATGTGACAAAGAGCTTAAATCTACTGCATCTTGATATGCTTCTAACAGCATTTGCCACAGTCCAAATAAATATTCACCATTGGTGCTAAATGGGTTTCTTGGCAATCTCTGCCCTTTTTTCTGACATTGCTGTCTGTTCTCTGGAGCATGTTTCCTTTAATCCAGTCAGAATCTAGGTAAGCTAATGGCAAGATCACAGGCTGGGTCACATTTAAGTAAAGAGAATAGAAGATATTTTCACTAAAGAGGCTTTTGAAATTCCCTCTCTCCTGGCCTCTTCCATTTTACCTTAATAACATCTTCTAACACCAGAGTTTTTAGTTAAATAGAGGTTAGCAGAGACCCTCACAGGTGACAAATTGATGAAACTGCTGAGGGAAATAGCAATGTGGCCAGAGAGGCAGTAGTTAATTATGCCCGGATGTGTGCCTTTGTTAAGCTACTTTTGCCTTCTCCACTGCTCTCAATAAGGCATTTCTCCAACCTCCCTTTAGAAAGACAGTGCAGGGACAACTCTCCCATCAGGCTACTCTGGTCAGAATGTGGTGGTCCTATCTATGATCAGTCTTGATAAGACTGAGTAGCACAACCTGACATGACCTGATCAATGTGAACCTCCATAGGGATTGCCAAATGCAGGCTTCATGACAAGTACTGTTTTCTAAACAATGAGAGGTTTGCTTATATACTAATCCACTGGTTGTATTAAAAAAGGGACCTAGCCCAAGAAGAGGGTTTGGTATTTGATTGTGGGAAATATCCCTAAAGGTTAAGGGGTTTGGGAAATGTTAATATGGTTGCAGATGTGTCTAAAACCCCACAAAGCACAATCACTCTCCTTATCAAATTCTTTGATTCTTGGACTCTGTTGGACCAACTACCAAATAACAGACTCTCAGGCAAAATGGTAGGAATAAATGATGTGTCCAGATCAGTCACCTGATAGTGCTTTTCTAGACCAGTGATGTGAAGCTGAAATAGAAATGGGGGCCACTAAACCATACATAAACCATCACTTTTGATGCTATGTGTTTGACCTTGTGAAAGTCACTTAAATTCTCTTGGTTCCAGTTTATTCATCAATGAAATGGGAGGATTGAATAGATGGTCAGTAACGTCTCTTCTAGCTCTAGATCGATGATCCTGCGACCATTATTTTTTATAGTATGCAATCCCAGTTTTAAAAATTGATCATGGTGTGTCTATGTTTTGTTGTGGTTGTTGTTTCTGTCAGATTGACTTTAGTTTTGGATTATTATGGCTCATTATGATTTTTTAATCTATGTTTTTTTCTGGAAAACTTTATTTTTATTGTAGGTGGAATGGGGACACAGCAAGTTAGATGATTCCAATTTTGTTGGCAACATCTAAAGCATCATAGTCTGGAACAAGATGGACATAGGCCTTCTTCTCTCCATCGGGCTGGATCAGTGTGTTGACCTTGGCCACATCGATGTCATACAGCTTCTTTACGGCCTGCTTGATCTGATGCTTGTTGGCCTTGACGTCCACAATGAAGACTTGGGTGTTGTTGTCCTCAATCTTCTTCATAGCAGACTCGGTGGTCAAGGGAAAGTTAATGATGGCATAGTGATCGAGCTTGTTTCTGCGAGGGGCACTCTTCCGAGGGTATTTGGGCTGCCTTCAAAGTCTCAGGGTCTTGGGTCGCCGGAAGGTGGGGGATGTTCAGATCTTCTTTTGTGGCTATGGACACCCTTCAGCACTGCCTTCTTGGCCTTCAAGGCCTTGGACTTGGCTTTTGTCTTGGGAGGGGGGGGCAACAGCTTCCTTCTTTGCCTTCAGCGCCATGTTGCAGGAAAGGGGTTTTAAAGTATTTTTAAAGTATAAAGTCTTATGCTTATGATGTAATCATCAGTGACAGGAATATCTCCTATTCTACTTCTCAAGTTCTTTGAAAGGTGAGTCAGTTGTTTCTTTTTCTCCATCTTAAAGTTCTATATAACACTGGCAGAAGTAAGAGACCATCAGAGCATAGGCCCTATTTCTAACACAGTTTTGTGTGTTATGATGGGATGTTGGGTCTAGAACTACAAAGGATATTAGAAGCTTTGTCCAATCTTCTTATTTAACAAATTAGGAAAAAAAGTTCCAGAAAGGTTGTATCTTTTTGTTGTTATTGTGGGAGGAAGGCAAGACAATTGGGGTTAAGTGACTTACCCAAAGTTACACAGCCAGTAAGAGTTAAGTATCTTGAGGCAAGATTTGAACTCAGGTCCCCCTGACTCTCTAGGGCCAGTGTTCTATCCACTGTGCCACCTAGCTGCCCCAAGGTTGTCTTTTTTTTTATTTTAGACTCAAGGGTCAGAACACAAATACAGAATAGAGAAAAGAAACAAAAACGTATTATAAACTTAAATATTGGAACTTAAATACAAAGAAAGAAAAAAAAAAGTCCTGCCATGTGCATAGCAGAACATAAGAGAGGATTCAAAATTTGTAACAATAAATTTTAATTTCAAGAAATCCTGTATGATAAATAATACACATTGTGTTGAGAATTGTCCATCTTTTCTTTGCTTCCTTGTAAGTTTTCTTTTGATCTCTGCTGTGCATTTTTAGATTTTGTTCTTTTTTCTCTGCCTCCCTCGAAGGCCACAATAAAGCTTAGATATGTTTCTTGATAGCTATAGATATGTGCATACACATATACATATATACATACATATATAGACATATACTTTCCCCAACACATTCTATTCCCGATCTTTGTTTTTGTCTGTGAATATCTCTTGTTTCCCATCCCTCTTGCCTCCTCTCCTTTACTTCTACCCTCTACCTTTTCCCCCATTACTTTCTTACCCACTACAAGAATCCCTCCTTATCCTCCCATTCCCATGAATCTAAACACCCTTCTATACCCCCTTCTACCTATTCCCTCTCCCCTCTAAAGATCCCTCTCTTGTTCTCTCTCCTGTCCCTATGCCTCTACCTTTTTATTTATTCTGAATTTAAAAGATTTTATATTCTTCTAAATATATACGTATTGTTCCTTCTTAAACCCATTCCCACTGAAAACAGAACTATCAGCTCTTCCCCCATCTAATTCTTCTGTATTGATTCGTCCTCTTGCACCTCATTTGTATAAAATAATTACTCTTTTTAGCTGTTCCTAAATGGTTTTGCTTTTTAAATTCACATCATACTCAGGTTTACCCCAATCTTTCTTAAGAGCTATCCAATTATTAATAAGCATCTCAGACATACATTTTACATATATGAAAAGTAAACAGTCTGTCCTTATGAATCCCTTATAATCAGGCTTTGGTATGTATGTACCTTATATTTCTATTGATTCTTGTACGTTGAATCTTCTGTTAAGTTCAGGATTTTTTTTTAACAAAATCTTGAAAGTCTGAGTGTTTATAAATTTTGTGTTCATTCAGGATGATACTTAACTTTGCAGAGTATGATATTTTTGGCCAAAGCACTAGTTCTTTGTTCCAGGATCTGTAGTCACTTAATGTCTCTACTGCTAGGTCTAGTGTAATTCTCATTGTGGCACCATCATATTTAAATTGTTTTAATCTTGATGCTTTTAATATTTCATCCTTGAGCAGGGGTTTAAAAATTTGATGATGATATTCCTATGAGTTTTCTTCATAGGATTTCTTTTAGGTAGTGATAGATGGATTTTTTCTATTTCTATTTCTACTCTCCTCCCCCTTGTTTTAATGCTTCAAGACAATTTTCTTTCATTATTTCTTGTATTATTGTATCAAGATTCTTTTTTATCATAACTTTAAATTAGTCCAATTATTTCTATATTTTCCCTTCTTGATCTATTCCCCATATCTGTTGTTTTTCTTATAAGATATTTTGCTTTCTCTTCTATTTTTTACATTATTCATATTTTGTTAAATTATTATTGATCTCATATAGTTTTGCTGACTTCCTTTTACCCATTCTAATTATCAAGGTGTCATTTTCTTCCTTAAGATTCTGGATCTCCTTTTCTACATGGCTAACTTTCATTTCTTGTCCTTCTTGTTTTTCTCATATTATTCTTATTCTAATTTTTTCTTTTAGTTTTTCCTCTATCTATGTCATTTTATTTTTAGAGTCTTTTTAAAGAACTCCTATGAATTCTTTTTGGGCAGGTGACCATTTGATGTTATTCTTTCAGGGTTTCATTACGTCAGTATCTTCCCTCTGAAGATGAACCCTGGTTATCTTTATTCTTATAATAGTTTTCTATGGTTGGATTCTTTCTCTTTTGCCTGTGGTTTTATGTGTGTGTGTGTGTGTGTGTGGTAATAGCTAAATTTTTGCAATCACCTATAACCCTGGGCAATGGGAAATGGTGCCTCTTGCCCCAAATCTTCAGTTTTCTCTCTAGCCTGGAATAAGTCAAATTTCCAACCTTCTGTAAGTGCCCACAGCCAAGTTCTTTCATCCCCACTGCTTCTGTGCTCATTGGTAGTGTGCTAGTTCCTTCTCACACATCTGGATCTGGTGTTCCTTATCAGCAGATGTTCTCTCAGTCTTTCTGGGCTCAAACATCAAATTCCCCTCATTATCTGGGGGATAAAGTCCCTATAGCAGGGAGGAGGCAGCCTCTCAAACCAACTAACTTTGGGAGTTGATGCTGATTGTTAAAATGGAACCTAGTATGGAGGTGTTTACACTTCACAGGGACCAAACCTGATCCTGGGACTTTTCTTCTGATTTTCTCATATTGTCCCAGGAAGACCCAGGTTGTGCCCCTATTCTTATCTCCACCCACACTTTGTTTGTCCTAAGGTGCTATTTTAACTCTTTTGTTTTGGAAAATCTTGAGAGCTTGGAATTTTTTGACCTATTCAGTCATTTTCCCAGACTCCTCCTGCTCTCCCTTCCCAGGTCGTGTCTTGTCTAATGCCATGCAAACAGTATGGATCAGAGGTGGAATTTGAACTCAGGTCCTTTTACTTCAGACCTAGGGCTCTTCCCATTGTACCACATGGTAAGAAGATAACAGGAATCAATCTCTTTCTTTGGATATTAAGGATATTAAATATTTGTTTAAATATGTGATCTCACTAAATAACTTGAGACAGTATAGAGATCCAAATTGTACAAATGAGGAATTGAGGAGCAGAGATATGAATTATATTATCTAAGGACACAAAGAAAAATTTATATGAATTTGATATGAGACCTGCTGCCACATTAAGCTACTACCATATTCCCTAGACTGACTTTGCTGAATTATCTGTGTTTTTTTTTTCAGGATTCAGAATGAGTTTTCTACTCAGGTACAATCTATTGTATAACCCTTGCACATGCTGAGTGTTCTGAATACACTAATGTCTAATAAAGATTAGGTAAGAATCATTGGTTTTTTCAGCTCCTCTGTTCAGTTCTTTTTGATGGACTTTCAGGCATCTTGCCAGCTCATTTTGACTTTACTTGTTTCTTTGGGCAATTAGCCTAGTCTATTCTCATTTTGGCCAGAGCAGCCCATGAAATATACAAAAAAATACTAAATTGTGAACTCCTTTCTACTTTCAAAATGATGGTGGGGGAAAAATGGGACAGTATGTGCCAAGAATCACACTGTTTATAACTATCTAAAAACATTTATTTAACTATTGGTATGGCTAATGCAAGATCTTTGTCCAATGACCAATTCATAGTCTGTCTACTGCAGTAATGTCACTGATATTCTTACTGTAAATGAAATCAGAAAACAAAAAGGGATTCTTCTAAGAGAAGCAAATATGATCATTGATTTTATCAGGTGTTCAAAGTTAAAAAGAACAGTAATTCATGGGTCAATTGGTTATGTTACCTTGCAGTGTTCCTAATGAGTGTAAGGAAATAGACCGACATGAAGGTAATTGCTGCAAATGCAACTAGCATCTGTTACTTACAATCAAGTAGGGAAAACCTAAGGAGAACTCTAAAAGATGCTCCAAGCTATCAACATGTATTTTCAGACTTTCGATTTCATTGTAAAAGTAGATGAAATCCCTGTATTACCAGACTGTGACACATAGCTCAGTGGCATCACAATCCCATCAAGTTTGTCCATTAATTACACATAAGTTGTATACAAACATATTTTGAACAGATGCTGCAGATGGAAAATGAGCCAGACTCAGAATTACATGAGGGTAATTGCATAAGAGATCAAACCAATTTGCATTTCGTAAATTATGCAGCACTTTCAATGATCCCCAAACTATTGCAAAGGTCTTTCCAATTCTGACAGTTTTCTGATGATGTTCTATGATTGCTTCCAATGCAGAATTATTTTCTATATGTTTGGTAAGGTTTGACCAACTTTCCCAATTTTTCTTCTATGATAATAGGACACTATCAACACAGAAAAATGAAATTTTTAAAAGTTACCCAAAAGGGTAACAGAAAGATACCTGGTGGAAAGAGAAGTAGGTCACAGAATTTTACTAATGATGGTATAACATTTGATAAAAGACATTATTAAACATCTATATTCCCAAAAATGAGGTGGCCTAGTCATGCAGTAAAAATGAGGGACAATCTATGTGTAACTCCTATTCTTCACTGGTACATTGGAAGTTCTCCTCTGTGGTAGTGTTTTTGTTCAGTCATGTCTGACTTTTTGTGGCTCTGTGGGATATAACATGCCAGTGCTATCTGCAGGGTTCTCTTAGCAAAGATTTGAGAGTGGCTTGTAATTTCCTTCTCTAGTGGATTAAGGCTGTGGTTGTAGTTTGTCCTTCATCCTCAAAGAGGACCATGAAATCAGGGAGATGATGATATGACTTGCAGTTGACTTTGATTTGAGTGAGGGAGTTCTGTGCAAAGTCACCAGCCTCACATTCTCCTCCAGAGCCATCTGGGTCCAGTGGCCAGATATTCATCAGGCCAACTGGAGACTGCCCAGGATGCAGTGGAAGACTCTGGTTCTTTTAGGTTAAAGACTTTTCAGATTCTCTCTTTGAGCGAGACAACACCCATTTAGTGAATAGCCCTCTTTGAGAAGTGTGTCAAGGGATGGTCCCTTTAATTAAAAAAAAATCAGGGAAGACCCTCAGGGTTGCTGGCCAAAAGAGAAATAGTTACTATTTACATTCATTCTGAACCAGGAGGGCCCAAAATATAACCATTAAGTAGTGCTTGTGCAAAGATCTATTGTCCAGTCTATGAGTTCCATAGTGAATTGGGTTTAAGGCTTGGTTATTGAGAAAGAAATCTAGTCAGTAAATCCCAAGTTAAAGGCAAATAGAGGTTAAGTGACTTGACCAGAGTCACATAGCTAATAAGTGACTGAGGCTGAATTTGACTGTGCAAATTTATTGTGTTATTTATTTAAGTATCTGTAGTCAGTTCTACATGAAAAACTCCCATTTCATGAATCATTGAAACTGGGAACCAGATAGGGCTCATAGGAAAAAGAAAGAAAGAAAGAAAGAAAGAAAGAAAGAAAGAAAGAAAGAAAGAAAGAAAGAAAGAAAGAAAGAAAGAAAGAAAGAAAGAAAGAAAGAAAGAAAGAAAGAAAGAAAGAAAGAAAGAAAGAATATGTTTCTGTACAAAGAATCTTTTAAAAATATTTAGTATTTTATTTCTCCCCAATTACATGTAATTATAATGTTTAATATTTATTTTAAAAATTTTGAGTTCCAAATTATCTCCCTCTCTCCTCACTCCCCTCAGCAAGAAGGCAGGCAATTTGGCAGGTTATACATGCATAGTCATGCAAATATATTTCCATATTAGTCATGTTGTGAAAGAAATAAACAAAGAAAACCAAGAAAAATCAAGGAAGTAAAAAAAAAAGGTACGCTTCAATCTGTATTCAGACTCCATCAGTTTTGTCTCTGGGGATGGGTGGCATTTTTCATCACAAGTCCTTCAAGATTGTCTTGGATCATTGTATTGCTGAGAACAGCTAAGTCATTTATAACTGAACATCTTGCAATATTTCTATTACTGTATATCAGTTCTTGTTCTGTTCACTTCATTATCAGTTCATGTAAGTCTTTGCAGGTTTTTCTGAAATCTCCTTGCTTTTCATTTGCAATGGCATAATAGCATTCCATCATAATCGTATAACACAGCTTGTTCAGTCATTCCCCAACTGATAGGCATCCCCTGAGTTTCCAATTCTTTACCACCAGAAAAGAGCTGCTATAAACATTTTGAACAGCTAAGTTCTATTCCTTTTTATCTCTTTTGGGATATAGAACTAGTGGTGGTATTACTGGGTCAAAGGGTATACATGACTTTATAGCCCTTTGTACAAATTGCTCTCCAGAATGGTTGGATCAGTTCAAAACTCCACCAAGAGTTGCATTCATGTCTCAATTTTCCCACATTCCCCTTCACCATTTTCCTTTTTTGCCCTATTAACCAATCTAATAGGTGTGAGTTAGTACTTCAGAATTGTTTTAATTTGCATTTCTCCAATCAGTAGTGATTTAGAGCATTTTTTACATATAGCTATAGATAGCTTTGATTACTTCATCTGAAAACTTCCTGTTCATATCCTTTGAGCATTTATCAGTTGGGGAATGGGTCTTATTTTTATAAATTTGACTCAGTTGTCTATTTATCTGATAAATGAGACCTTTATCAGAGGAACTTGCTTTGATTTTTTTCACAGTTATGCTTGCGAACTGTATTTCTTTCCATCCTATTTTTCCCCTGCTCTCTCTCTCTGTCTCTCTCTCTCTGTCTCTGTCTCTGTCTCTCTCTCTGTCTCTGTCTCTCTCTCTCTGTCTCTGTCTCTCTCTCTGTCTCTCTCTGTCTCTGTCTCTGTCTCTCTCTCTGTCTCTGTCTCTGTCTCTCTCTGTCTCTCTCTGTCTCTCTCTCTGTCTCTCTCTCTCTCTCTCTGTCTCTCTCTCTCTCTCTGTCTCTGTCTCTCTGTCTCTCTGTCTCTCTCTCTCTCTGTCTCTCTGTCTCTCT
>NW_027187347.1:610403-627891 GCF_028583685.1 Petaurus breviceps papuanus
CTCTCTCTCTCTCTCTCTCTCTCTCTCTCTCTCTCTCTCTCTTTCTCCTATCATTCTGTCCCTCCTTAAAAGCATTTTGCTTCTGACTACCTCCTCCCCCAACCACCTTCCCTTCTATCAGCACCCCTCCTTCTCTTATCCCTTCCACTCCTACTTTCTTATACAATAAGATAGATTTGTATGCCCAACTGAGTGTGTATATATATATATGAAGAATTTCAAAGAGGATAGAAATAGACATGGAAAAAGTAGTTTCTGGATAGGAGAGACATGAAGACAGAAGAAAAAATGTTAGTGGCTCTTATTTCTTTTAACAGTCTCTGTCTCCCCCACATGAAAAAAAAATATATATATATATCAACTCATATAGAACAAAATTATATATATATATGTATATATATATATGTTGCAATCATGTTGAGAAAACCATTGTGTGCCTCTTAGTTGGTTTCTGTGACAGTGTTTTATGATAATGATGACAGACAAATAGCTTTTCTTAGGGCTGAGGATGGGAAGCACCATAAAGTGATGTGAAGGTAGATACACAATCAGCATCCCACCTCAATATTTGGTATTTGTTTTGTTTTTAAGCAATTGGCATTAAGTAACTTGCTCAAGGTTACACAGCCAGTTATTTCTGGGTGTGGGCCTAAGTATCTGAGCCCAGATTCGATCCCCAGGTTATCCCAACACTGGGGTGGGCACTCTTACTCGCTGAGCCACCTGGCCTCCCCTAAGCAGTTGGGGTTAAGTAACTTGCTCAAGGTTACACAGCCAGGTGTTTCTGGGTGGATGCCAAGTGTCTGAGCCCGGATTAGATCTCCAGGTCATCCCAACACTGGAGCTGGTGCTCTAACTCTCTGTGCTACCTGGCCACCCCAGCATGTTTTTTTTAAAAGACAACTTTTCTTTTACCAAGTTTAAAGCATTTCTCATGTTCAAGAAGATTCAATTTTGTTCAAAACCCAAATGTATAAATTATTTATTGAGTAAATGTTTCAGGATAGAATTTTTCCCCCTGAAAATTCTGAGTCCTCATCTTAGAATCTATTTACAGATTTTCTAGACTTCCATGTGCTTCCTTGACAACCACAGAGAGCAGAATCATTCAGTGTCAAGGAACATGAGATATTAAGGTTGTCCATAATGAGCCCTCCTCAGTTTATTTGTAAGGTTCACCCATCTCTGTCTTGGTGACATTCTTATTAATAATAATTTTCTGACAGGCACAAGCAGCAGCTATCAGTGACTTGTTCAGTTATGAAGCACTTGCATACATTGACATTGTGGGATTGAATTCTGGGGAAGTCATTAGTGCTGCAAGCCTATATTTTATTAGTTTTCATGACCAGCTTCTAGGGTAAACAACTTTTATAGCTTTTGCCTTACATTATGTGAAAAGCAGCATGAGGTCATGGAGGGACTGGTAGCCAGAAAAACCTGGGTTCCATTTCCAGCTCAACTATATGCTATTTGGACAACTTTGGACAAGTACAATGTGATTCAGTGAAAAGATCATTTGTTTTAGATTTATAAAACCTGGGTTCAAATCTGAATTCTGCTTTCCTTATTTGAAAAATGATGAGGTTGGATTAGATGAATTTGGAAGTCCTTCTAAATTTCAAATCCTACAATATTAAGTCACACCCTCTTTGAGTACTATTTTTAAAAACTCATATAACAATGATTACGCTATGTTTGTGTGTGTGTGTGTGTGTGTGTGTGTGTGAAGTACTGGAAAAAAAACTACCATATTTCACTGCATAATCATGGCAGACTTCATGCCAATTTAGTCAATTGGTGTTAAGTGACTTGCCCAAGGTCACACAGCTAGTAAGTGTGTCAAGTGTCTAAGGCCGGATTTGAACTCAGGTCCTCCTGATTCCAGGATTGATGCTCTATTCAATGTGCCACCTAGTTGCCTCTCATGCCAATTTTTTTGAAAAAAAAAGCGGGGTGAAACAATTATATGAAGTTTTTAAAAATGTTCTGGTATTTCTTAAAAATCATTCATTAGTAACCTGTCTTTGGTGCAAGATTAGGATGCATGGAATACTCATGAATATATGTTAAAATTAAAATGACAATGTTTGTGTGTGTGGGGGGGGGGTGCTGAGAATTCTAGGTTCCTGGCTTGAAATGCCCTAGAGAGAAATACATATCCATATTCTACTGGTGAATACCTTGATGCTCTGTTTACCTGATGAACAGAATTGTACCATGCAATGATTACACAATGAAAGGTTATAAACCAATTTTTGGATTGAAAAAACAGGGTGCAGTGATTATGTGGTGAAATACAATAGATATCCATCAACTAGGGAAATGGCTAATCCAAGTGTTAGACGTGAATATAAAGGAATATTACTGTGCTGTAAGAAATAACAAATACAATGAAGGCAAAGAACTGGAAGATTTACATGAAGGCAAGTGGACTAAGCAGAACCAAGAAAACAATCGTACCAATGACCATAGCATGGTGAATTGAAAAACAAAAACAAAATAACATTCACACAAAAAAGAATGATACAAAATTATTAAAATCGAGCTTGGTTCCAAAGAAGAGATTCGAGAATATGCCTGCTCGATTCCTTTGCAGAGGTGGGAGGGGGTTCACAGGTTTGGAACTTCATATTACTTTCATATTACATCAGATTTTTTTCAACATATTGATGTATTTTGCTGAATATTTTGTTCTCTTATTCCTCTTAATTTTTTTTTCTTTTAAAATGATTTGTTATGAGATAGTTCTCTAGGAGTAGAAGAGGGAAATCACAGGAAGAGGAAATCTATGATTTGTAAAATCATTATTTTACAAAAAAACCTATTTTAAAATAATAACTGTACCTCATAGGATGGTTGTTAGGATCAAATAATATTATGGCTTACATGTAGGTGGCCTTGGAAAGTTTACAAAACACCTTACACGCATTTCTTCGTTTGATGATCAAAACAACCCTGTGAGGTAAGTAATGTTATTATAATCACTATTTTACACATAAAGAAACTGAGGCCCAGAGATGTTAAGTGACTTGCCCAAGGTCACACAGCTAGTAAGAATCTGAAATGTAGGGGCGGCCAGGTAGCACAGTGAGTAAGAGCACCGGCACCAGTGTTGGGATGACCTGGAGATTGAATCCCGGGCTCAGACACTTAGCACCCACCCAGAAACAACTGGCCATGTAACCTTGAGCAAGTTAACCCCAATTGCTTAGGGGTGGCCAGGTGGCTCAGCGAGTAAGAGCAGCGACTCCAGTGTCGGGATGACCTGGATCAAATCTGGGCTCAGATACTCAGCACCACACTCAGAAATAACTGGCTGTGTAACCTTGAGCAAGTTACTTAACCCCAATTGCTTAAAAAAAAAGAATCTGAAATGTAATTTAAGCCCAGGTCTTCCTGATTGCTGGTCTAGCTCTCTTTCTTTTCTTTTTTTTAAATTTATTTATCTACTTTTACTTTACAACGTTCAGTTCAACAATCCCTTGAATTCCAAATTTTCTCCCCCTCCCTCTCCTTCCCCCTCCACCTTCCCACGGTGGCATGCAATCCAGTATACGTTCTACAAATACCTTCACATTAAACATTAGTCAAGTTGCAAAGAAGGATTAAAACCAATAGAGTGAATAGAGAGAAATAAGGAACTAAAAAGAACAAAACACAAGAGAGAGAGAGAGAGAACAAGTAGTTTGCTTCAATCTTCATTCAGACTCTGTAGTTCTTTCTCTGGTTGTGGATGTCTCTTTCCATCATGAGTCTTTTGGAGTTGTCTTATACCCTTGCATTGCTGAGAGGAGTCCAGTCTATCAAAGTTAGTCATCACAGATATGATGTGTCTGTAATTGTGTACAATGTTCTCCTGGTTCTGCTCTCCTCACTCAGCATCAATTTGTGTAATTCTCTCCAGGTTATCATGAAGTCAGTCTGAACCTCATTTCTTATAGCACAACAGTATTCCATTACATTCATATACCACAACTTGATGGGCATCCCTTTTATTTCCAATTGTCTAGCTCTCTTTCCAAGATACCATATTGCCTTATATGTACAAAAGTTTCTGTAAAAAAAGAAAAAGGAAAAAGTAAAAAGCAATACAACATACCAATTGCTGTTTTTTCTTCATGAAAATTTTTCAGAGGATACATTTTCTTTATCTGCTGATACATAAGTATACATAAATACTTGTAACTTTAGACAAGTTGATGATGAATATTGGTGTACAAAGGCACACATCAGGAGTTCCATATGCCAATGAAATCACAGGTTTAAATCAAAATACATACAGACTCATATGCCTACTCATTTCCCCCAGTGCTTCCATAGAAAAGGTGAAATATTTCAAAATTGCTTGATGTTGCTGACATGACCTAATGAAACCGTATTTTAATGGAACTGTAGTTATGGGATATCTAGAAAATGAGCTAACATGATAAAGAAAAGCAAAGGATAACAGGATTTAGATCATTCCAGGCACTGTTATTCAAAGCTCTAGGTGGGGTTGGGGCAGTGGGAGGGAGACACACATGTTTCTGGAAGTTCTTCACTCCCAAACTAATTTCTTTGGCACCTCTAGTTCTGAAGCCCAAATTCTGCTCTTCTGACGGTAACAAACCACTCATTATGCACTGCAAGTCATCAAGCAGAGGTTAGCGGAATGGATGCCTGCTCCCTGAAGCAATTTGTTTTAGCAATGCTGCTGGAGCACAGTTCAAAATTATCTTTAATATGAATGAGAAGCTGGAACCACTTGAAAAGGCAGATGGA
This sequence comes from Petaurus breviceps papuanus, assembly GCF_028583685.1. Lineage (NCBI taxonomy): Eukaryota > Metazoa > Chordata > Mammalia > Diprotodontia > Petauridae > Petaurus > Petaurus breviceps. Next base: position 615,168 of record NW_027187347.1, read on the forward strand.
GGTTTTTTCCAGACCCATAAACTTGTCTGCTTCTTTTCCTCCAGTACATTCATCATCCTTGCTACTATTTGGTGCTTAACCTTGTCCTGCCAGAATTTCCTTATTGCTTGGCAGGGCTGATCCATGCCTGCTTGGCTGATTGGCTTTCCTTAGCCCCCCATCACACATTCCCATCCCACATGTAATTCATGTCCCATTAGCTCCCACCTAATTTAAACTAACATAGTGCTCGTGGGAGCAGTAGAGCTATAGGAAGCAGGTGCAATTGGTCAGATGGCTGCTTTGCCGAGAAGCCAAAACAGGACCAACTCCCTCCCTAGCCAGATCTGAGATTGATGGGTTGGGAGGGGCTACAGGGATCGGAATGGGACTAAGCCTTGCCCTATTTGCCAGGGCTCTTCTGTTACTTTTCCCATTAGAATTCAAATGCATTCTTTTCTGGCTAAAATCCGATATTAAGAAATAACAAAAGCAATGAAAACAAGCCTACTATGCTTCCATTATTGAAAGTGTACCAACCCTGGATTGGGACATTATTCATTTGTTTCTTTAAAAAAAAATCGTGGTGGCTAGGTGGCACAGTGCCCTAGAGTCAGGATGATTTGAGTTCAAATTTGGCCTCAGACACTTAACACTCACTGGCTGTGTGACCTTGGGCAAGTCACTTAATCCCAATTGCCCTGCCTCCTCCAAAAAGCAAATATATATGTATATATATATAAATCATATTACTTTATAGGTTCATCAGAACACCTCTGACTTTGCTACATGGTCATCTCCCTCAAGGTTACCTTTAGCAACATCCCCAAACCCACAATCCCTCAGTGATTGATCATCTCTGGTGCCAATTCCCAACCTTATATCAGCCCTGTAGTCTGCTTTCTTTTCACTCCAGGGCGTCATATATGTATACATATATATATATATATATATATATATATATATATAAAACTTGAATAAACTTTTCTTTCTGAAAATACCTTCCATTTGCATTGTATATATATCTTGTATGTGCAGAGTTTTTGGCATGTTGTCTCCTCCATTCGAATGTGAGCTCCCTAAGGGTAGAGACCACATTTTTGCCTTTCTTTGTATCTCCAGAATTTAGCACAGTGCCTAACATATAGTCAAAGCTTAATAAATAATTCTTGACAGAAAAAGAGCTAAGCCATACACACCTGGTCACAAAACTGTGCCTTACCTTCATTTAGGAGTTTCTAAATGGCTAGTGATCTTTTAAATTATCTTTTGTTAGTTCTATATCGCACTTCCAGCATTGGTCATTTGAAAATTTTCCCATGATTCTCAGGTCTCTAAATTTCCCCTTGCCACCCCCATGTATCTTATATTCCCTCCTCTTAATCTCCAGCATCCTTCTACCAGCCTTTCCCTTTCCCTTCCTCCAATGACTGACACTGCCACCTATGCCCTACTCATCTTTTTCCCATCTAAAAGATCCATACATATCAGTATCTTTTGAACATATTTAATCCCTCCCCCCGACAATTTCCTTTTCCTCCGCCTTCAAACACACATAAGATTTTACTATATTGAAGAAATCTCCTGCTACCAGCCCATTTGTTTTATTTCTTTGACTGGAAAAATTCTTGAATAAATATATCATTTACTCCTAATGCCTCTACTTCTTCCTAATCCATTCAATTCTTAATCCTTGGAATCTATTCTTCATTCAATGTTCTATTCTCAAATAATTGTACTCCCAAATATTGTTAGAAGTAATCTAATTACCAGATCTTACGGCATTTTCCCCTCTGTAGCATTTCACAATGTTTAAACCTTCCTTGAACTCCCTCTCTCTCTGCTTAGTTTCCATGATGCTTTACTTTTCTAGTTTTCTTTTTTCCTCTCTGAAGGAGACTTCTCTGTCTCATTCACTGGCTTCTTATCCTCAAGTAACCCTTTTATGATTGGCTTTCTCTAATAACCAATCCTCAGATCCACATATTCCCTATCCCCCAGTAACCTGATCTTGAAAGATTTTGCTGTCACCCATAGACTAGTCATTTAAACAAATCTCTCTAGTTTCAAGCTCTCTTCTATAATGCTACTAAACTATCTCCAACTATACACAAGGTTTCTTAGGTGTGTCTCTTCTTGGTTTTTCTATTTCTATCAATGACGTCATCATTCTCCCAACCACTCAGTCTCAAGATATCAGAGGTACCTTTTGCCCCATCCCTCTTCTTCACATCTGTCACCTATATGCCATCAGTAACTTTGTCCCACCTATTCTTTCTTCAATGAATCTCTCATATCTGTCCCCTTCCTCCATTATCATGGCCATCAGTCCAGTCCAGGTACTTATCACTTCATTCTTAAATTATTCAGTAGGCCTCTAACTGACCTTCTTGTCTGCAGTTTCTCCTTTACATAATTTGTCCTGCATAGTCCCTGCATCATCTCTAACACCAATTTCATCATATCACTCCTCTGATAGAAAACCTTCAATTCCCCCTCCCCCCACTTAAATAATAAATTTGGATTTGCTCAACCTGGAGTACAAGGGCATCTGTTTCTGTGAACTATTAGACTTCACTTCTTTAATTTCTTTTTTACAGTCCTCCTAAAACAGGATTTTAAATTGCTTAAATGATCATGGTTTCTCTCCATTCCAATCAGATAATAGAATCATAGAATGCTAGAACTTGAAGTTATCTCAGAGGTAATCTGGTCCAACTACCTCATCTGACAAGTGAGAAAATGAAGGCAGAGGGAAGTTCAATGATGTGTCCAAAGTCATGTGGATCATTACTGACAAAGCCAGGACTCTAGCCCAAGCCCTTTCCAGTGTCAGTCAATAAGGATTTATTAGATACTTATACCAGGAAATATATAAAGATTGAAAACAACCTTTATCCTCAAGGAGCCCCTACTAAAATGATTTGCATTCTCCTACTGGACTCAACTGTCCATAGCTAAAACAATGAAAATAAGGTTAGAAAAATGGTGGGAGAAGGTGAGGGATGCCCTTGACCTTTTTAGTGAAATGAGAAACTAAGTGCCCTTTGACACATATTTCAAGATCAAAGACTGATTAACTCTGTTAGTTAATTTCTGCTGCTAGAGATAGGGACTGGAGATGTGAATTCATCCATATGGGGAATTCTTATATGAGAAAACTGCCTCTATCAATTCATATCAGTACCTTCTCTCCAATTTAGAGTTTTCAGAAAGGTGCCTAGAGAACGAGAGGCAAAGAGATCTTCTCAGGGTCATACAGCATACTTGAATCAGAAGTAGATGTTGAACCCTGACCTTCTTGTCCTCTAGAGAGAGAAAGGAACTAGAGCCCAGGTTACTATCTACTATCTGCCCTAATACTAATAATAGTAACCTGACCATACTACCTTCTCCCAAGCCCTCAATCTTATTGTTATCACCTAGTTTCATCCCCAACATGGTTCACCCATCACTTGAACCATTCTATTGTGCTCTTTGGAATCAATACTTTATTTTCAGGTCAACCAGCATTTATTAGGGATTTACTATATGATAAACTATGGGGAATAGAGAAAGGAAAACATAATCCCTGCTTGATGGAGAACACAGAATAATGGAAAATGTAAGGAACAGGCAACTATGCACAGATAAGCTATATACATAGGGTAGATTGCAGGGAGATCAACCAGAAGATAATGCAAGAATACAGGCATGAGGTGATGAGGGCCTGTACAAGAGAGTTGATGGTGTCAGAGGAGAAAAAGAGTCATTTATGAGAGATATTATGGAGATGAAATTAATAACAAAAAATAAGAACATTAATAAGAAATTAATAATAATTGCAGCTGATTGGACATAGAGGGTGGGAGAGAGTCATTAACACACTCTCGCTGAAACTTGTCATCCAACATTCTTTCCCTTTTCTTGCTTTAATCAAAACCTGAATCTTCCCTGAAAGCATTAAGTACATATTCTCCTCCAGACTCTGCTCTTTCCCCTGCTCATAGAGCTAAAAAGGAGCGAGTATGTTCCTTGCTCCCCATTGCCACTTCCATATAATTCCTCTACAATCATCCTTTAATGACTTTTTCTACATGCAAATCTGCTTGACAAGTGGCAAAGCAGGGACTTGATTTATATAACTGACCACCCAAACCACCTCACACTGAAACTCAAAAAAATAACAAGGGTTTCCAGAGCCAGAGTTCTTGGGGACACTTTAGGCATCTCTCCTGACATGTTGATAGGTCTTTGAAAAAAAAAAAGATCATTATTCCTTTCATATATTATTTACAGAGTGACTGGATGTGTTCAGCACTGGCATAAGGTCCATAAACAACTTGGGTAATATATTATAAAGTCACAGGCCAGTTTAAATATATATATATATATATGTGTGTGTGTGTGTGTGTGTGTGTGTGTGTGTGTGTATATATATATATATATATATAAACTCAAAGAACCATTTCTCCATTTTAACTCAAATGCCAAACTGAGCTGTGAAGTTATTTATTGAGATAGAACTTAACCAATACCATGGAAAGTTTTAAATTTTGGAACCTTGATAGATTTAAAGGACATCTTTGAGGAGTGGCTGATTTAGAAGAATAGCTTTTATTAACAAAGCCATATTTGTCAAGGATTTAAATGTCTTTCTGATCTGAAAGATTGTGAGTATTCTGAGGAGTGATTGGGTCTCTACTATTTGTTGCCAAATTTCATGATTAATAATAATACACAGGTAATGGGGGCTTTCCTTTGGAGTATGTTCAGATTACAGAACATGGAGGTGCCCTGCAAGCCCCTCCAGACATCTCCATGTTTGGAAGCAAAAACCATTACACATAAATATAAGAGATTATTATTATGAATAGAGATAATGAAAGATTCTGAAGAAACCTTGTTTTCTCTTGTTGAATTTCCACAGTAGATTGTTATGGTACTCTCTCTCCACTCCCACACATCTCCATACAACCCTATACTATCCTTCATCTTTCAATTTTGTACTTAACTTACTGGATCACAGAAAAAAAAAGTTCATTCTATTTCCCCTGATATTTGTAGGAACTCAATACTTAAAGTATACAGTAGTTCAAAATTCACATCTGAACTATCTCTATATATCTGTATAATTTATAGATTCACAAATCCATTGCTTGTTAGAAATGGAAATGACCAATGGCAATTCGACCTAAATTAATTTACTTATTAGGGACATACCAATCAAACTACCAAAAAATTCTTTTACAAAGCTAAAAAAATTATAGCAGAATTCATCTGGAAGAACAAAAAGGTCTAGAATATCAAGGGAATTAATGAAAAAAAATGCAAGGGAAGGTGGCCTAGTCATACCAGATCTAAAACTGTCTTATAAAGTAGCAATCATCAAAACTAGTTGGTACTAGCTAAGAAATAGAGTAGCGGATCAGTGAAATAGGTTAGGTAGACAAGACATAGTAGGAGGCAATGATTATAGTAATCTACAGTTTGAGAAAACCCAAAGACTCCAACTTCTGGGATTAAGAAGTCATTATTTGACAAAAACTGTTTGGAAAATTGGAAAATATTATAGCAGAAACTAGGCATAGATCAATGTTTTACACCACATACCAAGATAAGGTCAAAAGGGGTCTACAATTTGGACATAAAGGGTGATTTGGAGAGCAAGGAATAATTTAGCTGTCATCTATGGAGAATGTAAGAATTTATGATCAAACAAGACATAGAGAGACATTATAAAATGAAAAATGGATCATTTTGATGACATCCAATTAAAAGTTTTTGTATAAACAAAGTCAGTGCAACCAAGATTTAAAAGGAAAGCAGAAAAGTGGGAAACAATTTTTACAGCCAGTATCTCTGCTAAAGATTTATTTTTCCCCCAAAATGTTTTATTAACTTCTGATTTACATCATTAATTTCCTCCAGATTATGAATTACAAATTTTCTCCCCATTTTTTCCCTACCCACTGCCCAAAAATGGTAGTGAGTGCTTCCAACTTCCCTCCCCCCCCAGCCTACCATCCCTTCTGTCACCCGCTTCTCATCCCCTTTCCCCCTACTCTCCTATAGGGTGACATACCCTATTTAGTGTATATGTTATTCCCTGCCTGAGCTAAATTCAATGAGAATTAGGTTGACCCATTCCCTTTTGCCATCCTATTCTTCCCCTCCATTGTAACCATTTTCCCTTGCCTCTTCTATATGACATAGTTTACCCCATTCTTTCTCTCCCCATCTCCTTTCATTATATTCCTCTCCCACCTTTTTTTAAAGCAATCGGGGTTAAGTAATTTGCTCAAGGTTACACGACCAGTTATTATTTCTGGGTGTGGTGCCAAGTATCCAAGCCCGGATTTGATCCAGGTCATCCCGACACTGGAGCCAGCACTCCTATTCGCTGAGCCACCTGGCCGCCCCTAAGCAATTGGGGTTAAGTAACTTGCTCAAGGTTACACGGCCAGGTGTTTCTGGGTGGGTGCTAAGTCCTCTCTCACCTTTTAACCTTTTAAGTATCATCCCTTCCTGTTAAATTGGTCCTGTGCCCTCTATCTATGTATACCTGTAAACATATATACACACATTCACATATGTATTCATACACCCATATATCCTCCGATATAGACATATATATGTATATTTTTTTTTCCTATTCCCTTCAACTATTTTCATACTGAGAAAAGTTTCATGAGTTACAATGATCATTTTTCCATGTATGAATGTTAATAGTTCAACTTTGATAAATTCCTTATGATTTCTTTTCCCTGTTTACCTTCTCATGCTTCTCTTGCTTCTTGTATCTGAATGTCAAATTTTCTATCCAACTCTGGTTTTTTCATCAAGAATGCTTGAAAGTCATCTATTCCACTGAATGACCATATTTTCCCCTGAAACATGATACTAAGTTTTGCTGGGTAGGTGATTATTGTTAATCCCAGCTCCTTTGACCTCCAGAATATCATATTCCAAGCACATCAATCTCTCAGTGTACAAGCTGACAGATCCTGGGTTATCCTGATTGCTATCCTGGATTTCCACAATATTCAAATTGTTTCTTCCTGGTTGCTTGTAATATTCTCTCCTTGATCTGAGAATTTTGGAACCTGGCTATAATATTCCTAGGAGTTTTCATTTTGGGATCTTTTTCAGGAGGTGATCGGTGGATTCTTTCAACCTCTATTTTGCCCTCTGGTTCTAAAACATGAGGGCAGTTTTCTTTGAGATCTTCCTGGAAGATGATTTCTAGGTTCTTACTTTGATCATGGCTTTCAGGTAGTCCAATAATTTTTAAATTATCTCTCCTGGATCTATTTTTCCAGGTCAGTGGTTTTTCCCATGAGATATTTCACATTGCCTTCTATTCTTTCATTTGTTTGGATCTGTTTAACAGCATCTTGATTTCTCATAAAGTCATTAGCTTCCATTTGCTCGAATCTAATTCTGAAGCAATGATTCTCCTCATTGAGCTATTGAGATTCTTTTTTCATCTGGCAAATTCAGCTTTTTAAGGCATTCTTCTCCTCATTGTCTTTTTGAGCCTCTTTTGCCATTTGAGTTAGTCTATTTTTTTAAGGTGTTATTTTCTTCAGTCAGGCTGTTAACTCTCATTTCATAATTTTCTTGCATTGTTCTCATTTCTCTTCCCAATTTTTCCTACACTTCTCTTATCTGCTTCTTTTTTTTTATTTTTTATTTTTTTAAGCAATCGGGGTTAAGTAACTTGCTCAAGGTTACACGGCCAGTGATTTCTGGGTGTGGTGCTGAGTGTCTGAGCCCGGAATTCGATCTCCAGGTCGTCCCAACACTGGAGCCGGTGCTCTTACTCGCTGAGCCACCTGGCCGCCCCTCTTATCTGCTTCTTAAGGTGCTCTATGGCCTGTAACCAGCTCGTATTTTCCTTTGAAGCTTTTGGTGCAGGAGTTCTGACTTCACTGTCTCCGCCCTGTTCTATGCTTTGCTCCTTTTTGTCCCCAAAATAGGAGTCTAATGTTGGAATCTTCTGTTTGCTTTGTTTCCTTTGCCTGGTCATGTTGCCCCTCAGTCACTTGACCCCTGAGCTTTTTGCCACAGTAGGACTCTACGAGTTTCATTCCAAATGCTGAGGTGTTCTCAGCTGCCGAAGGTATTAGTTGGGTGCTGTCTCTGAAGCCTCCATATGCTCTGGCAAGCTGGTCACACACGCCAGGGTCTCCACCCTAGACCACAATCCAGATCCAAGCAGGTTAAAGCAAGAGCAATGATGCCTCAGACTGGTTGCTTGGTCCCCCTATAGTCTGCAGGCCAGGAGCTGAAGTTGCCACATGGCAGTGGCTCCTCAGTGGCTTCTGGCTCCGGGGGAAGAGACTCATTCCTAACTACTGGGTCCCAAAGTCTGCACTGCACTGACCTCTCACTTTGTCCTTAGTATCTATATGTTGATAATTCTGGACCACCACAGCTGTTGCTGATCTGGAGTCCCTCCAGCTGGTAGTTGGTCAGGCCCGCCCTGGGGCTAAAACCTCTGGCTTGTGGTGCTAGGGTCCACTCCCAGAGCGCTACACTGGCTGATTTCTACCATCCTGCTGGGCTGTCCTCAGTGGGAGGTTAGCTTCTCTGTGTCATTTTTTGGATTCTGTAGCATTAAGGCTTATTTTTCAATTTTATAGAGAACTGAGAAATTTATAACAATGCAAGGCATCCCCCAATTGATAAATGGTCAAAGGATATGAACAGGCAGCTTTTAGAGGAAGAAATTGAAGCTTTTCTATAGTCATATAAAAAAATGCTCTAAATCACTATTGATTAAAGAAATGCAAAGTAGAACAGCTCTAAGGTACCATATCACACTTATCAGATTGACTAAGGTGACAAAAGAGGAAAATGATAAATGTTGAAGATACAGGAAAATTAGAACACTAAAGTGTTGCTTGTTGAGTCAAGAACTGATCAAACCATTCTGGAAAGCAATTTGGAATAATGCCAATGGGATATAAAAATGTTCATAACTTTTGGTCCAGCAATACCGCTCCTAGTATCCAAAAGACATTATAAAAAATATTTATAGCAGCTCTTTTTGTCATGGCCCAAAATTGGAAATCGAGTGGATGCCCATCAGTTGGGGGACAGCTGAAAAAATTATGGCATATATGTGTAATGGGATACTATAGTTCCATAAGAAAGTATGAGTAGGCAGATTACAGAAAACTTGGAATTTTTTTCTGAAATGAACTGATGCTGAGTGAAGTGAGCAGAACCAGAAGAATGTTGTACACAGTAACAGCAACATGGAGCAATGACCAATTTTGATAGACAGCCTTTTTCAGCAATGCAATGATCAAAGACAATCCCAAAAGTCTCATGATGGAAAATGCTATTCACATCCAGAGAAAGAACTATGGAATCTGAATGCAGATTGAAGCATTTTCTCTCTTTTTTTCTTTCTTGTGGGTTTTCCCTTTTGTTCTGATTCTTCTTTCACAACATGACTAGTGTGGAAACATGTTTAATATGATTATGCAATATATCATATTGCATATTGTCTTGGGAAGGGGGAGGGTAGGGAGGGGAGAAATTTAGAACTAAAAATCTTATAAAAGCAAATGTTGAAAACTAAAAATAAATATAGTAATAATAATAAAAGAAATGGAAAGGCCTAGGAGATTGTCTAGTTCAGTTATTTTACTTTATAGATGATAATAAAAGAAATGGAAAGGCCTAGGAGATTGTCTAGTTCAGTTATTTTACTTTATAGATGAAAAAACTAAACTGAGATTAAATGATTTGTATACATAGTTCCTATAGTTATTGGTAATATATTCAGTTTTTTGTTACCTTTTGACTACCTTAATGGTAAATTAAATATTTTGTTCATTTCACTTTTTGTTTTTTTACTTATATCTCAGATTTCACTGGATTGAAGAACTCCCACTCTGGTAACTCCCTTCCCTGATGTGGTAACTCATCTATAACAAATCACTTTACAAAGCTGCCTTGAGCATTGAGAGGTTAACTAATTTGCCCAGTTATACAGCTAGTGTAAGTCAGAAACAGGATTTGAACCTAGATCATCTTGACTTCAAGCCTGACAATCAATCCTCTATGCCGTGTTATCTTTCACATCTAACCTTCTAGCAATTTTATACCATTGACTGGTGGTTAGTTTTGTAACTTTTCCACTGGTTAGTTTTGTAATTTTGGGAAGAAAAGCATTTAATTCACTTTACACCAAAACTCATTTTAACATCTCTTTATGCAATAAATTGCACAAAAATGTTAAGTGAATGAAAAGGCGTTTCCAAATGGGACAATGGCAGAAAATGAATTAAGCCATTCCTATTGTGAATTTTTCCTAATAGTAAGGATGAATAGAAATCTGCCTGCCATCTCATTCACAGGGCCTTTGTAAAAATGAATTGGACTATATTAAGATGGGATATATTTTAAGGACTTTGAGAAAAGGGATCTATGAAAATTATCACAACTATTATGATTAAAGTTCATGATATAGTTATGTAGGTTCTGTTCAAGGCTAGCCATAGCAGGGGGAAATTGATGTTTTTTATTTAAGTAGATTACTTGCTTAATAAATGAGCAGTATGACACGGCAGCCAAAAATGTAAATGAAACATTGAGCTGTATTAATAGAAGAATAATGTCTAGAATAGTAGAAGGGCCAGTCTTGTTATATTCTGTCCTAATTCAGACCAGAGCTAGAGTTTAATGCTTAGTTTAAGAAGGATGTTAATAAGTGGGAATGTGTCCAGAGAAAAGTGAGTGGGATGAGAGGGACATGAAATCAAGCCAGGAAAGGATCTTTTGAAAGAACTAGGAATGTTTTTAACTGGAGAAGACTGTTGTAGAAGAGAATGACAACAGTCTTCAAGCACTTAAAAATTGTCTTGTGGGGGAAAATCAGACTCATTCTTATTTATAAAGTAAAAATTTAGTAGCAATGGGTAAAAGTTGAAGATAGATTTTATTAAGAGGGGAAGACTTTCTAATAATAATCCTGTTGGAAAATGTAAGGAGTAGCCTTTGAGGAAACAGAACCAAATAATCTTATAATTTGAGTGTTCTTTAAGGACTAGTTCAGGGGTGGGGAACCTGTGACCTTGACACCACATGTGGCCCTCTAGGTTCTCAAGTGCAGCACTTTGAACTCCACAGAACAAATTCCCTTAAATGAAGGATTTTTTTCTGTAAATCTTAGACTCAGACAAAAGACCGCACCCAAGGACATAGAAGGTCACATGTGGCCTTGAGGCATCAGGGTCCAAGTAGTCATCCAGCTTTTGCTTGAAGACCATATGTAAGGAGAAGCCCACAACCTCCTAAGGCAACCCATTCTGGTTTTGGACAGCTCTAATCATTAGGAACTGTTTGTTTACTTCAATCCTAAATTTTTTTTTTTCTCTGCATTTTCGACCTATTACTCTGCTATAGCTATCAAAGTAATCTTTTTAAAGCACAGTTATTATCATGTCATTCTCCTATTCAATAAATTACCATGACTCATTGCCTCAGAATATAATATAAAATCCTCTGTTTGGCTTTTAAAGCCTTTCATAACCTGACCTCCCTTACCTTTCCAGTCTTCTTATACCTTACTTTCCTCCATGTAGTTTGCAAGCATTGACTCTCTATAGAGATACTCCCTATAATGGCTGAGTCAAGATGATGGAGTGAAGAGTCACAACTTTCAGACTTCCTCCAAAACCTTTCCTACAAAGTAACAACAGAAAACATCAAATCAAATTGTGTGCAGAAAAGCCAATGTCAAGTCACAGTGAATGATTTTTCCATCCCAGGACAGCTGAGAAAGACAGAAATAGAGGTCTGCAGACACAAGACTGACTGGCATCATGGCTCATGGGGCATGGCAGAAGTGACAACAACTGTGGCCCTTAGAGATGACAGTTGCAGCTGCTGCAGTGGCAGAAAGAGTTCAGTGATGGTGGAAGCAGTAGCAGTGGCAGTGGTACCAAGTGTGCCCCAATGCACAAGGATGATAGAGGGAATGAACACCTACTCAGAAAGCAATTCCAAAGGACCCTTGAGCTTCCACTGGGTACAAGATCAGGCATCATGTGGCAACTCGATAACCTGTCACCTAATTCTGGGTTGCAATTCCAAGGTGGAGAGAAGAAGTTGCAGTTGTGAGGGAGCAGGCACTCTACCTGGGTAAGAACCAGAGTGCTAATCAGGAGGGCAATCAGATGACTTGCCCCTGGAGTCACCTTGAAAGCAACAAAAAATCTACAGGCTCTCAGATCAAGCTACAGAAGCTCAGGCCAGCCATCCCCTCCCAGGCTGAACTGTACCATAAAGTCAAGGTCAAGAAATAGATGGCAAATAAAGCAGACATTTCATGGCCCAAATCCATTTATTTTCACTGAATAAAAGTACATGACTTCCTCCCATGCCTGGAATTCTCTCTATCCTTGCTTATACTTCCTGACTTCCTTAGTTTCCTTCAGATCTCATCTAAAATACAACCTTCTACAAGACAACTTTTCCCATTCCTTCCTAATGTTAATACCTTCCATATGAGGTGATCTTAAATTTATCCTCCTCTATTTATCTTTACATAGTTTTTTGCATGTTGTTTTGCCCATCAGATTATGAACTTCTTGAGGGCACAGGCTCTCTCTCTCTCTCTCTCTCTCTCTCTCTCTCTCAACTTCCCCGGACAGGAAGGAGACTGTCCCCCCCCCCCCTCTCCCCCCCCCCTCCCCCCCCCCCTCTCACTCTCCCCCCCCACCCACTTGGAACCACACCACCACCC
>NW_027187347.1:627991-675114 GCF_028583685.1 Petaurus breviceps papuanus
TCTCTCTCTCTCTCTCTCTCTCTCTCTCTCTCTCTCTCTCCTTTCTCTCTCTCTCTCTCACACACACACACAGACACACACACACACACACACACACACACACACACCCATTTTTAGGGTATTCCCAGTGCTTAGCAAAGTAACTGGAATATAGTCAGTGCTTAATAAATGCATATCAACTTTACTTCTTCCTTTTGGGCCAAGATGTCACTACTACTCTTTCTTCCACAAAACAGCTCTTCAAATACTTGAACACAAATATTATCCTCTGCCCCCCACCAAGTCTTCTGCTTTCTATGTCTTTCAATAAAGCTCTAATTCATTCAACCAGGTCTCTAATATCATCAGTTGATTTCCTTCATTATTCAGGTTCCATTTCCATAAATATTTTCAGACTCTCCATCCCCTTTCTAAAAAGTGGCACATAGAATTTAGTAAAATGGCATAGTTTGGTCTGACCAAGGTAGAGTATAGACACTATAATTTTCCTAATCCCTAGAAGTCTTTAGGTAGAGGGGATGGAGAATGACCTCTTATGAGTTATGCTGAAGACAGGAATCCAGTTCAAGTGTGAATTAGAATAGGTGATTTCTGAGGTTGTTTTTTTTCAGCAACTACCTCCCTATAGATTTACCCAATGCTTTCGTGTGCTACAGAGACCTGGACAATGTGTTAGAAGGTCATATGCTCTACACCAACATTTCTCAAACTATTTTGGTCATAGAACATCATACAGCTTAAAATAGATTACTTTTATCATTTAGTAATTTTCAGTCATGTCTGACTCTTTGTGATCCCATTTGGTGATTTTATGGCAAAGGTACTGGATGATTTGCCATTTCCTTCTCAAATTCATTTTATAGATGGGGAAACTGAGGCAAACAGGGTTAAGTGACTTGCCCATATTCACACAACTAGTAAGTGTCTAGGGCCAGATTTGAAGTCAGGAAGATGAATGTTCATGACTCTACTCTATTCCTTGTGCCAGCTCTCTACAGAAATATATTGCTAGGATCCAAGAATTCTGATCTTTGAGGGCATGATATATGATATGGAGTACCTCGAGGACATAGGAGAAGGGTGGGAAATATTAGAAAAAAAGAAAGGAAGTTATTATGTCATCTCCAGAACCATTATTGGCTTAGCTTCTTTTAGTGCTATTCATGACTTGTAATCACTGTTCTTATGTTTCTATTGACTTTATCAATCCATACAAATTATCCTATGTTTCTCTGAATTTCTCTTATTCATATGCCATAACTTGTTAATCCTTCCCAATTAATGGGCATCCATTTATCACCAGGACTTGCTACCACAAATGTTTCTGTGAATATATTGGTATATACATAAAAATTTGCTTCTGTCTTTTAACTGATTGGATCAAAATATGATCAGTTTGGTACATTTTCTTAGATTATTACAGAATATTATCCAGAATGGTTGGGCCAACATTTACAATTCTATCAGCAGTGCATTTTTGTGCCCATTATTCCTTCAAACTCTGACCTTAACCTTGTTACACTTTAAAATTGTCTTCTCATTTTTGTCGGTGTTCTTCATTTAGAAAAGGCCTTCATTTTGTGTGTATTCTTGTTACCTGGTTTTGCTTCCTCCATATATACACATCTTTAAAAAAAACAGTTGTTGCTTGATTAGTACCCTGCGTATTCATATTATTTTCTCTGGATAACTCTCCTTTTTCTTACCTTTTAAAATCATTTCCATTTGTATCATTAAACTTGCATCCTCCAGACCTTTACATCCCTTTTGGATTGACTTCCCCTGTAGATTTTTGGGCCATAGCTCCTTATTTATCCTTTCTTTGAAGTGCTTCAGTCCTCCATTCTATTCTCCCACAATTTAGGTTGCATGTGAAACCATGACCAGCTTTCCTCTCTCTTCTTATGGATTCTAAGATGAAATGGTCATCACTATCTCCTTAATGGTCAAAATAGCAATTTCTCTTATCTCTTCCTTCAACTTGTTTAGAATGAAATTATTGTTTGTTCAATTTATATATCAACTGCTTATTTGGGGTAAAACCCTGTGAAATCAAAGAGGAAAAATGCAAGATTCATTGCCTTCAATGAACTTATATTCTATTGAGCAAGTGAACTACTCTCATTTTGACAGAGAGCAAGAGACCAAGTCAGAGACAGAAACAGAGAGACATAGAGAGACAGACAGACAGACAGAGAGGGAGAAAAGACAGAGAAAAGAGAGAGAGAGAGACTTGAAGTCCTTTATTACTATGATATCATATTTCCATTTTGTGATCTGTTTAATGAACTCCTAGTCTATTTCTCTTTTGGTCCAGGGAGTTTTTGACACACTCCTATGACAATATTCTGTTTGTCCTTGCATTCATCCCAAACAATATGTATTTACCCTCTGTTTCCTAGGTTTTGTTTGTCACATGTGTATGTTTTCTGAATATACAAAGCTACTATTTCACTACTCTGTTTATTTCTTAATTTCCTTTTAAATGAGGCATATCCTTTTATAGCCATATTCCAATCATTAGTCCAATAATTCCAAGTCTCACTGATGCCTATGAGGTCAGATTTGCCTTCTTCAGTTAGAGTACTAGTTGCATTTCTTATTACTAATATTTTTGTACTTTTGTATATAGACAGCTGAAACATAGATTGTATGCTCGTTCTCTCCTTGGATACTCTCTCCTGTGAATTATTATTCATCTCTACTGATACTTGTCTGCTTCTTCTTCACCTACTAGTCCCTATGGTATCTAATTTGTCAGTTACACATGGGCAGTTTATTCCTTCCCTCTAACTTTTTCTGTGAAAAACTTTCTTGATCATATTCACAAGACTCCAGGCAAATATATATTTTATCAGCTCTCATTAGGTACACTTGTCAAAGAACCATCATTCTCACATTTTAAACTTTGGTCTAGGAATCCTAATCCTGTCTTCCAGAAAATATCTTCTTAGCCACTTGTTCCCTTTGCAAATCTGCCTCTTATTGGAACTGCCTTCAATCTGCAGCCGTGATGGGAATACCACTGGTATCTCTAAAGTCTTGTCCCAAATGATACAATCCCTCACAGTACTTTCTAGGTTTCCTCAAGTAGTATAGTATAGTTTGTACCCACATGGGAGTGGATAGTGTCAGGTTTGACAAGTCCCTACTGGCTCATTGTCATGTTCCAGATCTATGCCTTGGGAAGACAGAAGACCTCTTTCTATTATTTGTCAGACTGATAAATAGCCAGTAGAGTAGCATTCAACAAAGCATCATCATTTATCTCTTCTTCTCAGCATTACTGGATGACCTTTTATTATGTATTTACTTATTTATTTATTTTTCATGTTCAACATTTACTTTCATAAGATTTGGAGTTGTAATTTTTCCCCCTCCCTCCATTCCCCCTTCCCCAAGACCTCATGCAATCTGATAAAGGCTATACATGTATGATCATATTAAGCATATTTCCATATTTGTCATGTTGTGAAAGAAGAATCAGAACAAAAGAGAAAAACCATGAGAAAGAGAAAATAGTACACTTCGATCTGCATTCAGACTCCATAGTTCTTTTTCTGTATTTGTATAGAATTTTCTATCATGAGTCTTTTGGAATTATCTCAGATCACTGCATTGCTCAAAAGAACTAAGTCTGACAAAGTTGGTCATCACAAAGTGGTGCTATTACTGTGTACAGTGTTCTCCTGGTTCTGCTCACTTCACTCAGCATCAGTTCATGCAAGTCTATCCAGGTTTTCTGAAATTGTCTACTTACCATTTCTTATGGAACAATAATAGTCCATTACATTTATATACCATAACTAGTTTAGCCATTCCCCAGTTAATGGTCATGCCCTCAATTTCCAATTCTTTGCCATCACAAAGAGAGCAGCTATAAATATTTTTGTACATTTGGGTCCTTTTCTCTTTTTTATGATCCCTTTGGGATACAGACCTAGTAGCGGTATCGCTAGATCAAAGGCTATGCACAGTTTTATAGCCCTTTGGGAAAAGTTCCAAAGTACTCTCCAGAATGTTTGGATTGATTTACAGCTCTACCAGCAATGCATTAGTGTTCCAATTTTCCCACATCTTCTCAAACATTGATCATTTTCCTGTTGTGTCATATTAGCCAATCTGATAGGTGTGATGTGGTACCAATGGCCTTTTTTCTTGTAGAACCTGTAAGTGGACATGCCCATTCCTTAGACCAAAAAGCTGCTTTCTTCCTAGAAGGTCCAGCTTCCCTACTTTGGGGGAAGACATTCATTCTTATTTAATAGTATCATGTGATTAGGGGACCTTGCCATTTCACTCTTGTAGCAATAACACAATGTCCACAACACCAACAGTGACTATGAATATGCTGGCACAGTTCTGAATTGTAAAATATACCAGACTCTCCATATAGAAGACAGAAGCAAAACATTTATTCAGATACCAGAAAATCAAATCCCAACACCAGAAAGTCAAATCCATCATAACAACAAAGAAGATCATAAACCATAACACAGCAGGGAGCTACACCATCCTTTAGCCTTCCCACAAACACTTACAACCCTATCTGTCACGTTGAATGCATTCTCTCCTTCCTCCAGCTCTAACTGCTCTGACTCTTAGCTTCCTGTGGGCTCTGCTGCACCCTTCAGCAAACTCCTCCCACCAGAGGCTCCATGTGATTACATTCATCCTATTGGGGGCAGGGAAGATCTTCAAATTCCTATTACCATTCCAACTCTGTGTCACTTCTTTTATCCTCTAACCTCCTAAATAATTTGTATACCCTCTGTGCCTTTTCAGATTGTGTTTATTTCTTTATTTTTTTCTTGAAAGTTCTTCCAACTTTCCAAAAACCACTTCATTTATCCTTCCTGACAACTTTAGTATTGGTATGTCTTTTCTCCTCTCTTTTAAACTCTTTTAGCAGCAAGACTAAGCTGCACTGTGCATATTTAGCTAACATTAGCATTGGCAGAAACACAAACTGCTATATTTGCTAACCTTCCTTCACTGTAGGATGTCCTTTGCCTTCCATAGTTGCATGATCCCTAGAATACTCTCATTTCAGTTAGCTTCTCTAGTGACCAACTGTTATAGCAAACTCCCTGTTTTCTCTGCCTCTTGGGATCTCTGGGGGCTTGATAAAGTCTTTATTTATAGCCCATATTTATAGCTCTTGGAAATCACCAGATTCATGCCAAGCCCTATGCAAACAGAAGTTGTTCTTAAATATAATCAGTGAAAGGGCTTTCCAATTATCAGTAAGTCTTTATTTATTTAAATCTAATTACCTTTATTTATCTAAATCTAATTATCTCTCCTTTCTTCAGCCACCTTATTCCTCTGGCTGCAGTACCAGATTTATTCTTCTTTATGACAAATCATTCTCATCATTTGGGCCTATATTTGATCATCGCTTGGCTATAATCTGTGTTGCTGTTTTTTTTCCAACAAACACAAAGTACCTACTGTGTGCAAAGCACTCTGATATGCAGTAAGGGTGTCAAAATAAAGAAGACACAGTTTCTGTTCTCCATAACCTTTTTTAAAATTCAATAAACCTTTTTAAACATAATTAATATTTAAACACAATTATCAATAAACATTTTATACTTTCACTAAAACTCTGTCCCAATTCCCTCCACTATTGTTTTTCCTCTCAAACCACCTTGAAGTTAAGTAATTTATTCTTTTTTATATTCATTCTATATGTAGCAATATATCTACATAGACATATATTTATGTCTATCTCTATATGTTTATACTGAGTCTCTATCTTTCTGTTTCTCTGCCTACCTACCCATTTACCAATTTATTTTTGTCTCTGTGTCTTTCCTGTTAGAATGTAAGGTCCTTGTATCCACAGCCCACCTAAGAACAAGGCCTAGCTTCATAGTAAGTATTTCATATCATGTATCATTTCATATCAGTATATCATGATTGATAGATTTTTAAATTATTGTGTCAATAACTAGAGAAATCTGTTAAAGGGGATGCAGCTGAGCATGGCGCAAAAAGGATTCAATTGGAAGTCAGAAGACCTGTGGCAGAATTACCTTTGTAGCTTCAGGCAGTTCTCTTTATCAGTTTAGAACTCATTTTTCTCATTTGTAAAATGAAGGGTGCTTAGATAAGATGACCTCCAATGTCCCATCCAACTCTAACATTCCATGTTTCTATGGTAATTGGGTAAGCAAGGAAAGTCCCTGGTGCTTCAGGCCCTCTTAGTTTGAATAACAGAACAAATGTGATTCCTAGGCATCCTAATGGAGACAGAAATTTTAGGTTTGCTGAATGGACAAATAAACCTCTGAAACTAAGGATAACAGGAATCAGACTGGGACCAGAATTCAGTCTATGTTGAGTACAAGGACTAATGAACCAGAATCAAGCTACTGTTCGCTGTCCTGTCCAGAGGGGTGTAGAGAAAATGGGGTAAGAATGTTAGGTACTAGGAAAGCAAAAGAAGCCTTTGTGGAAGGCAAGGACCAAAAACAGGCTGGAGCTGATCTGGTCAGCTCAATGGAAATGTCTTAGAATGAAGAGGCCTCTAAGCAAGATGTCTCCCTAATTGGACAGAGTTGGTTTCTGTGCCTACTCTACATGGTTTTTTGGTATATGTCCTCAGAGTCATACTAAAGGAAAATTATGCCTGGGGCAGGACCAGAGATTACCCTGAGGCAAAGGCAGGAAGAGTATATTTAGTGTGGATTTCAGAGACAAAATTTCATGGGGAAAAAACAGAGAAGCCAGATGCCAAAGGTCTCAATCAATCAACAAGTACTTATTAAATGTATACTGTGCACCAGGCTATGTGCTTGGTGCTGAGTATACAAATACAAAGAGTGAAACAATCTCTTCTCACAGGCGGCTCATATTCAAATCAAGGAGACAATGATTATATATGTATATTCAGCCTAAATATCAAGTGAATAATTATAAATAAATGAAAAGTAGTTAAATACAGGGTAGTTTGGAATATAGGGCACAAGTACTTAGTGGATAAGGAAAGGTTTCATGTTGTAATATTTGAGAAGCAAGTTTTCAAGAAAGAGCCTCTAAAGGGGCAGTGAGGGGAGAATCCATAATGGGGATTGGGGAAATCCAGTGAAAAATGTGGAGGTGGGAGATAGAGTGTTATATGTGAAGAAGGCTAATTTTGCTGGATACAAATGCAAGAGGGGGAAAAGTAATCTCCAATAAGGTTGGGAAGATAGGTAGGGGCCAGGGTGTGTAGGGCTTTAAAAAGCTAAACAGAAGAGTTTTTATTTTTTCCTGGAAGCTAAAGGATCCACTAGAGTTGATTAAGGAGAGTCACATGGTCAGATATGCATTTAAGGAAAATTGGTAGCTGCATGCAATTTAGACCAGAGTTATAAGAAACCAGGCAGGAGGCTGTTGTAGCAATCTAGGTGAGAGGTGATAAAGACCTGAAGTAAAGTGGTAGCTGTGTGAAAAAGAGAAGGGATTAAATTCCTGAGATGTTGAGGAAGAAAAAATAGCAATGTTCAGCAACTGATTAAGTATATAAGATGAGGAAAGGTGAGCAGCCAAAGGTTATGAATGCCAAAGTTGTGAACTTGGAAAATTGAAAGACTTGAAAGAAACAGTAAAATCTGGAAGAGGGGACACTGAGGGAAAAGATAATGAATTCAGTTTCAGACTTTGAGTTTGAAATGACTCTGGGATAGACAGTTTTAAGTGCCCAATAGGCAACTGCTTATGTGGGACTCTGTAGAGAGATAACATGAGTTCATGAGAAGACCAAGAAAAAAGAAAGAGAGACACAGACAGAGGGAGAAAGAGAGAGACAGAGACAGACAGAGAGACAGAGAGAGAAGAGGATCTAGGATCGAAACTTGGGGACATTCACAGTTAGGAAGCATTATGGGCATGATGAGTAGGAGTGATCAGACAAGCAGAAGGAAAACCCAGAGAGGAGATGCTATGAGTTATGCCATACTATTCAATAGTATCAAATGCAGCATAGAAGTCAAGGAGGGGAGAATTGAAAAGAGACCATCAGTTTGGCGATTAACTGATCTCTGGTGACTTTGGAGAAAACAGTTTTAGTTGAGTGATAAACTCTGAAGCTAGATTGCAAAGGAATGAATAAGTGAGAAGACAGGAAGTATAAGCAGGGCTATAGACAGCCTTCCCAAGGAGTGTGACTAAGGCAGCGAAGAGAGATCTAGGGTAATAACTTAAGGAGATAGTGGTAGGATCTCCTTGTTACTGAGTCTTTTCAGTGATGACTGACTCCCTGTGGCCCCATGTGGGTTTTGGGGGGGAGGGGTTTTGGTAAAGATATTGGAGTGATTTGCCATTTCCTTCTCTTGCTCATTTTACAGATGAGGAAACTGAGGCAAATATGGTTAAATGACTAGCTCAGGGTCACACAGCCAAGTAAGTATCTGAGACTGGATTTCAACTCAGTGCCTCTTGACTCCAGGAGCAATGCTGCATTCACTGCACCACCTAGCTGCCCTGGTAGGATCTAGTGAATGTTTTTAAAGGATGGGAGAAACTTGGATGTGTAAAGGTAGTAGGAAAGGAGCCAGTAGACAGTGAGAGGTTGCATATTTGAGACATAGAATAGATGATTTGACTGGGGATGCAATCTGTTGGTGAAAACAGGAGGGAAAGGACTGGAATATACACATAGAGAGATTGGGATTGGCAGGGAGAAGGCCACCTCTTTGTCAGTGATGAGAGAAAGAAGGAGAGTTGGTGATGATATCAAGGAGTTTTGTGATCAACAGAATAGAAGAAAAGGGTCCTCCCATCAAATATAACTTGCTTTATCAATAAGTTAAGAGACACATCTGTGTAGAGGCCATGAGACTAGAGAGAGGAAATACATTTGTTATTTTTGATAACTAGATAAGGTCAGTTATTTCTTTATCCTTAGAACTGAGAAATCCATTGCTTTGAAGCTTGACAATTTAACTCCTAAGGCAAACAGATAGATACTTTTGGAAAGGAGTCAGGAAAAGAACATGAAGCCAGTGCCCCATCTCCACTCCTCAAGGTCTCATTATAGAATGTTAGAGGTTCATCTAACCCAACTTCCATACTTTACATAAGAGAAAAGGTGGTCCCTGGTAGGAACAATTACTTATCCAAATTATAGAGGAATGTTCAATCTATTCTCACTGAAAATGAAGATCAACTGAGATATGTTAAATCAATCCCAAATGCCTTACATCTTTGTGACAAGTATTTTCCACCTTATTCATAAAAGAGGAATTAGAGCCCAGAATTAGTATTAGGCAGAACTATAACTCAGTTCTCTTGACTTGTCCATTGATCTTTCTACCAGGTTGTTGAAACTGAACTGTCTAAGATAAGGTCAAATCTCATATGGGGAGACTGGCTTGTTCTGAGCATTAGAGCATGGAATACTGGTCTCATGACTCAGGGCAAGCAGGAAGGGGGCCCCTCACTCCTTCTCAACTGCTAGGCAGGGGTGTGGAACAGACTGTTAAGTTTTGTGTGAGAATTTACACCTCACAAATGAGCAAATGGCATGAATCAGGGCTTGATTTCTTGTTGATTGTCTAAACCAGAGCGTGGCAAACTATGACCCAAAGACCAAATCTGTCCCACCCTGTATTTTTGTATTGCCTGTGAACTAAGAATGATTTATGTATGTTTAAATATAACAAAAACTTTAGTTTAACATGAAAAAAAACCCATCCTTAGCTCTTGGTGTACAAAAGTATGGCTACAGTCTGGATTGAAGAACTCTGGTTAGACTTAAGAAAATGATTGCTCCCAAGTTCCCTCTCTTTACTCTTGCTTAGGGATGAGCTAGAGCTATAACTCCTGAGGTTACAGCTGTGGAACTACAGTCCTATGATCCCCCTTTAAAAGAGAGAAGTGGTTGCAAGACTGAATCAGAACAATCAACCATTTAATTGAGTAAACTCTATATGAAGGAATTTTCCTATTACCTCAACACAGTGTGTGAATGAGCTTTCTATCAATTTGAAAGAATTCTAGCATAAGAGGCAAATGATTCCACAATGGAGACATCTTGTGATTGGTTGAAAAGATCAATTCAGACCTCTTGGAATGCATAGGAGAACAAGTCTTTTTAGCAGTGAGTGAGAAAAGTAGTAGACCAGTGTTGTGGATTTCAGGTTCGAAGGGAATCCTTCTTGGGTGTTGGGGAGAGGAGGAGGAGTTTTTTTTTTTCCTTCCTTCACTCCCATTGACCATATAATTGGAGAAATACGACCAGTGCAAATAACAAATCCAGCTAGAAGCAATGAGAGATATACTGGACCAAGTAGAGGGTTGGATAACTAGGTGGTGTGGTAGATAAAGTACTGGGCATGGAGTCAGGTAGACTTGAGTTCAAATATGGCCTCAGATTCTTGCTAGCTGTGGGACTCAGGGTCAGTCATTTAACCTTGTTTTGCCTCAGTTTCCTAATTTGTAAAATGATTTGGAGAAGGAAATGTCAAAACACTCCAGTATCTTTTCTGAGAAAACCCCAAATGAGGTCATGAAGGGTCAGACATTACAGAAAATGACTGAACAACAGAACATAGGCTTTCCTGAGGAAAGAAGAGGCTATACTTCTGTTTTCTCACCTCTAGTCTGAAAGGTTACATGTCTTATGATTGATATCCTGGGCTCAGTCTGTTGGCACAACGTGCTTTTATTTCTTTTGTATGTATTCTTTTCTGATCTTTGGTCAATGAGTACAGTACTCTGAGATGAGAGTCACCTGGTGACCTAGTGAGTTTGGGACATGCAGGAATACAAGTAGTTAATGGAACTTGCATGGTATTTGTGAAGACAGAGGAAATGTCTTCAGATAGATGCGGAAAGATAGTCACCTGAGGATGGAGACAGCATCAAGAAGACCCTTCACATGAGAGAAAACAACAGAAGCACCGACTCTCAAGGCTCAACAGAGAACTACATGTAAGGGGAACTTCATAAGAACTCTGAGAAGGAAGAAAAGAATTTTCATTAACCTCAGCTATGAGGTACCACTTTGCCATTCTCTGTCTCTGTCTCTCTGTCTCTCTCTCTTTTTCTCTCTCTCTCATATGTATATGTAATATATATGCATGTATATATGAAGTCTTATACAACACACACCCTTTGATATTGTATTTTAAGTCTGAACCTATAGCCCACACATACATTGTCTGTGTAGGGGAGTAGTCTTTTTTTGGGGTGGGAGGGGAAGGAGAGGGGATGTTTTGAACCTAAATCCTTACTATATTCTCTCACTGTACTCCGTTTGTAAAGGCTAATTGTCTAGTTGGCAAATTATTAATGAGAACTACAGTGGGAGTTCCTGAGCAATAGTAATAGAAACCCTAAACCCTCAAGGTTGTCTTTAAAATCCTGAGTATATAGAAACCATAGCCCATCTGGGGCCCAGGTAGCAGTTGGGAGTTGAGGAGGTAGCCCTTGAGGGGTGCTACACTGTACTCATACCTCAACTACACCAACCCTACCACACCATCCTATTACCAGACTTTTCCTAGAGACAAATTAATCTCTCCACTAGGCCCTATCTCCACCCCTTTCCTTGGAAAGTTGCAAAAATTTCAACTTCCTGCCCCAGGACAAAAGACATGCAGCCCCTACCCTAGTTCAGACTCACTCGGTACACACATAAATAAATTCCCATGCTTACAGCAAAGAATTTTTGCTATTGTTGTCACTCCTGAGACGACTAACTAGAAAGTATATTGCTAATGACAGTTTGCTACAAAGATGGGAAGAGAGATAAATAGAAGAACAACGTTCATAGAAGGATTTCCCCAGGCCCTGAAGTGGTGCCAGGAAAGGCAAGGAGCCTGGCATGGAGCCATCTTCCTTCTCCCTTTCCCAATCTAGGATCATTGTTCCACTACTTCTACACCTCCAATATCCTTAATCTCCTTTTATACTTTGGGTGAGGCAGGTTTTCTGAACCACAGTAGAATGTCTCAATCAAGGCTTCTGAAACTTTCCAGACTGAAGATCATTCTCTACTCACGGTGTAGGAGTAAATAAAGGGCACAGAATTGCCACCTTCTTTCAGAGAAAGAGCTAATTAATTTACAACAACTGCTCCATGTACTTCATAATTGAGTGAAATGGTTTCTTTAGGGCTTTTTAATTAGACCATACAAGCCAGTTTTTGAATGATAGGCATCACCTTGAGAGAAAAATGGAGGTAGGCTTTCAGTGGTACTAGCAGGGAGAATATTAATTCATCTACAGAGGTTGGTAGAAAATATGGCTACAATGGTAATTTATGAAATGTTTCCACAGCTCAGATTACACAAAAAGCCAGAATCTTTTAGAGGTCACCAATGAAGGTACATAGGCTCCTTTGTAGCTTTATTTCACACTACTGTCTTCCATCTACTCTTTATTCAAGCTAGACTAGATGTTTTACTGTTCTTGATGGCATCTTGCCCCTGCTAAGAGATGATGTGGGTATAATCACAGAGGACCTGGGTTCAAATTGCATTTTTGCCACTTAAGTACCAGGATGACAATATGCTAGTCAGAGTTTCTCCATATGTAAATTTGAAGGGAAGGGGTAGGTCTAGATTGCCTCACCAGTCCCTTTCAGGTGGTTGTGATAGTAATGGCAATTAAAGATTCCCCTGTATTGGCTTGGTTTTCAAATTGATTGTGTTAAAACCCAGAGTTTGTTAATCCCACCTGTGGGATGGGCTTGTTGATGTGAAAAGAAAGTCCTGAACTGGGAGGAGCTGGTGGCGTAGATTTGGAGAGATAAGAGAGAGGCAGAAGATCTTTTTGGAAGCAGCACCTCGTGGAGAGAGAGAGACTAAGAGAATTGCTGGTGGCCGCTTTGAATTGCCTTGGACTTTTGAGACCTGCCCCCTGAGCTGCCAAGGACTGAGGAGACATGGCTGTTTTGCTGGTACTTTGTCTGTCTGTTTTGATGTTGTTTTGCCAGATTTGTCCACTGGTGAAAGACAGTCCTTTTGTTGAAGAAGTCCTGGAACCTGGCTGTTCGCTAAGAAGCCCTGAGACTGTCCTGCAGACAGAGAGTGAATACTGTCCACTGATGAGGGACAGTGCTGTTGTTGCAGGGGTCTGGAGACTGTCCTGCAGACAGAATGAATACTGTCCACTGGTGAAGGACAGTGCTGTTGTTGCAGGGGTCTGGGAGCCTTTCTGTTGGTTCAGAAGCCCTGAAGAAGGATTTTCTTGTTGTATGTTTACAGAAATCCTGGGAGAGGGCTTTGCTAATGTGTTCAGGGGTTCTAGGACTGTTCTACAGACAGAGGATGAATTAATGAAGGGACTGGCAATGTATCTTATGGACTTGCTAAGCCTTGTCTCCCCAGGAACTAAGATTGCTGAGAACTTGCCTCGTGTCAAGATGAAGAAAAGACCTCCATTTGGGTATTAAGTGCTGTGTTTAAACTTGATGTAACTCTGGGGTAGATTCAATTGTGATCCAGGGGTGGGGAACTTTTGACCTTATGTTTGGAAACTAATCTCCATTTGAGAAGAGGGGCTTTGTGGTGGACTTAATTAAGGTATAGCCTAGGGGTGGAGAAGTATTTAGAACAGGGACTTTGTAATTGATTGAATGATTGGAAGGTCCTGGGGTGGGGTAGTACTTGGAGATTATTTAATCACACTTAGTAAATGCTGTATTTTGAATGATGTCATGTTTTGATCTTCTCTGTTCTTGGTTTGTCACTGAATAAAATAGAGAGCACCTATGCTGGTATTTTGAACCTGGGAAGTTGCCTTTGCTTGGTATTACATTACAGTGGTGTAATGGATAGAATTCAGAGCTGAGTTTGGATTCAGGAATATTTGAAATCAAAAATGGTCTCAGACACTTACTAGATGCATGACCCTGGACAAGTCACTTAAACTCTGTCTGCCTCAGTTACCTCAACTTGTAAAATGGAGATAATAATAGCAGCTATATTACAGGGTTGTTGTGAGAATCAAATGAGACATTGGCACAATGCCTGGCCCATAGTAGGCATTTACTATCTCGTTCCCTTTCCCCCATTATGACCCTTGGAACACACTCCCTCCCCATCGCCACCCATTCAATCAATTGTTATTGGGTATGCACTATGTGCCAGGCATTGTGGGAGGCATCTATCTTAAGGAGCTTACTATCTCTGGGTTCAGGAGTAGGATCTGTCAGGCTATTCAGTTCTGTCATGATAATTTGTGGTCAGTTTCTATTTAATGTACTTGGATATCCCCTGCCTTCCATAAAACAGAACAAAAGGAATAGTGGGAGAAAAGTATACAATACATTTATGAATGTTTATAAAACATACAACTATATAAATAAATATACACACACATATACACACAAATATATACATATCTATGGACATATATTTTATAGAACATTAACATGACCAAGGAGACTAATGCATTCTGGGTATCTCTTCATGATCCCATTTGGGGTTTTCTTGATAAAGATATTGGAGTGGTTTGTTATTTACTTGTTCAGCTCATTTTAGAGATAAGAAAACAGGTGCAAAGGGCTAAGTAAGGGCAGTTAGGTAGCACAGTGAATAGAACATCACCCCTAGAGTCAGGAGGGCCTCAGATACTTAATACTTACTAGCTGTGTGACCTTGGGCAAGTCAATTGCCCCAATTGCCCTGCCTTCTCCCCTCCAAAAAGACCAAAAAAAGGGTTAAGTAACTTGGCCAGGGTCACACAGCCAGTAGGTATCTGAGACCACATCCGAACTTGGGAAGATGAGTCTTCCTGACTCAAAGCCCAACATTCTATCCACTGCATCAGCTAGACTCTGTCTCTCTCTGTCTCTCTCTGTCTCTCTCTGTCTCTCTCTGTCTCTCTGTCTCTCTGTCTCTCTCTCTCTCTGTCTCTGTCTCTGTCTCTGTCTCTCTCTCTCTGTCTCTCTCTCTCTCTCTCTCTCTCTCTCTCTCTCTCTCTCTCTCTCTCTCTCTCTCTCTCTCTCTCTCTCTCTCTCTCTCTCTCTCTCTCTCTCTCTCTCTCTCTCTCCCTCTCTCTCTCTCTCTCTCTCTCTCTCTCTCTCTCTCTCTCTCTCTCTCTCTCTCTCTCTCTCTCTCTCTCTCTCTCTCTCTCTCTCTCTCTCTCTCTCTCTCTCTCTCTCTCTCTCTCTCTCTCTCTCTCTCTCTCTCTCTCTCTCTCTCTCTCCCCTTTTCTCCCTCTCTCTCCCCCTGCCCCCCTACTTGTGAAGGAAGGTACCAGCAGCTAGCTAGAAGGTTCAAGGATCCATACAGAATGTGGCATTTGAAGAAAACCAGGGATTGTAGTCAGTCAACAAGCATTTACAACTTTAGAGAAAATATAGCTGCTGTCTCCTTCTGCCTCTGCTCAAGGGTCATTGACAAGAAGCTTTGGATTTGGAAGGGACCTCAGAGGTTATTTAGCCCAACCTATAACTTATTCAATTATTCCCTTTCCTTGTCCACCAAAAAAAAAAAGGTCAACCATCTTTTGTTAAAAGACTTTTGGTAAGGGGGGGCCATACTATCTCCTGTGGAAGTCTCACTCCCATTGTGTAACATTTTTGTTCTAATTGTTAGGAAAGTTTTTCTTATATCAAGCACAGAATCAGTCTCTCTGAAACATCTTCCTGATACTTTTAGGTCAGCCTTCTGCAAGAATCCTTCAGTTTCTCTAATACAGATACCTTCTCTTTCCCTGCCCCCACCTAAGTCTTTTCTTCAAGGTAAAATTCTCCAGACCCTTCATATGTCATGATTCCAAAGTCCTTCGCCATCCTGATCATACTCATCTGGATCCTCTCCAATTTCTCAATGGTTTCCATAAAGTGAGATCTCTGCCTCCTAAAATAGCAGTCGAGTCCTTTAGTGTCTATCACATATGCTCCCTGAGGGCAACCTTTATGTTCCCAGCATTATATGATATATATTGATATACATACAAGTATGATGTTTTGCCCATAATAGTAACAACAAATCTTTAAAAAGAAATAATTCAATTGTTGAGTTAAGACTAAAAAAATGAAGGTGCACTTTTCAAATTCCACCTCCAGCACTGGTAGTATAGGGGTGAGCATGGCTGCCTTCCAAATTATACCTCCAATCAAAAAATAATCTTCCTACCTCAGCAAGTAGCTAGCTCTCTTATTTCGTTACTGTCCATCCTTCATTCTTTTTTTTTTTTTGGACGGCTATTGGGGTTAAGTAACTTGCCCAAGGTTACACGGCTAGCTTTTTTGTGTGGGTGTTAAGTGTCTGAGGTCAGAACCGAACTCAGGTCCTCTGGACTCTGGGGCTGGCGCTTTACTCACTGCGCAACCTGGCCACCCCACTCATCCTTCATTCTTGAAGAGGACCTATGACATCAGAAGGGTGATGTCTTGACCTGCAAGCAAAATGGGTTTAAGTGAGGCAAGGTTGTGACCGGATGCAGTGTAAAACCTTTTCCAAGTCTCAGTTTGTCTGAGTCAATACCTTGTCAGTAATAAAAGGCTTCTATTTACCTTCTTTTAAGAAACTTAATAACTTTTTAATTAATTAAATTAAGTAACTCTTAAGTAACTAGGAGAAGAATCATGATGTAGTGGATAGAACCAACCTGGAAGCCGAGTCCTAAATTTAAATCCTACCCCTTATACACACTCACTGTGTGACCCTGGGCAAATCACTTAACCTCTCATTGTTCTAAGTATCTTTCTGAAAACTATAAGTTGTAGAGAAGGTTTTGACTGACTTTGGTGGAGGATGTTTCCTCAGCTAGAAATCCCTTATACCAATGAAAGCATAAGTCCTTATCCCAAATATGACTGTAGGAAAAGTTCCTTCAAGCTCAATGAAAACTTACCAAAACAAATGAAACAGGTTGATAGAGAAAATCAGATAGCATGATTTTAATGCCAATTAATAACTGAAAAGCTTTGAACATTTCAGTACCTATCAGATAATTTTCAGTACCTTTTGTCTTAACCCCTAGCTGTGGACACCTTTTCAATATCCAAACACCTATAATATATTAGCCTCTTTGGCCATGTTAATGTTCTATAAAATGCATGGAAGCTTTTATATAGATTTCTGGCAAAATTAATGTAATAATACCATTAAAGTCTGATTCAGTTTAATATGGCATCCATTATATTACTGTGATTTCAATTGATTTCCTATGTATCCAGAAGGATAGTAACCCCAGAAACTTGAATAAAGTTATCTAATTCACCCAATAAATTCCTCAGGCTGGTTCCAAATGCCCTTTGTAATGGAAAGATCACCTTAACCCTTTAGTATGGATATAAAGATGTATCTTCTCAAATCAGATGTGGATGAGCCAAAGCTTCACCCAGAAGACTTCTCTTTGAATACAGCTCTTCAGAAGCAGGAACCAGTAACTCATACTTGTAGGCTTCTGAAGAGCAGAAGGCATAATGATGCTAGTATTATTTTGCACATCTCAAAGTCCTTTCCTTCTCAGGAGAAGTCTCCGGAAAGAGCTAAAGGGACTAGTGGTGACCTCTGCTATGAATTAGAAGATAATGTCATTATTTAAATCCCCATTTTTCAAATGCCACTAACTCTCTGGAACATTGCTGTTCACCCTAATATGAACTCTGAAGAGATGATATATGCACCTTGGATCAGAAAAGGCATTTTCCTAAGAGTTAAGGGCCAAAATTCTACATCCAGCAGGTCTCAACACTATTCCTGTCAGATTCAGTGGTGGGTTGGGAGGGGAACTCTGGTAGGTTGGAAAGTGGGAGTAGAGAGAATAGGGCAATACCAGGAAGAGGGAATAATTAAAATCATTGCCTTTCACTTTCATGATCATCACTTTAACTCCACCCACCTTTGGGAGGGAGGATGTTGTGAGAGGGGCTGCCCAGATTCAGCAGAACTAGAACCACCTATACCTTCTTAGCACTTAGTTTAATACTAGGTCCAGCTTTGACTTAGTCATCGAAGGAAAAACACAAAGGTATGCTCTATAAATGTTCACCTTCTGCACACTCACAATTAGATGACTTGGTAACCAAATTTGTAATGGCCATTAACCAAAGGTGCTATACAACTGTTGTATGCCCTGTAGAGTCTGAATCTAACATTATAAAGAGAAATTTTATAATCATATAATTTCATATTTGGGACTTCAGGAACCATCAGTTCCCATCTGTGCCTGAGAATTTCCTCTACAACATCAATCAACAAAACAAAAAGCAATTATTAAGTGCTTACTGTGTGCCAAGAACTGTCCTAGTTGCTGGGGATACAAAAATGAACAATGAAGCAGCTGCTGCCCTCAGACGGCATGCATTCTTTAGGGGGAAACACCTAGCAGGTATCCAAGTATACAAAAAAGAAATGCAATAAACATAAAGTAATTTACGAAAGGTCTCATAAACGATGTGTTCTTGAAGCTGAGCTTTGACAGTAACGAAGAATTCTAAGAAATAGAAGTGGGAAAGGACCCTATTCCGGGTATGGGGGACAACTACTGCAAAGGTTTAGAGATGAGAGAGTAAAGGTTATGCATGAGGAATAGTAACAAGGCCAGTATGGCTGGACCAAAGACTAGGCAAAGCGGAGGGAGGAACAGTTAGGAGAGCAAGACTGAAACATATGGTTATACATTCTTTGCTTCAAAAATTGCTAACATTAGGGGAAGCTAGGTGGTGCAGTGAATAGAGCACCAGCCATGGAATCAGGAGGACCTGGTTTCAAATCTGGCATCAGACACTTAACACAAAAACTAGCCATGTGACTTTGGTCAAGTCACTTAACCCCAATTGCCCTCCAAAAAAGCAAAAAAAAAAAATCACTAGCATACCAGGCCTGTAGTTAGAAGGACATGAATTCAAATCCAGCATCAGACTCTTAACCAGCTGTGTGATGCTGGGTAAGTCACTTAACACCAATTGCCTCCCCCCCGAAAAAATCTCTAGCAAGGCAATGAATTGGATTCCTTTCATAGCAGCCCATGACACTTTGGAGTAGTTGTAATTGCTAGGGACATTTTCTTACATAGACCCAAATCTTTCAACTTGAAATGTCCACTGATTGTTCCTAGCTCTGCCTTCAGGGGCCACTCAGCAGAAGAGGATTGGTTCTTACAAATGACAGCCTTTCAATTTCTTAAACAGGGCCATTGGGCTTTTCATCAGTCTTCACTTCTCCAGGCTAAACATTCCCAATTCTTTCAACCAGTCCTCATATGACAGGAAGTCAATGTTCTTTTTTTTTTCTTTCATCGGCCTCCTTTGGGCATTATCCAGCATATCAATGTCTTTCCTAAAATGTGGTAACTAGAATTATATGAAATTCTCCATATGTGGCTTAAGAAGCTGAGTAGAGTGGGACTATCACTTTTAATTCAAGGACAGTTGGGTGATTTCTCATTATCTCCCTATTTACTTTGGGTAATATCCTTCCTTTATTCAAGCTTCCCAATCCAAAGATCATTCTCTCATCACCTCTCTCTAGGAATATTATAATAGCCTCCAAATTGGTCCTCCTGCTTTGCATCTTTTTAATTTTTTTTTTTTGCTTTTTGGAAGGGAAAAGGTTGGGCAATTGAGGTTAAGTGATTCTCTCACATGGCTAGTAAGTGTTAAATGTCTGAGGCTGGATTTGGACTCAGGTCTTCCTGACTCTAAGGCTGATGCTTTATTCACTGCACCACCTAGTCGCCTCTTTTTATTTTTTCCAAATGCTTTATTAACTTCTGATTTACATCATTCATTTCTGCCAGATTTTGAGTTACAAATTTTCTCCCTGTTTTCCCCCTACCCACCACCCCAAAATGGCAGTCCCACAGGATATCCCCTCTTCCAATCTGCTCTCTCCCATATTTTCTCCCATTACCCTTTCTACTTTTCCTGTCGATCTCTATGTCCCCGTGCATGTATATCTTATTTCTCAATTACATGTAAAATAGTATTAATAACAGTATATATATGTATATATATATATGTATATTTGAATATTTCATTTTAAAACTTTGAATTCAGATTCATTCCCTTCCTCCCTTGTCACCCACCCTTACTGGGAAGATAAGCAGTTCAGTATAAGTTTTACATATGTGGCTAATGCAAAACAATAACATAGTAGATATATTGTAAAAGACTGACTATATTTCCCTCCCGCCAATCCCACCTCCCACTTTTTCTACTCTCTGCTTTGATCCCATCCTTTTCAAAAGTGGCTGGTTCCAACTTCCCTCCCTGCCAGCCTGCCTTCCTTTCCATCATCCACCATATCATCCCCTTCCCTCCCTACTCTCCTGGAGGGTGATACCCTATTTAGTGTGTATTTCTTTCCCTCCTCTAGCCAAATTCAATGGGAATAAGGTTGACCCATTCCCTTTTGCATTTCCTATTCTTCCCCTCCATTGTAACCATTTTCCCTTGCCTCTTCTATATGACATAGTTTACCCCATTCTTTCTCTCCCCATCTCCTTTCATTATATTCCTCTCTCACCTCTTAATTTCACCTTTTAATTATCATCCCTTCCTGTTGAATTGGACCTGTGCCCTCTATTTATGTATATCTGTAAACATATATGCACACATTCACATATGTATTCATATGCCCATATACCCTCATATATAGACTATATATATATATATATATATGCATATGTATTTCTATTCCCTTCAACTACTTAGAAAAGTTTCATAAGGTACAATTCTTATTTTTCCATGTAGGAATGCTAATAGTTCAAATTTGATAAGTTGCTTATGATTTCTTTTCCCTGTTTACCTTCTCATGCTTTTATTGCTTCTTGTATCTGAATATCAAATTATCTATTCAACTCTGGGTTTTTCCTCAAGAATGCTTGAACGTCCTCTATTCCACTGAATAACAATATTTTCCCCTGAAACATGATACTCAGTTTTCCTGGGTAGGGGACTCGGTTTTAATCCCAGCTCCTTTGACCTCCAGAATATCATATCCCAAGCCCTTCAATCCCTCAGTGCAGAAGCTGCCAGATCTTAGGTTATCCTGATTGTATTTCTACAATATTCAAATTTTTCTTCCTGAATGCTTGTAATATTATCTCCTTAATCTGGGAATTCTGGAATCTGGCTATAATATTCCTAGGAGTTTTCATTTTGGGATCTTTTTTGGGAGGTGTTCGGTGGATTCTTTCAACCTCCATGTGGCTCTCTCGTTCTATAACATCAGGACAGTTTTCTTTGAGAACTTCCTGGAAGATGATTTCTAGGTTTTTACTTTGATCATGGCTTTCAGGTAGTCCAGTAATTTTTAAATTATCTCTCCTGGATCTATTTTCCATGTCAGTGGTTTTTCCCATGAGATATTTCACATTGCCTTCTATTCTTTCATTTGTTTGGATCTGTTTGACAGCATCTTGACTTCTCATAAAGTCATTAGCTTCCATTTACTCCAATCTAATTCTGAAGCAATGATTCTCCTCATTGAGCTTTTGAGATTCTTTTCCCATCTGGCAAATTCAGCTTTTTAAGGCATTATTCTCCTCATTGGCTTTTTGAGCCTCTTTTGCCATTTGAGTTAGTCTATTTTTTTAAGTGTTATTTTCCTCAGTCAGGCTGTTGACTCTCATTTCATAATTTTCTTGCATTGTTCTCATTTCTCTTCCCAATTTTTCCTCCACTTCTCTTATCTGCTTCTTAAGGTGCTCTATGGCCTGTAACCAGCTCATATTTTCCTTTGAAGCTTTTGGTGCAGGAGTTCTGACTTCACTGTCTTTGTCCTGTTTTATGCTTTGCTCCTTTTGTCCCCAAAATAGGAGTCTAATGTTGGAATCTTCTGTCTGCTTTGTTTCCTTTGCCTGGTCATGTTGCCCCTCAGTCACTTGACCCCTGGGCTTTTTGCCACCATGGGACTCTGCCACCAGACAGGGGAGTTTCATTCCAAATGCTGGGATTTTCTCAGCTGTGGGAGGTATTAGATGGATGCCCTCTCTGGGGTCTCCACACATTTTGGCTAGCTGGACACACTCCCCAGGACCTCTACCCTTGACTTCAATCCAGATCCATAAGGTTAAAGCAAGAATGATCACCCCTCAGACTGGTGCTTGGTCCTCCTAAACTCTGCAGGCCAGG
The DNA here is from genome assembly GCF_028583685.1 of Petaurus breviceps papuanus. Classification (NCBI taxonomy): domain Eukaryota; kingdom Metazoa; phylum Chordata; class Mammalia; order Diprotodontia; family Petauridae; genus Petaurus; species Petaurus breviceps. Next base: position 650,025 of record NW_027187347.1, read on the forward strand.
AGCTGAAGCTGCCTTGTGGTGCTGGCTGGTTGTGCTGGTGTGTCAGCCACTTCTTGTCCCAATGGCAAAAGCCAAGCACTCCCACTTACTATGTCCCAAAGTCCAGACTGCACAGACCTCTCACTTTGTCCTTCACATGTATGTGTTGAGAAATCTGGAAATGGCCACAGCTGCTGCTGATCTGGAGTACCTCTGGCTGGGGGCTGGTTGGGCCCACCCTGGGGCTAAACCCTGGAGTGGACCTGGGCTCAACTCCCAGAGTGCTGTGGTGGCTGATTCCTGCCTGCCTGCTGGGCTGTCCTCAGTGGGAGATTAGTTTCCCTTTATCATTTTGTGGGTTCTGCAGCTCCAAAGTGTGTTTAGAGTCCCCTTTTTACATGTATTGGGGAAGGTGGAAGCCAGAGCAGCAGGGAGGTCATGCTTCTACTGAGCCATCTTGACTCTGCCCCATTGGCCTCTTTTTCAAAATAACTTTCATACAGCTTTCAGTATTCCCTAAGCACAGAGATGACCATGCATTCCTCTATTCAAGAAACTCCAGTGGCTTCTCCTTGACTTTAGAATAAAATGCAAGTGTCTTTGGCTCTTAAAATTCTCCCTGGTTTCTTCCAGCTTATCGTTTGTAGAAGATAGCATATCATTTTTTTTCTGATCTTATGCACTAACCTATAGATGTTTTCTTCCCTTGTTAGAATATGAGATCTTGAGAAGAGGGACTGCCTTACTTTTCTCTTTAGGTCTACAGGTCTTAGCAGAGGGCTTCACACATAGTAAGTACTTAAAAACTTTTTCACTGCATTTAAAAACAGCCTACAATTGCATTTGCTTTTGTTGAATGATCTCCTCCAGCTCCTTTGGCGATAAATTGCCATCCAAACAAGTTTCCATCATCTTGTGTTTGTTAAGTTGATTGTCTAGTAGAAGTGCAGAGCTTTACCATTTATCCCAGCTCTATTTCAGCTTATTAGAAGCCGCAACTAGGTGGTGCTGTGCATGAAAGCACTGAGCTTGGAGTCGTGAAGACCTGAGCTCAATTTCAGTCTAAACACTTACTAGCTATGTGACCTTGGGCAGGACACAACTTTTTCCAGACTCAGTTTCCTCATTTGTAAAAATTGGGATAATAAGAGCAACTACCTCACAGGGCTGTTGTGTGGATCAAATGATAAAAACACATGTATTACACTTTGCAAACTTTAAAATGCTATAAAAATGCCTATTATTATTAATAATCAGCCCAACTTTCCACAATAAGAAAATTCAGGATCCTGACTCTTTCAAGCACTGTTAGCTCTCCCTCCAAACACGATATCATCTAAAAATTGTACAAGATTGCCTTTTATTCCTTCCTTCATGTATTGGTAAAAACGCTGAACTGAAAAGAAGCAAGCACAGATCCCTAGGGCACTGTGAAAAAGACTCTTTCCAAGTTGACATGGAACCATCAGTAACCACTCTTTGTATTCTTTTATTCAATGAATTCCAAATCCATGTAATTTTGCTCTTCTCTAGCCTAGCAATGTCAAACATGAACATAAACCGGGCCACTAAACCCGTTCATAAGGATGTCTGTGGGCAGGATATTAACTTAGTTTCAAAATGTAATGTTATCTATGTTTTATTCTATTCTTTTTTATTTTGTTAATATATTCCAAATTCATTTGAATCTAATTTGAGTAACACTTGGGAGTTTTAAAAGTTACATGTCACCATAAGCTGCATGTTTGACATCTTTGCTGTAACCCATACATCTCCATCTTGTTCACAATGATAGCAGCAGAGACTTGTAATGGGAATGTAAATTTTGAAGATCTTCCCTGCCTCTAGGCTAAAGTGCACCTGGAGCCTGGGGTGGGAGGCTTGTTTTTCAGTAGATACTTCTTGATTGGCCAGTGGGTCCAGAAGGTTGTTACATTCTCTGAGCCAGGAGAAAGCCATATAATCCCTGATGTGTAGCTTTGTTTTGGGCCTCACTTTGAGAAGTGTTCTGTGATTTGATCAGATGAAACTCTGGGAAGCCATTGTTGAGAGCCCCCAGCTTTGAGAAACCCAGATGTTGATTTGGTATGGATGTAATGGTTGGACAGTTTGGAAAGCTGTCTACTTGATCTGTTTCTGTCTTGATAATTCTGTCTGTATACTCTGAAGTTCGGGGTGATGACCTTTTCCCCCTGAACTAGGTGAATGATACATATTTGACTGATTAAAGTAATGGGAGTTTTGAGTTGCTTTCCTTTATCAAAGTAGATCCAAGAACCTGTACTGGCAGCCACCCTAGGGACACTTGGGGTGCTTGCCACTACAAGACTTTATCAAATGCTGGTGTTGACACTAGCTATAGCATCAAGATGAAGAGGAAGTGGTCCAATAGGAACTGCTTACAGATAGCAGTCTTGAGTTCTCTGCTGTAGGTTTAAAGGGTATGTGCTCTTTCACTGCATTGAGAATGCAATAATCAGGGCAGCTAGATGGCACAGCGAATAGAGCATTGGCCCTGAAGTCAGGAGGACCTGAATTCAAATCTGGCCCCCAACGCTTGACCCACTTACTAGCTGTGTGACCTTGGGCAAAAAACTTAGCCTCAATTGCCTCACCAAAAAAAAAAAAAGAATACAACAATCTTTCTTATTAGGTAGAGCAAGCTGAATATGTGACAATTTAGTTTCTACATAATTCAATTATTTGCTTTACATTCTGATTTAAATAGATGCATTTTGCTTTGAATTTTCATGCTTCATTTGTCTTTGTTATAATTTAGTGGAAATGGGGGCTAGGAGCTATGAATACAAATAAATAATGAAACATTTAAGAACCATGATCCTGGATGAAGCTAGAGGCTACATTTAAACTAAATTAGGTGATGAGTTCCCTGTACATGCACATTGATATTTTTGGACAGCTCTGCTTTTTCCTTCAGATTAGAATTTCTTCTCTTTCTGTTGTCAGGATTTTATTCTTGAAATCTTACAATTCCATCTTTAAGAAACCTTGACTAGAGCTGCTGTTAATCATGAGAGAGACAGATGAAATTTGAGAGGTTTGTTATGAGTTGCACCTTTCTGTTACTTTATGGTACAATTAGTCAGGCCTGTAAAACATGTGGAATGAATCACACCATCATCTTTGGCATGCATAGGAAAGGATTAATCCTTGACCATTACTAATCCAGGTATACAGATTCAGACTCTGAAGCCCAGGGAGAAATCCAAGAACCTGGCACTCAATTTAAGGTGTCTAAATTAGGACTATTTTCCATCTGGCCCTGATGCTTCCCTATTTGGAGACAGTGTGTGGCATCCCTAATGAAATTCAGGAGATATGATATTAGCCAAGATGACTTCTTGCAGTCTCATGGGAAGGTAACCTCCTCAAATCCAAACACCCCCAAATCCAAAAAATTTTATCAGAATAGAAGAAAAAGGAGAAATCTGAAATCCTTTCCTATATATAACATCCTTGGTAGGAGATGGGAAGGGGATTCCTCATCTCGCTTCTTTTACTTGCTTGACAGTTTTCTCCTGAATGATCATAGGAAAATTAAAATAAGTCAACAGCAGCACCTCATGGTCAGCAGTATTGGAAGCTGAAGAGGAAAAACATAATCCTTATGGAAAATGGGAAGAGCTGCCAGGGCATATATGCAGGCCTTGTCCACAGCTGACAGATGGGTGTCATTATATGGAATGTGCCTCAGACTAATCTGATGTTGTCCTTTTAAAAAATTAGGAAACTGAAGGCAGAGGGCTAGGCAAATACAGGGACCAGAAGCTAATACCTCTATATCTAAGCTGCTTTATGTTTCTTTGCTATTTTCATTCCCTCCCAAAGAGAATGCTTTTGAAATCTCTCTGAGTTCATTATTTAAAAAGAAAAATGATAGCCTGTTTAAAAGATAGCTATTCGGGGCATGTGTGTTTGTACTGGCTTTTTGTATATGCTACTGAAAGCCTCAACTTAGCCAACTCTGTGTCATTAACTTCATTTGATCATTCCAGATTTAGTAACTTAGGAACCAGTTGGTGCCCATATGCAATACTTCTTGATGTTATGGCACTCCGGGGAAATGAATTTATGAAGTTGTTTTAAAATTATGTTCTGTTCTGTTAGCATATTGGAAAGAAGAAAAAAAAAAGCTATACATAGCCTCACCTTCCTGTTCAAATGTTTTATACTAAGGAGATTACATGGAGTGTTACCTAAGGCTATTTTTAATTTCTTTTGTTTGTAGTTATGAGTTTTTGTGGGTTTTGGGTCTTCATATGTTTTCATTAAATGTAATATTATCTGTTCTGCCTGGCTCCTCCAAGCAAAAACCAGACCATAACAAAGTGAGTGTTGAGAAAGACTGTTAACAAGATCAAGATATACACCCAAATATGTGCTGCCATCAGCCTTTCTTTACGTCAGTAAGTTATTTAAGGCTGAAGAGGATAGTCCATTTAAAAGGAACTAGAAACCAGTGGCCACAAGCAGTCATTTTTGAGATTGTTCTTTCTTCTCTTCCTTGTTTCTCATATTCTTTCAGTCTCCTGAGTTTCCCCTCTTGCATCTAACTCTGTTGCTACTAAAATCCCTTCATCTCTTTGCCACCCATTCTGAGCTAAAGGAGGAAACTCTTCTATTTCTATCCTATATTTAAATCCTTAAATCTTTTTAGAGGGAACACTGTATAGAAGATAGTTGGATTGACTTGAAACCAAGAATATCTGGGTTCAGATCCTGTGTCTGATACACCCTGGCTATGAGACTTTGTACAAGTCATTTAACCCTTCCTTTTTTAAGGCCAGAGGTATCAAACATGGTTCCACAAGTCACATATAGTCCATAACACTCCTGAATGCCACTGGAACCAGATTAAGATATAATTGGGAAATATTTAACAAAACTAAAAATAAATAAAATATAATATAATATTAATATGTGGTTTTCTAAGTCAAAACATGCCCACAGGAATCCTTTTGTATGGTTTAGTGATCCTCATTTTTACTCTAATATGATACTACTGTTCTAGGCAATTGTTAAGAGTTATAAGTTGTATATATAATGCTGACCTGCATTGGTAGAGGCCAAAGTTTCTCAGGTAAGTTTCCTTACCTGAGAGTTCCCTATATCAACAAAATCACAAGTCTAGTCTTTATCTTCTCTAGTCTTCATCTTCTTTGCATCACTCTATCTACTTTCCCTTTTTCTTTATATTTCATTACATTTCTCTTTTCTTTTCATCTCCCTTTACTCATCCTCTCCTCCAGTCTTTTGATCTTTGTCTTACTTCCTAGCTTGCTGTTAGGGAGAAAATATATAGAGGTGCTTCATTTGGGGAACATTAGAACCCCAGAGTCCTATTAAAGTGGTTAGAAGGCATGAGCTCTGGAATGTATTTAGCAATGAAAGCATTGTCTGAACCCGAAGTATCTTGCAACCAAGAGTCCTGAAGGTACGAGGGCATCACAAGGCCATTATGCTTAATGAGTTCCAAGTCACACTCCAAACCAATTACTACTAGTTTTTTTATGAACTGAGTAAAAAAATATATAAAATATAGACTCAAATAAATTTCCAAAACTGTGCTACACATGGTTTGCTGTTCAGTCAAGAATTCCCTATCTAAAACGTATTTATAACAAAGAGGAAATGTTATGAATCTAAAAGGAAGTGGAAACACATAAATATATTTAACCAAATTCTTTACAATAATGCTTGTCTACAAGTTAATTAAATGAATATATTGGCAATTATTAACTCTACAGACTGATAAATAAAGAATTCAATATACAGTAATCTATAAATCAATGATAATCATCACATTTTACTCATCTTTAGCTCTAGATGATCTATCAATAAAATACTGATAAGGAAAATAGCTTATCTATCACTGTTTCTTCAGAATAGCTTCTAGGAACCACAGAGTTATTCTCCTCTCTCTTAGTCTTTTCCCCAAATTGTGGTGATGTTTTTCTACTTAAAACTATCCCAGAAGGGTCAATGAAATAGAGTTCACAAACTCCCTGTTTTGAAAGCTTCCTCTCAAATCTAAGGACCTTCTTTTCACTCAAAAAACGGCCTCTCCTCTCATTCTGCATGGAATCAACATAACCTTTAACTGCCTGTTTCAACCTCAACTGTGCTTTCTCTCTTAGATGTAAAGTACCTTAAGGGCCTATAGAATTGAACTCTAGTTTCCCTGGCAACTATCACATGTCACTCACAGATGTTCAGAAGTGCACAGGTAATATTCCATCTCATCACCTCAATTGTAAACTCAGGGAAAGACAAATGAAATGGGTGTTAATAATTCCTCAAGCTTGTGGAGATAAAGGAAATGGATAAAAAGAAAAAGGAAGGGAAAGACACATAAACAATCCACCTCTATTATCTGATCTCCCTTTCTCTCCTTTCTGTGTTCATTTCTCTTTTTAACACTGTTGTGAAAGATTTAAAATTAGATATAAATTTTCCTGGAGGTTAAGCTCCATCTCTCAGCATTGCCTCTCTCACCCAGTTGACCCCTGCATGCTAGAAGTAGTGTGATCCACCAAGACTAGACTCAATAATTTCAGTGCTGTAATCTAAGCCCCATTTCCTTCCCTGCCCCCCCCCCATTCTATTAGAAGAAAATTCAATCTTGGTCCTAAATATTCAACAATAGGCTTTAATGTAAATCATTTAAATTCTAATACTCTGACTTTCTAAACATTTCTGCAATAGGGATGAATTCTATACTAAATAATGGAAATAAAATTGAGGGATTAATTTTTGTCATTATTCCATAATGTCTTTTCAACATGTAGGATATAATAAGAAGTTCAATTCAGCATACATCTGCTGGCAATTGTCTTATTTGCTCTGGGTAGTGCTGTTGGGGAAGAATTTTTCATATCATTTGTAACATGAGAGTGCCTCTAGGACAAAGGGCACACTAAGGGGCCAAGGACACCTAAAATTCCTGGGCCACTAAGAGAACAACTTGACAGATGACAACTTCATTTCTAATGAAGATGCCAAAAGCGCACAAAGATTGAAGACAGAATCCCATTTTAATGAATCCCTTTTGATTATCCAGGTCTATATAATGAACTTATTTCCATATCCTTTTCAATGCTGCTTTATGGAAATCTTGGCCTTTGTGCAGCATCTAGTTGCTCGTTGCATTTTTGAAGAGCTATCATATCATTTGTTTAACTTGATTTTTTGAAATGGACATTACAAAGCAAACTCATGTACACTGTAGTTTGCCCTTACTATGAACTGACTAAATTTTTTTCCTATTTTAGCCAAAGCAATCCTAAGACCTAATTGCTAAGAGCAGCCCCTACAGACAATGGTTGCACAAATTGTGAAACCTTAAGGGGAAATGAGTCCATTTTTATTAAAAACTATTATATATGAAGTCAAATACAGTCTTTACATAAAATAAAATAGTATTTACCCTTTCAGGTGACACTAAGGTAGAGCTTTTGCTTCCATAGACTACTACCTTCTCTACCCTTCATCCCCTTCACTTCCTCTGCTTATTTCTAACACCAATGAGCACCAATCATTTGCTTTATGTCAACAAATTTTGAAGGAATCAATACACAGTTCAATGTACCCCTTCTGAGCATTTTAGTAATAGGCTTCCAATTTGATGGGGTTTGGCTCTAGTACAGTCATTTTGAAGTCCCTTTAAGGTCATCAAGACAATTTGGCCTTAAGCTGTATTGACCTACTTTGCTAATTCTTGCATTTCTTTTTGGGTGCATAATTCTATCCTCTATAGTACTCAAGTTAGACCTTGTGAAATAAAACCCACCCATTCATGAAATAACTCAATGAATGCAAAGCTGCTGTAGAATTGTCAGGATACCTAGTGGCCACAGTCCATTTACTATCTTCAGTGGAATGTTCTACAAAAGAGTTTCAAAGCAAGGTATGATTGGTTCCTAGTCTCTCAGGATATAAAGCAAACTTAGAGTTTCAAATTTCACTGCCACAAAAAGCCAAGTTAGTTTCTCATATAATCAGGTTGCTTTATATTTCAGTAGGGTTCCCTGGAAGGAGCAAAATAGGTTTGTGCCAGTGGTCAGGATAATAGTGCCCTCAAGCTTGGAAGGAAATGGAGTGGAGCTAATAGGTTTAGTAGGATAGGTCATGTATGCTAAGGCTCATCATTTTAGGATTCCACTGCTTATCCTCTACAGAAATGGGAATAGGAATAAAGACTGGATAGACCTGTGATTTCATCGTATAGGGAACTCTCAAGTGTGGAAAGTCCTTCTATCAATGTAGATTGGTACCTTCTCTGCAACTTAAAGTCTTAGAGAGTTGCCTAAGAGAGAGATTAAGTGACTTGTCCTTGAATCTAGGTTGTTTTGACTCTGCTCTCATATCCACTATATCATACTACCTCTCCATACTTTACTATTATCAACTATTTTCAAATCCAAAAGTAAAAATATCCAATCAGTCCCAGTACATAGAAACAAAACTACAGTAAAGAAATCATTAATATTTTGCTACAGTGTTAACCCCACTACTTAGGATCTGACTCATAATTAACATGGGGCCAAAAGAACTTGTCCCCAAGCTACCTACACTGGGGGAAATGGGGAAAAATACTTCCTGTCCAGAGTAATCATCATCCTGTGCATTGCCTTATGACCCTCCATCATATTACTCTTTCATAGAGTACAACCACTGCCCTTCTCCTTCCTGAAGGTCTAGTCCTATAGTGTTCCACTCTGTCCCCTGTGCTGCCATCACTTGCACCCCAGAACATTTAATTGAATTTATCCTAGTAACAAGAATTTTTAGTTATGGCTCTACCCATAATATGCAGAAAGAGTGTGAATGACAACAATCCCTCATTAGCCTGAATTTAATGTGAACTGGGACAAGTTCTGCCCAGGAGAAACTGGAGGCCCCATTTTACTTTCGACAGAACTGATCTTATGTACTAATCCACAAAGGGTTTTGATCACTACCCAAGACCATGGAAAAAACGGAATGTCAATTTCCCAATTTCAGTTAATAGCCCAAGACTTTTCCGACTTTGTAATACATCACACAGAACTTATGATACCTGCTTTTAAGGTTTGTTTATTTGTTTGTTTGTTTTGGAGGGGGGAAGGAGGCACACCTAAAATTTTGATTTTACCAAGTTGGAGAACATTCAATGTAGAAAATCCCTAAATAGATATAAGCCAGTAATTAATCCATAAATTAGAGTCTTAGAAACTATAGGAAAAGTGTCAAAGACTTGTATAAACTGATGAATAATGAAATGAGTAGAACCAGAAGAAAAATTTTTCAGTAACAGCAACTATGTTTAAGACAAGCTACTCTGAAAGCAGTAAGATGAAATTCCATGACTATCTGTGGCTCCAAGAGGTCTGATGATGAAAGATTCTATCCTCTTCCTGAGAAAGAGATAATGGATGTAGATTACAGAAGAAGATTACTTTTTATCATTTCCAATGGGGTAGGAGAGTGGAAGGGAGAGAAATAAAGATTTTTTGTTAATTAAAAAATAGAGGGGGGGGATGCTATAGATATGGTATGTTGCATATACTTTCAAATGAGGACACTGAATCATTAGTTTTGCTTAATTGCCATATTTTGTTACAAGAGACCTTCCACAAAGTTTCAGGAATCTGTTGGAGTGTGTTCTGGAAGAACAAAACATCAGTAACATTTTGGGAGAAAGAGGAAGTGGCCATAGGAAGGTTAAGGGAAAAAAGGAAATAGTTGCCTGGTGGTGCTGATAGGTGAAGGGACTTGCACAGGATCATAGTATCAGAGACATAAAATAAATTAAGAACTTCCTAACTGTAATGTTGTTCTTCTATCCACTATGCCATGATGACACTTGCCCTATACTATATTAACCCTAAAAATGGATGTGAATGGGGAGTGAAATGGGAGGGATGGACAAAGAGAGGATTCTGACATTAAGATACCATTGGGTAAAGCCTGAGACAACTTAATCCGGATAATGATTCAGTGGTATGTGGATGAAGTTTAAAAAAAATACTAATATGCAAATGATTTGCCTGAAATATGTGCAGAATTCTTAAAGTCAATGATTCCCATTATATCCATCAGTTTTTCTTCCCTTCCTCCTCCTCACCACCAAAAGATTAGTTTGTGCAAAGGAGGGAACAGGAGGGACTTCTTACTCTTTTTAAAATGATTCCCCCACTGCAGCCTGAATCCAATCTCCTCCTGTTCTATAGTTCACAAAGCTGGAAATATTGTTCGGTTTGATATAATAATGATAACTCTAATCACACAAATTGCATATTCCACTCGGCATGGAGCCTCATACTGAATTAATTGGCTTTGTGTAGCACAGTCTTGTATCAAAACGGCAGGACCCAGGCAGAATTCAGGAAATGTGAATGCTCCCTTTACACATATGCTCCTGGTAACCTTGCAGTCTCTCTCAGATGCTGTACTGGAGAGTAGGTAATCCATCAAGGGAGAAACATCATAAACTACCCTCTGCCCTACAAAGTACAATATTTTTATTTTTTCACCTACTTATTTTAAAACAGAAGCTAAGGTAGTTCTGGGTAAGTGTGAAATGCTCCAAAATATTTGAACCTTATCACAGATTTCTTGGTTCCATGATTGACCAAGTAACATGTTTGTTTGGGTTTTTTTGTCCCCTCCACCTTCCCTTTAAGCTATCCCTTGTTCTCTCAAGAAACCATTCTATTAGCCCTTCCAATAAGATATGAAGTGAAGCAAGTATGTCTATTATCACCACTTCAATATTCAACTAGAATCTACTATTTCAATAAGATACTATATCAATAAGACAAAAAAATAAAGATATTAGAATAAGCAGGAAACTATCATTCTTTGCAAGTAATATAATGGTATACTTAGAGAATCCTAGAGAATCAACTAAAATACTAGTTGAAACAGTGAGAAGCTTTAGCAAAATCTCAAGATATAATATAAACCACATAAATCATCAGTATTTCTCTAGATTGTTAACAAAGTTCAGCAGGAATAGATAGAAAAATTCAATTTAAAATAATTGCAGATAACATAAAATACTTGTGAGTCCACTTGTCAAGAGAAACTTAGTAACTATGTGAACACAATTACAGAACACTTTCACACAAATAAAGACAGATCTAAACAATTGGAGAAATGTTAATTGCTCATGCTCATTAAGTGAATATAATAAAAATGACAATTATACCTAAGCTAATTTATTTCTTCAGTGTTGTATCAATAAAACTACAAATAGTTATTTTAAAGAACTAGTAAAAATAATTTTAAAAATCATCTGGAAGAACAAAAGTTCAAGAAGATCAAGGGAGTCAATTTAAAAAAAATTGAAGGCAGGTGACTTAACAATACCATATCTCAAAATGTATTAAAATTAGTAATCATCAAAATAATCTGATATTGGCTAAGAAATGGTGAATCGGTGGAATAGATTGGGTATATAATATACAGTAGTAAATGACATAGTAATCTGATGTTTAATAAATACAAACTTTGGGGAAAAGAACTCACTTTTTAATCAAAATTGCTGGGAAAGTTGGAAAGTAGTTTGACAGAAACTAGGTATAAACCAACATGTCACATCATATACCAAAGGTCAAAATTGGTATATGACTTAGACATAAAGGATGATATCATAAGGAAATTAGGAGAACATGTAAAAATTTACCTGTCAGAATTCATCCCTAAATAAGAGAGAAAGAGAATCATGGAAAGTGAATTGAATATTTTTTTTATTACATGAAATTAAAAAAAAGATTTTATACAAACAAATTAATGCAGTCAAGATTAAAAGGAAAACAGGTAACAGGAAAATTTATTTACAGCTAAGTATTTTTTTTCTGATACAGTCCTCATTTCTTAAATATATAAGGGACTGAGCCAAGTTTAGAAAAATATGAGTCCTGGGGCAACTAGGTGATGCAGTGAATAGAGCACCAGTCCTGGAGTCAGAAGGACCTGAGTTCAAATCCAGCCTCAGACAATTGACACACTTACTAGCTGTGTGACCTTGGGCAAGTCATTTAACCCCAATTGCCCTGCCTTCCCCCCTTGCAAAAAAAAAGCAAAGAAAAATATAAGTCATTTACCAATTGATAAATGGTCAAATGGTCAAATTATAAATAGGCTGTTTTCAGAAGTGGAAATCAAAGCTATTTACAGGCACATAAAAAAGCTCTAAATCATTTTAGATTGGAGAAATGCAAATGCAAACAACTCTAAAGTACCACCTCACATCCAAGAGATAAACTAACATGACAGAAAAGGAAAATGACAAATGTTGAAGGGGATATGAAAAAATTGAGACACTAATATACTGTTGGTGAAACTGTGAACTGATTCAGTGATTATGTAAAGTAATTTGGAACTGTGCCCAACAGACTCTAAAATTGCCCATACCCTTTGTTTGCCCCAGCAATATAGCTAGTAGGTCTATATCCTAAAGACATCTAAGAAAAAGGAAAAGGACCTATATGCACTAAAACATTTATAGCAGCTCTTCTTTGTGGTAGCAAAGAATTGAAAATTGTCACAACGTCCATCAGTTGGGGAATAGCTGGACAAATTGTGGTTCATGATTCTGATAACACAGTATTATGCTATAAGAAATGATGAGCAGCATGGTTTCAGAAAAACCTAGAAAGACATATGAACTGATGTGAAGTGAATGAAGTGAGAACTGGAAGATCACTGTGTGCAGTGTCAGCAATGTTCTAATGAGGATCAATTGTGCAAGACTTAGCTTTTGTTTGCTTTTTTGGAGGGCAATATGGGTTAAGTGACTTGCCCAAGGTCACATGGCTAGTTTTCGTGTGTAAGTGTGTGTGTGTGTGTGTGTTAAGTGTGTGAGGCTATATCTGAACCCAGGTCCTCCTGACTCCAGAGCCAGTGCTCTATTCACTGTGCCACCTAGCCGGCAAACAGAATATTTTTGTTTAATTGTTCATTTGTTCATAGTTTTTTATTTTGTTTGTTTTTCTTTTTAGAGGGTAAGGTAGGGCAATTGGGGTTGAGTGACTTGCCCAAGGTCACATGGCTAGTTTTCGTGTGTATGTGTGTGTGTGTGTGTGTGTGTGTTAAGTGTGTGAGGCTATATCTGAACCCAGGTCCTCCTGACTCCAGAGCCGGTGCTCTATTCACTGTGCCACCTAGCCGGCAAACAAAATATTTTTGTTTAATTGTTCATTCGTTCATAGTTTTTTATTTTGTTTGTTTTTCTTTTTAGAGGGTAAGGTAGGGCAATTGGGGTTAAGTGACTTGCCCAAGGTCACATTGCTAGTAAATGTGAAGTGTCTGAGGCCGGATTTGAACTCAGGTCCTCCTGACTCCAGAGCCAGTGCTCTATTCACTGTGCCACCTAGCCGCCCCAAGACTTAGCTTTTTTGACCAATAGAATGATCCAAGATAATTTCAAAGGATCAAGGGACTGATGATAAAATACAATTAAAAGTTATACATCTCTAGAGAGAGAATTGATGGAGTCTGAATGCAGATGAAAGCATAATATTTTTTCACTTTTTTTTTTGGAAAGGGGAAGGTCTGTGTTTTCTTCTACTACATGACCAATATGGAAATATGTTTTGCATTATTACATATCAATAACATATATTAAATTACTTACTATCTCAGGGAGCAGTGAGGGTGGGACTAAAATTTTTAAGAATTGAATTTTTAAAAGTGTTTTACATGAAATTGGAAGAAAATATTTTAAAAAGGAATGACATATATAATCTGAATATAATGTAATATTATGTTGTAAGAAATTGTGAATATGATGAATACAGAGAAGAATGAAAAAAATAAATAACGAAGAGACATACAAAAATAAATAAAAGAAAATTTGGGAAATATACATATGCATATTTGTGTATATCACTTATGTATTTATGTGTGTGTACATACAAATATACAAATGCATACACATATTAATACACATATGTATGCATGCATGTGTACATATATATATATATATCTGTATATATCTGTATCACATTCTATCACCTAGAGCAATCTAAGAGCAGTGCAGAATGTTTATCCAATTATTTTACGTAGCCCAGTTCTGCTTTCCACCATCAACAGAGACCCAGTCTACAACTGATCCAACAGTTTTTCCTAGTGGGGCAGGGGGAGAGACGGGATCTCTTTTGATGACCTAGGAGTACTACTACAGAACAGGTTTATTAGGGAATAAAATCTAACTCCTCTTTCCCAGTAAGGTTTCCATTTCTAATTGCTCCCTGGATTACTAATGAGCTGCTATTTGTTCTCTCCCTTTTCTATCCATGACTCCATAACATTCAGAACCCCAGGCTAGGCAAAAAGGCAGCAAAACTTTGAGTGACAGGCCAAGTATTAGGATATTGTGGTGTTTCAATGGACCTCTTTTCTGTCACCTCCCCACCTTGATTTAACTATGGGTGTTTACACTGATCTTTCTACACAATCTCTCAAACTGGTCAATCTTTGGCAGGAGTCTGGACTTTAGCTTTCTTTTGGCACCAGATGATCTCTTCATTGATTTCCAGCTCTAAATCTTTTGATTTATTATGTTTGAAGGTTGGTAAAGTCTCCCTCATATAGTATAGTAAAAAGGCCAATGAATTTGGAATCAGAGGGTCTGGATTCAAATCTTACCTTTGCCACTTACTACTTGTATGACCCCATTTAATCCCACTGGGTTTCATTTTTCTCATCTATAACATAAAGAGGTTGTTCCAGATGACATTAAGATCCCTTCCCAGTCTAAATCTGATGCTATGATTCTTTCCAGGCATCTAGGTGGTGCATTGGATACATCATTGGGCTTGTAATCGGAAAAATTCATCTTCAGGAGTTCAAATCTGGCCTCAGACACATACTAGATGTGTGATCTTGGGGAAGTCACTTAACTCTGTTTGCCTCAGTTCCTTCATCTGTAAAATGAGCTGCAGAAGGAAATGGCAGATCATTCCAGTATCTTTGTCAAGAAAACCCCAAATGGAGTCATGAAGAGTTGGACATGACTGAACAACAACAACATGATTCTTTCCACAGGAAATTTTTAAAAAGCTAACCCCCATCTTCTTTAAGGACTATATCATAGGATAATAGATTTAGAGGGAAAAGGGAATGCAAAGGTCACTGCATCCCACTTCCCTCATCTTATGCATAAAGAAACTGATTCTCAGGGCTATGCAATTTTTAATTGTCTGAGGGAGGATTAAAATCTAGATCTTTCTGGTCTGTCAACTAAGCCTCCCTTCATCAAACATTTATTAAGTGGCTACTACATGTAAGATATTGTATTGGTTACTGAGGATACAAAGACAAAAATGAAACAATCTCAACCCTTAAAAATACAGAAGCAATATATACACATGCAAAGTATATGTGATTTTGAAGATGTGGGGAACACCCTCCTTCTTTCCCTCCTGCCCTCAAATGATGATCTCACAAATCTAAAACCTATTAAAGTCTAGGAAGTTGTCTAAGTCATGTAGAGATTAAGTGATTTGCCCAGGGTCACTAACTAGAAAGGTTAGAAGGAGAGATTTGAATGCAGATCTTTCTGACATTGAGCTCCTAGAAGCAGGTTGCATCTTTATTTCATAAAAATCATCTAACAAAATTGCCTTTCATGAAAAAATGTGACAATGAAACTGTAGAATAGATAAGTAATATTTTATATTTGACACACTTTGAATCATACTCAGATGCTTCCTGCCATTATTTCCTCCTTCAGTCATGTTTCACGTGAAGAAGCAACCTTTCTACTTGTCAGGGTAAACTCCTCTACATATATTATACCATTCTATCCCCTCTTCTTGAGTAGAATATTCCCTCCTCCCCCATACCCATCACCTCTACTCTCTCACTAATCTTCAATCACTTCCTTTCTACTGAATACAAACATGTACCTATCTCCCCCATTCTACAAAACAAACAAAAACATCACTTGATCTTTCCATCCCTGCTAGTTATTATCCTAATTCTTTCCTCTTTTTTGGTTTATTAACATCTTGAGAAGGCCCTTTACAATAGGTGCCTCCATTTCCTTTCCTTTCATTCTCTCCTTAACTCTTTGCAGTTTTCTGACTTCATTATTCCACCAAAATTGCCCTCTCCAAAGTAAAAATGATCTCTTTATTTTTAAATTTAATGGCAATAAATCTCAATCTTAATTCTTCTTGACGTCTCTCTACAGCCTTTGACGTTGGTATCACCCTCTTCTCTTTGACATTCTATTCTTTCCAAGTTTTTATGGCATTGAACCTTGCTAGCTCTCCTCCTGCATGTCTATTCACTCCTTGAAATTCTTTGCTTTATCTTCATCCAGGTCATGTCCACTAACTATGGGAATGTCCCAAAGCTGAATCCTGGGCTCTTTTCTCTTCTCTCTCTTTTGTTTCACTTGGTTATGCAAGACAATTCTCAGATCTACTTGTCCACCTCCAAATTCTCTCCCAATTTATAGTTTCACATCTCCAAGTACCTATGAGACACCTCAAATCTGAAATTCAACATGTGCCACTCTGATTTTATTATCCTTTCCTCCACCTCAAACCCTCCCTCTCCCTAAGTTGCCTATTTCTGTTGAGGGTACCACCAAACTCCCACATACTCTGGGTCAAAACTTAGATACCATCCTCAACTCCACTATGTCTCTTGCCTGTTACATTCAATAAGTTATTGGGTCCTGTTGAATCTATCTTTGTAATATCTATCTATCTATCTATCTATCTATCTATCTATCTATCTATCTATCTATCTATCTATCTATCATCTATCTAATGACACTCTGGTGCATGCTACCCTCCTGTCACACATGGACTATTGAAATCGTCTGCTGGTTGCTCTCTCTGTCTCAAGTCTCTCCCAACTCCAATTCATCTTTCACTCAGCTGTTAAATTGATCTTCATAAAATGCAGGTCTGACTATATGATTCCCCTATTCAATAAATTGAAGTGACTCCCTATTAACTCCAAGATCAAATATAAGAACCTCTGTTTGCCTCTTAAATCTCTCCATAACCTGACTTTTTCCTACCTTTCAAGTCTTCTTATACCTTGGTCTCTTCCATCTACCCTATAGTTCAGTGACACTGGCCTACTCATAAATGATATTCTATCTCAGGTCTCCAAGCATTTTAACAGACTATTCCTCCTTGCCTGGAATTCTCTCCCTTTTCATTTATACCTCCTGGCTCCCCTGCCTTCCTTCAAAACCCAGCTACAGTTTAGTCTTTTGGAAGAAGATCATCCCAGGCCTCCATAATCTTTGTGCCTTGCCTCAGCGATTACCGTGATTTGTTCTCTATCCATCTTGTTGATATAGTTGTTTGTATTTTGTATTCCTCATTAGACTGTGTGCACACCTATTCTGCAATTGTTAATGGTCAGAGAAAGAAACCCAAGCTATCAATGATAAACCACTAATGATTAGAGAAATACAAATTAAAATAACTTTGAGGTTACATCTTACACCCATTAGATAGGTAAAGTTGACAAGAGAAGAAAAATGATAAATGCTGGATAGTCTGTAAGAAAATAGGTACATTAATGTGCTGTTGATGGAACCGTGAACTGGTCCAGGTGGTCTAGAAAAGAATTTGCGACTATGCTCCAAAAGCTACTATACTTTACATTTCATTTGACCCAATGATACTGCAACAGAGTCTATATATATATATATATATATATATACCAAAGAAATCAAAGAAAGAGGAAAATGGCACACGCATACAAAAATATTTATAGCATCTCTTTTTGTGGTGACAAATAAGGGGAGACTGAAAGGGTGTCCATCAACTGGGGAATAGCTAAGCAAGTTATGATATATGAATGTGATGGAATACTATTGTGCTATAGGGAATGGTGACAGGGATGATTTCAGAGAAAAGTGGGAAGACTTTTATGAATTCCTGTAAAGTGAAATGACCAGAAAAAAGAACAATCCTGTAAAGACAAACAGCTTGGAATGACTTTGGAAATCTGATCAGCACAATGACCAATGGAAATTCTAGATTAATGATGAAGCATACAATCCACCTCCATATAGATAGGTGACAGATTTAAAGTACAGATTAAGGCTTATCAGTTTATTTGTTTTTTGTTTGTGTATTTTTTTTGGACATGCCCCAGTGTGGGACTTTGTTTTGCTTGACTATAAGTGTTTGTAATAGTTTTTGGTTTTCTTTATTTATCGATGGAGGGAAGGTGGGGGAGGGGAAAAAAGGTTCAGAGAGTGAGAATTCAGACCTGAAAATAAAATCTAATTGAATATAAAGTTAAAAAGACTGTGAGCTCCTTGAGAGCAGGGACTGTTTTTGTTTGTTTGTATTGCTTTTCTTTATATCACTAGTGGTTAGCATAGTGACTGGTATATAGTAGGCACTTAATAAATGCTGCTTGATTGAATATAGCCAAGATAAAAATTTGCAAGTAAAAGTCCTTTTATGTTCCCATCCTCCATAAAATGTATGATTTATTTCTATTTGTTGTAAATGTTATTGTTTTATAAGAATATTGTTTATATTGTTTATAAGAATTGAATATATTGTTTATACAATTATATTGTATATAATTTATTGTTTAATATTGAATATATTGTTTATAAGAATAAAGAATATTTTTGAAATATAGAACTATGCATTACATAGTCCTATAACAACCAAAGAAGTGGATATTTATTACTTTAAATCTAATCCTTGTACTTTCACTGTGCCATTTGTCCTTCTCTCCTCCCCCAAATGCATACAAAGGGTGTCATCAAAATGAATTCCTACATCTCTGGAGAGGGAATACTTAGGAATAAGGCGGAAGCTTCAGTGATTAAATCTTTGCCAAACCATTTTCTTCAAGATTGTGCTTCTCCTTCTGCTACCCTAAATCACACAGAGAGCTGTGGAGTACGTATCGATGCAGCAGCCAAGAGTTGAGAAGCATCATATGTTGTCTGATTGCTCTGAATTATCCTTCATCTGTTACAGACACTTCCCTTTATCTTCAAGTGCTAAATAGGTATTGGTCTTTAGTTCATCCTCCCTTAAAGTTTAAATATCATCAGGAAGAATTTATTAAGTGCTTATTATGCATCAGACACTGTGCTAGGAGGGAAGGATAAAAATACACAAAGATACAGTCTTGCCCTCAAGACATTTCCATTCTTCTAGTGGACACTTCTATTAAGGAACAAAATCTGTGGAGCTTTGGTCTAGAGAGGATTTGTTGCTGAAATCTGTTCTGAGGAACATCTCAGGCTTCTTTTCAATGAGAAAATAGTAAAAGTCACACATTTCTAGATTTGTTTTCCCTTTAGCTTTGATAGTCTTGTAATTAGTCCAAACATTGTTCTAAGCTCTCCAGGTCCTTTCAGAACCTTTCATAGAGCACCAGGAGAAAGTGGGGAAGAGATCTGCCCACGCTCCAGGAGAACTAAATAGCATTCATTTTGGAAGAGTCAAGATTCAATTAAAGTGCCACCTTCTACAAATGATCTTTCCTGATTCCCAGAGTTGTTCATACTCCCTCAATATCATAATATCCTATATGTTTGTGTGTATGTATGAGAGAGAGAGAGAGAAGACAGAGAGAGGAGAGAGAGAAAAAAGAGAGAAAGAGCACTTACTAGACCATTTACATCGTTGTATATATTGTTCCATGCCAACAGAATGCAAGCTTCATGAGGACAGGGGATTTTTTGTTTGTTTTCTTAGTAAACCCAGAACCTAGCAATGTACCTTACCTAGAGTACACTACTAACAAATGTTTGTTTAGGATAGACTGATGGGATAGGATCAGATAAAAGAATAGGACAAGATGGGGTGATTTAGGATCAGACAGATGTGAGTATACCAGCTAAACAAATTGCCTTTTCTCATGCATACCCCTTTCTCTCATCCACCTTCCCACCCATAATATCATCTTTCTGAGCCACCAAATCTTTATTTCTTTCATGGAATGGAAACATGCTTTGCCAGTGTAAAAGGGGAAAAAATTATTCACTCTATAAACTCTGCAGCCACCTGGCCTCCTCCTTAATATTTCATGAGGAATACGATAAGAGCATGTCGGTTACAGAGCTTATATCTGGCTTTACAATATTCATGAATTCCATCCTGGGACAGCTATTTTTAAACCTTTTGTCCTCTCAACATTTTCTCCTTACCATATGTCCAGCCCTGACTTATTTAGCCCTTGCTCCTCTCTTGGACGCCTTCACCGTCTGCAGCTCCACAAGGCTCTTCCACATCTTTTCCCTCAGCCCCTGAGCTTTACGGACCGTTTCAGGCTTTTTATTACCACAGCAAGGATGGAACATATTGCTTTATCAGTCAGCCACTCACTCAGACAATGCTATTACTGGTCTAGTCCCTGCCCCACTGAGTCTCACAGATGGTTCATTCTACTGCAGCTGCATTTTATGCAAGAGAAGTGGGATGAGGGACCCAACACTGTCACAACAGCTTTAGTCATTCTATATACTGTAGTGCTATTTTGTACACATGGAAGAAGACTGGTGGGTACTGTACTACTCAACTGAAGGCCTGAAATTATGCAAACTTCTGGCACTAAAACTGAGGTAATGTCCTCTATCCTCCTTCCTCTCTGAGATTCAGAAAGAACTTTCCAGAAGCTCAAATAACAAATGGTTCAGTTCCAAGAAGGCTCTAAATGCAATTTCATATTTTACCATCAGGAAAATAGAGACATCACCACCACATGGCTGCCATACATTATTTTTTCCCTCATCAGCTCCAATGCTGACCTTTGCTTAGAATTCTGGAGTCTGCTTCTGTTGTAATGAGGCATCTTATGAGGGGAATTGCTCCAAAATGCTAAAGAACAATCAACATTCGAAGTCTAGGAACTGTACAGAAACAACCTAGCGTCACTGCTAGATATAGAGAATGAACATTTTTGTCATTGCACACACATACGCACAAAACTCCACAATAGCCAAATGCTTTTAGTCTGCCCACCTTCAAATAGCTCCTAAATAACCTACCTTATTTGGATGATTGATTATAGGTGTCCTACTCATACATTCGAAATACGGCATTATAAATCACATCTTTCATTTGAAAAGGATAAATTATATTCATATTGTGATATGATTTATTATTTTGAGGTTGATCCCAATGTGACTTCAATCTATATGCTCTGAGAAGTGACAGACTAGATCTTATTAGACACATGAAGAGTTGGTTCTAACCATTATTTGGGAGATCAGAAGAAAAGCAAAGGTAGAGGAGCTATAACCCCTGATTGGACTAGCTCTCTGTTAATTGGCCATTATGATCTAAATAAAAGTTAGGGTTTAAAAGTTAGATAAGAGCTCTTAGCACAGTGCTGGCACTTAGTAAATACTTATACTGGCTGATAAAATGAAACTTAAATCTTCAGAAGCTGCCATGTGTTCATTCATGAACCTAACCTAACTGAAGGCAGTGTGGGACAATATGGGAAGAAATCTGAAATTGGGGTCAGGGAGTTGGGCTTAATTTTTGGCTTCTTTGCTTACAAGGCCAAGTATGACCTTGAGAGATTTTCTTAGCTCCTCTCGACAATGGTATCTTTGGCAATATAATGAGTGACTCAGACTAGATCAAGGTTTACCTATCTATGATTGAAAGCTGATCTGTTTAATTTTCCTTCTTGTCCTTCTCCCCAATTCCCAGAAAAGTGCCTGGAAAATGCTACTGCAGACAATTAATAAATCATGGTGGATATGAATTGAGGCTTTAATGTCTACCCAATCACAATGTTAGAGTCTTCTCAGTGAGGATTAGGATGGGAATTACTCAGAATTCTATACAGGATGTTCCAAAAATCTTAGTGCAGTTTTTTTGGTGGTTTTCTTTTTTTTTTTGGCTTTTTGGAGGGCAATTGGTGTTAAGTGACTTGCCCAAGGTGATACGGCTAGTTTTGTGTTGAGTATTTGAGGCCAGATTTGAACTCAGTTCCTCCTGACTCCAGGGCCTATGCTCTATTCATGGCACCACCTAGCCACCCCCCTTAATGCAGTTTTAAGTTAAGATTTAAAGTATTCAATATATTACTTAAGCTATTAATGCTTAAAACTGTGCTTTGACTTTTCAGACACCTTACAACTATATCTGATACTTTACCTTTTTCAGTTGAATAATTTCCCCTGTTTCAAAGATGGTGAACTCAAGGATTAAAGGGTACTTTAAAAAATTCATTCATATTTACAAAAAATTATTGGCTATCTCTCCCACTACTCTCCAGGTAAAAAATAATTTTAAAAAAAAAGCAATTGGGGTTAAGTAACTTGTCCAAGGTTACACAGCTATTTTTTTTTGTGTGGGTGTTAAGTATCTGAGGCAGGAACCGATCCCGGGTCCTCTCAACTCCAGGGCCAGTGCTCTTACTCACTGTGCCACCTAGCCACCCCAATTATTATTTTTTTTTTGCTTTTTGGAGGGCAATGGGGGTTAAGTGACTTGCCCAAGGTCATACTAGGGGTGGGTGTGTGTGTGTGAATTGTCTGAGGCTGGATCTAAACTCAGGTCCTCCTGACTCCGGGGCCATCACTACTCACAAAAAGTAAATTCTTTAAAACAAACATGCAGGGTTAAGCAAAATAAATTATTAATTTGGCTATGTTTGAAACTTATATTTCTCCTTCTGCATTTTAAGACCACCACTTCTCTGGCAGGAAGGGGGAGTCTTCATTCCTCTGGGCTATGATTTGTCATTTCACTAATGAGAGTTTAGAGAACACTCTCCTCATTTCCCACTTGGCTACACTTACTTTGGAATTCTTTGCCTTCTCCAAGATGTCTTCAGTAAACTCATTGTTAGGAAATCTCATCATCTTACAAGATTCAATAAGTCTTGTTACTCACATGTCATCAGCACCTTCTGCCCCTCTGTTTGGTGGATAGGGTCATAAAATTCTCTCTTCACCATGCCCCCAAGTCTGGTTCCTCTTCACTATAGTCACTTCCAAGCTCATTCTCCCTTTGAGCCTTTTTTTTTGTATTATCCTTCCTTGATAAAGTATAAGCTCCTTGAGGGCAGGGGCTATCTTTTTTTATTCATCCCTAGCACTTAGCAGATTGCCTGGTACATACTATATGCCTAATAAATGTCTGTTGGCTATTAGGTGCCTAAGAAATTTCTATTGACTATTAGCCCATTCCACGAACTATTATATGCTGAAAGCAAAATTTAAGACTAGTTCTCTTCTAATTCAATGTCTAAGTCCTCTTCAGTGTTTGGAGATTGACATGATTTTATTTCTCTTGCCCGCCTTTGTGAGAGGAATGAGGACCAGCTATTGCATTTCAAACTTAGATACATGTACATTTTATGAATTATTTTCATGCATAATACATTTCTGTATATGCATCATTTATTCACTTAAAAATGCATTCAGTTCCCAGATATCCATTGTTCAGCAACTTTTCTTATTTACTTTCCCCAAACTTAGCCTTTCTAACAACTGTTTACTCTGAGGTCTCATATACCAAGCCTTAGTTATATTCCTTATTGTGGTTTTCCTGGCCTTGGTTACCTATTGGGTGCAATGGCCAAGCTTTATTTACTAGCTTCTTGTTATATTCATGTTTGTCAATGTTTGGCACGCTCATTGCCAAATGAGAATGAGTGAGAATGTCTATAATTACTACACAGTAATGCCAGTCCTACCTGTTATTATATTATAGGATTTTCTATTTTTATACATTTATTTAAAATTATTATAACTTAATATGGCTTAATAGAGAGCACACAAGATTTTCAAACATGAAAACCTAGGTTTAAATATTGCCTGTGATGTTTTAATCTATTCAACATATATCTTATATATCTCTAGTTATTTACAATTAAGACGTAAATTACTTAAGGGTAGAAAATATTTTTGCCTTTCCATCCTCAATGTGTTGCATGGTCCTTGGCATGTCATAAGGGCTTAATAAATGCTTATTTATTGACTGTGTGACAATGGGCAAAGCATTTAACTTCTCTGAGCCTCAGTTTCTTCATCTATGAAATACGGATAATAATAGTATAGTTCACAGGATTGTTGTGTGGATCCAGTGAGATAATATACATTAAATAATTGCAAATTTTAAAGTACTATGTAGATGTGAGTTATTTTTTTTTGTTGTTCTTAAGGGTTTGGGAATTATTTTTATATTAAGCTAATACTTTATCTTTACCTTGAGTTCAAATCTATATTGTATGTTGTTTTCTTTGCCCATAATATGAGTCTTCCTGAAATCCAAGATGTTGCCATATCTTTGGATATAAGACAATTAATTAGTCAGGCTTCCTTAGAACTAAGAATTATACCTTATTGACCTTATTGAGAAGCTGTAAATCAAAAAGTGACCAGCACAAACACTCATAATTATATGTAGTGTCCCAAAAGTCTTAACACAATTTTAAAGGAAGTAGTAGTAGAGATCCTCATTCCTCCTGGGAGCTGTCTATTACCAACACAACCAGCATGGGAGCTGCCTAATGGCATACATAGCCCCAGCTGCCAGCCAGCTCTGTGGAACCATGCTGGTAATGCTTTATTCCTGGGGAGAGAGCCAATGACTATCAGACATTGCAGGTGTCGTTCTACATATGGGATGTGCAGCTGAGCTTAACAAGGTCATGGGAGGTGTCACTCACTGCAGTGGTGCTGGGTCTCACAATTTCATCCCTATTCAGGAAGGTGATCAGATCATTATATATCATTTCTCCTGCTCTGAGAGACGCGATGATTGTCAGGAGAATGTGCTGGAGTGGCATAGCTTGCTCTCACAACCTGCGGCATAATTTTCAATGTCCTTTATCATTCAGGAAGTCATTAGAGAGACTACTGTAAGTTCAACATACTGCCTGAAAAATGCCTTTTCCTGCTTCATATTCTGCACTTTGAAAAATAATGCTAAAATGGAGGAAAATAAGGACATATACAAATGAAGTGTATTCAAGTTAAAATTTTATTAGAAGGAAGGAGAGATGGAGAAAGAAAGGGAGGGAGGAAAGGATAAAAAAAGGAATGAGGGAGAGAAAGAAAAAATGGGAGGGAGGAAAGAAGAAAGGAAGGAAGGAAGGAAGGAAGGAAGGAAGGAAGGAAGGAAGGAAG
>NW_027187347.1:675124-712257 GCF_028583685.1 Petaurus breviceps papuanus
GGAAGGAAGGAAGGAAGGAAGGAAGGAAGGAAGGAAGGAAGGAAGGAGGGAAGGAGGGAAGGAAGGAGGGAAGGAAGGAGGGAGGGAGGGAAGGAAGGAAGGAAAAGAGGGAGGAAAGGAGGAGATTAGATTTTAAAACTAACAAATGCTTTGCCCTAAGAGTAATAGTGTTAATCAGAATTTAATTTGCTGATTGCTCTTCTCAGTTTCAGATATTTATTAGTCTTTAAATGTATGTTTGCACAGTGTGCAGGCATAAATAATGGAAATGGAGTACCTTGGGGGCATTGCCCAACTTTTAGGGTGAATCCCTCTGAGATGGTTACTCCAGATTAAAGATACTGTAATGGGTCCTCATTCACTCAAAAACATAAGTCATTAGCTCTCTTGATATATCTAACTTCAACAGCCAGAGGAAACACTTAGTTCAAAGAAAAGTCACTTAATGAAACTACATATCAATCAATAAACATTGAAAAACTGCCTGTTACTTGGAAAGTACTGTTCTAGTCACTCTGGTTGCAAACATATAAATGTGAAGTCCTTGCCCCCAAGAAATCTGCATGGGGGGCTGCAGTGTTGTGGTGGTATAGGGGTATGTAGTTATATAAGTATATACAAAATCTATTAAAAAACAAATCATATATTAAAGAAAAAATATTCAAAGTAAAAACAACCTTTTGGTGGGGAGGGCAGCACTAGCCATCTGGGGGTGATCAGGAATGATCCTATACAGACGGTAACATTTGAGCTCAATTTTGAAGGAAACAGGGTTTTCGGAGGTGAAGATGAGAATGGAATAGATTCCAGAAAATGTGGGGAGAAGGGCAGCTAAAGCAAAGGGAAAGAGATGGGAAACAATACTGTATGTTAGAAATAGCATCAAAGCTAGTTTGGCTGGACCAAAGTATGCATGAAAGGGAGTAATGTATGATAAGGATGAAAAAGTAGGTTTTGATAGACTTTAAATGCCACACAGAGAGAATATTGTGTTTGATCCCAGAGGTAATAGGGAACTATTAGGGTTTACTGAGCTGGAGAATGGTATGTCTACACCCGTGCTTTAAGATTATCACTTCAGCACTTCTGTTAAGAATGGATTGGAGAGAAGAGAAACTTGTCAGAGAGACCAATTAAGAAGCTATTGGAATAGGGGGCAGCTAGGTGGTGCAGTGAATAGAGCACCGACTCTGGAGTCAGGAGGCCCTGAGTTCAAATCCAACCTCAGGCACTTACCACAAAGCTAGTTGTGTGACCTTGGGCAAGTCACTTAACCCCAATTGCCCTACCTTCCCCCTCCAAAAAAAAGCAACCCCCCCCAAAAAAAGGAGACATTAGAATAGTTAAGCTGCTATAACCTGGATTAAGAGAAGGGGGTAGATGTGAGAGGACTTGTGGAGATAGAACAAATAAGACTTGGCAACTCTCTGGATATGTGGTAAGGAAGGTCAAGGACTTGAGAATGAGTCTCAGGTGGTGAACTGGAAGGACAGCAGTGCTCTTGATGGCAATAGTTGGGAAGTTGGAAAAGGGGTGGGTTTGGGGTGAAAGTTCCATTTTGAAATGCCAGCTTTGAGATGAATACAGAACATCCAGCTTGAAATTTCAAACATGTCACTAATATACTAAGAAAGTATCAATAACATATTTCCCTCCTAAACCCAAGTCACAGTCTCCCACAAATTTACATGCTAGGTCTGAAGACTAGATTACTCCTGGCAGCCCAATAACTACCAAACTGTTGAATGTTACTCTGTTTTCCAACTCCACATCTTTTCTATCTTCCCTTGTATATGATTAGGAAGGGAAAAGGAAAGAAACAAAGCTTAATTTAGGGGGGAAAGTCATCATGTCCTTTATTTTCCTAGCTACTTTCTTGTTTTTTTTTCTATGTAAATATGATAAGAAAGACCTGAAAGGTCACTTTTCTAGAACTATATGCACACCCAACTATAGGAATATAAAGTACAAGTTATCTGGAGAAAGAAGAAATATGATATTTTGGAATGAATGGAATCCGGAGACATTACCCTGTAACAGCTTGGTAGAGGAGGTGAGCCTTCAACAGAGAAGGATGACAAGGATGTTATTAGTTGCAGAGAGCAGGGTGGATCCTCTGGACAGATGAATGGCACATACAACAGCTCTGAGGAAGAAAAGTGTAAAGTGCCAATGGAGATGACAAATAGATTAGCATGGTTAGAATGAAGAGTACTGAACTTGTCCAAGAAGTCGCAGAAGATAAAAGCAGTTAACTGTGAGGGTGGAAGACAGTTTAAAACTTATGCTATAAAAATGTGGGAAAACTACTGTTTAGTTATGTATTAATGGTGTTGGACAGAGCACTGGATTAAGAGTCAAGAAGACAAGTTCAAATCCTATTTCAGACACTTACTATGTGACCACGGGCAAGTTATATAACCTCTGTTAGGCTTGGTTTCTTCCTATCTAAAATAGGGATAGTAGGGGCAGCTAGGTGGCACAGTGAATAGAACACCAACCCTGGAGTCTCAGGAGGACCTGAATTCAAATATGACCTCAGACACTTAACAAATACTAGCCATGTGACCTTGGGCAAGTCACTTAACCACAATTGCCTTGCTTTCCCCCCTCCAAAAAAAATTAAAAATAAATAAAATAAAATAGGGAGAGTAACAGCACCTACATTAAGGGGTTGTTGTGAGAATCAGCTGAATTAATATAGGTAAAGGACATCGCAATCCTTCAGGTGCTATATAAATGCTAACTATTATGTTCATAGGTAATATGAAATGGTACACAGTAAGGGCTTACTAAATGCCTTTTGCCTGCTTGCTATAAGAGAGAAATAAACATATTTTATCTCTCTTAAAAACAGGTTGACCCAGAAAGACTCATGTATGATCAAGAGAAATTATTTACCTAAGTCCAAATGTTGAGTTTGTATCTGAGCTGGGGTTATAACACAGGTGCTTTGACTATCATATTTTTGAGATTCCATTTTTTTTCTTGTTTGTTAATTTTTAAGACTTTTAAAAAAGATTTTGAGTTCCAAATTCTCTCCCTTATATACCTCCTCTCTCACTCACTGAGAAGGCTAGCAATATAATATATATATATGTATTATATATATATATATATTGAAATGCAACATATATTTCCAAATTATACTTGTGAAAAAAAGAAAAAATAAAGTGAAAAAGATATACTTCAGTCTGTACTTAGAGCACATTTTTTCTTTCTCTGTGAGTGGATGGCATTTTTCATCATGTTGTCGTTCAGTAGTTTTTACTTGTGTATGAATCTTCATGACCCCATTTTAGATTTTCTTGGCAAAGATACTGGAGTGGTTTGCCATTTTCTTGTCCAGTTCATTTTATAGATGAGAAAACTAAGGCCAACAGGGTTAAGGGACTTGCCCAGAGTCACACAACTAGTAAATGTCTAAGACCAGATTTGAACTCAGGAAGACTCATCTTCCTGACTTTAGGCCTAGCATTTTGTCCACTGTGGCACCTGCCTTTTTCATCATGAGTCCTTTGGAATTATCTTGAATCATTTCATTGATCAGAGTAGCTATCATCATTAGAATATTGCTGTTACTGTGTCCAATGTTGTCCTAGCTTGTCTCACTTCCTATTGCATCAGTTCATATAAACCTTCCCAGGTTTTTTTCTGAAATCATCCTCTTCATCATTTCTTATAGCACACAATATTATACCATAACAAATACGTACCACAATTTGTTTAACCATTCCCTACTTTATGGGCATCTCTTCAATTTCCAATTCGTTGCCATCACTAAATGAGTTGCTGTCAATATTTTTGTATATCTAGATCCTTTTCCTTTTTTCTTTTTAGTTTGTTTGGGATACAGAGCAAGTAGTGGTATTGCTGTGTCAGTTTGCCCAGGTTTATAGACCTATGGACATAGTTCCTAAATGATCTCTGTAATAATTGAATCAGTTGACAACTCCACCAACAGTGCATTGGTGATTTAGTTTTCCTGCATCCTCTCCAAGATTTGTAATTTTCCATTTCTGTCCTATCAGCAACTCTGATAGGTGTTGGGGTGCCACCTCAGAGTTGTTTTAATTTGTATTTCTCTGATCAATAATAATTCAGAGTGTCTTTTCATATGACTATAGATAGCTTTGATTATATCAGCTGAAAGCTGCTATTCATATCTGTTGACCATTTATCAATTGAGGAATGACTTGTATTCTTATAAATTTGACTCAGTTCTCTAAATATTTGAGAAATGAGACCTTTATTGAAGAAACTTACTATACAATTTTGTTCACAGCTATGATCACTAGTTGTGTATTTCCCTCGATCTTATTTTCTCCTGTTTATCTGTCCCCATCTCTTTCTCTCTCTTTCCTTTCACTCTGTTCATCTTCAAAAGCATTTTCCTTCTGGCTACCACCTTCCCCAATCCACCCTGCCTTTTATCAGTTCCTTTCTTCTCTTCTCCCCTTCTGCTCATACTTTCACTTAGGGTAAGACAGATATGTATTCCCATCTGAATGTGTATATTATTCCCTTCATGTACCAATACTGATGGGAGTCAGGTTCAAGGGCTTCCCCCATCCCAACTCCTCTATATTCCCTGCCCCTTAAAAAGTTCTCCTATACCTCTTTTGTATGAGATAATTTTCCCCATCCTGCCTCCCCTTTCCCCTTCTAGTGTTCCTCCTTGTCCTGGGACAGCGACCCAGATCTATGTATGTGCAGAACAACAGAGTCACCTAATATCAGCAATGGGACCCCTTTAATATATTTCTGACTGGTTGTCTTAGCCCCTTAACATCTGTGGGCTGAGAACTCCAGAAGCTGCTGCTACTGATCCAATTGCCCCCAAGACTTGCTGCTGTTTTGTGAGGGTGTTGTCTGTACTGGACTGTGCTTCCTTCTCACTATGGTGCAACTCACCTTTCCTGCCCACCTTCTCAATTGTCTTGGGCTTCAGAATTGTTTCAGCCCATCCTTTTGTAGCTCCAGAATTCATTTTGAGGTGTTATTTTAAAATTGTTTGAAGAATATGGAAGAATTCAGGAGAGACTCTTCCCTTTCTCCAGCATTCTTTTTTGTTTTTATTTCTTAATAAGAATCAGTATTGTATGTTTTCAAAATCTTTTTCTGTATTTATTTAAATATTCATATGATTTCTCATTGATATGGTCAGTTTTGCTCATAGTTTTCATAAAACTGAATCAACCAGACATTCCTGGTATAAATCCCACCAGGTCATATTGTGAGATCTTTGTGATGTATTATTATACTCTCCTTGCTAGCATTTTATTTAAAAAATTTTCATCTCAATATTCATTAAGGAAATTAGTCTATAGTTTTCTTGCTCTGTTTTTGTACTCCCTGACTGTATTTATGTCATGTAAGAATTTAACTCTTCTTTATATAGTATTGGAGTTCATTCTTCTTAAATGTTTTGGCAGAATTCACCTATAAATCTATCAGTAAAGCAATCTCTTTAGGGCCTACGACTGAAGCTAGCCATACTACACTCTTGGCTAGCTGTAACCTCAGTATCACAGACCTCTCCTTCTGACTTAATAAGTTGCCTTGGTCTAGAAAAATGTCTCACCTGATTGGCTATGCTGTTCCAAAAATTGATTTGATTATGTTAAAATTTTTTAAGAGGGGAATGTAGGGAGAGTTTAGTTTACATGACTCCTCTAGTCCATCATCTTGACTCTGACTCAACTATCATAACATACCATACTCATTCCGTTCCTCTCTGCTGGTAAGTTCACTTTGAGGAAACACTAGGGATGGGATAGAAAAAGTGATTCCACTAACTCCTCAACTTCCATCCCTACAAGAATGGGAAGATTGAAGGCAATCTTCTACTACAACATAGCTCCCTTTGTTCTTCCCCTTTTAGAAGACTAAAGCTTCCCATGTTATTTCATGATGAAGATAAAAAAAAAAGAATGACCACTCAGAACTATCCTAAAAGATAATATAATAATCTAGCCCGATCTATTCATAATCAATGTGGCTCCCATGCAGTCTTATTTTTCATTCATTCATTCAACAAATATATGTTCACTATCTGCTATGTGAAAGACACAATATGGTCCCTTCATGAAGGGGGCAAAAAACAGAAGAGAAATAAATATTTAGACCAAATAATTTATCATGTTTGGAAAAGCTTACCTTAGGTAAATGAAAAACAGAGGAATTAATATATGAGATAAACACTTCATTCATTTTGATACTTTCCCTATTACTATTCACTTAATGTCTAAACTAACAATATCTGATCCTTTCTTTCACTATTTAAATTTTTTGCCTGACTATTACACACACATACACACACAGAGATATACATTATCACTAATAAATAAGATATAGGCTTCAAGTACCCCATACATAAAATAAGGGGCTTACAGTACTTTACCCTTGTGGCCCCTTCCAATTTTTTAACATTCAATAACCTGGTCAGTGTTTTTTATTCAAAATACAGAAATACTCAAATGACCTTAAGATCTTAAAAATTTGATCGTTCCTTTCAGTGATGCAATCAGTCAGTAGACATTTATACCAGGCATCATGCTAAGAACTGGAGAAATAAATACAATAGACAGTCCTTACATCCATACAGTTTAAATTCTTCTGGGGTCTAAGCAACATGTTCACAAAGAAATACACACACACATATAGGTATGTTTATAACACATATGTAACATAAATTAACACAGAAATCACATAACACATATTAATTATAAAAGAAATATCTTTTGAAAGAATTGACACTTGAGCTGGGGCATGAATGAGGTAGGCATTCCAGGAGGCAGAGCATTCCAGGCATGAAAGGAGAGTCTATGAGAAGGAAAAGAGGCAAGAGATGGAGCCTCATATCGAGGGCAGAAAAATTTAAATGGCTCGTGGCATTCTTTATTTGTTTCAGTTCCATATATCATGTATCAAATTTTTATTAGTGATATTTTATGCAAAACTTTTTTCTCTATAGTAAACTTTTAGCAGTTACTCATCTTTTCCTGTCTTCATTGATTTTCTTTGAATAAAAGTTTTTTTTTAATTTCATGTTATCAAAATCATCTCTTCTGTCTTTTATAATCTCCACTATTTATTTTTTGGTTGAGTTTCCCCATTGCAAAGCAATCTCTGACTCCCCCATCCTTTTATTATTACTTTTATATGAAACCACCTTATATATTCAGGTCAAAGATGCATTTTAAGTTTACCAGAATATATGCTGTAAAGATATATCAAATGCTCTATTAGCATTTGATAGAATCCATTTGTAAAACTTCCTGGCTCAAGGACTTTTTCCCAGTTTCTTTTGGCTTAAATTCTCTTTCTGAGGTTGAATTCTAAAATCTCTTATTTCTTATTTTGTTAATTTTGGTATTTCACATGATTGCAATTACCCTCGCACTCAAAAATCTCAGTTTTGTTGGCATGTAATTGCAGATCAAAATCTTTCCATTCCTGCCAATCAAATAATGGTCTTGTTCATGTCTTCCTATAAAAGGTAGTACTATAAAATAGATAGGCTGCTGGTCTTGGAAGATTGGGGATCAAATCCTGCACCAGACACTTCAGTGATATTCAGAAATATTTCTTTCTAGGGGTGGGGAACCTGGGACCTCAAGGTCACACCTCAAGGCTGCAGGTCCTCCACCTCTATGTTTGATCCTGGACGAGTCACTTGCCTTAGTTTCCTCATCTATAACATGAAAGAGCTATCCTCAGAGGTCTGTGAAGTTCCTTACAGTTCTAAATCTGTGACCCTAAGTTCACAAGGGGTCCTCTAGCATCCCTAGATATTTGATAAATCATGTTTTACTAAAAGAAGGCTTATGATATTTTTAGTATTATTTTATATGTGTTATTCTGGTATAAGGCATTGGACCTGAGATTTCCTTTGCATAGAGAACTGATCAGGTGAAAAAAATTCTGCTGTCAATGAAAATCAATGCTTTCTCTGCAACTTATAGTCTTAGAGAGCTGCCCAAAGCTCTGGAAAATTAAATTTCTTGTCGAGGGCCATAGAGCCACTGTGTCAAAGGATGAACCTGAATTAGGATCCTCGTCACTTCAAGACCAGCTACCTATTGACTGTGTCAGGTTCTTATTCTGATGGTAGTATAAATGAAATAGTGGACAGCGAAGTTGTCATTAGCTTCTCTTTTTACATAAAAGACTGAAATTGAAACAAATAAAACACAAAAAAACTGTAGTCTGTAACTAATGTGTATAATGCTCAGTGTCCTTCCAGATCAAAAAATATCTTGAGAAATTTTTAAATTTACAAATCTGTGATATGTTCTTAAAATTATAATCAAAAGCCACCTATGGAAAACATAACACATTTTGGTTCATGTGCATGAACAAAAAAGGTTATTTGTCTACAGGGTACAAAGTTATTTTCAATTTATACATATGAGACATATTTGATTCTGCTGACAAATTTACATTACTGGTGTCATAGGAGCTAGTGGTTTTCAAGATTTTAGTCAATGGTATTTTGCTTAAACCCCAAAAGCCAAAAAAGAAAATCTTTTAAAGAAACTCAATTTGGCTTTGTCTATTATATATGGTGTAAAAAAGAAAACCAAGCCTGGAGAGAACTTTAAAAATGATTTCACTTCCACACTCAGAAACACAGGAGACTCCAAAACAAAGGGGAAGGGGAGAATCCTTTTTTGTGTGTGATTGGTAGAAGAGAATATACAGATGCTGGTGGCCAATGAATAATTGAGTTTAGGTACCAATGTTTCTGTACTCTGAATTAGTAGTCTTTGGGAATAACAATACATATAAGCCATAGGAATTAAAAAGGACTGACAGTGAATAGAGCACTGGCCCTGGAGTCAGGAGGACCTGAATTCAAATCCATCCTCAGACACTTAACATTTACTAGTTGTGTGACCTTGGGCAAGTCACTTAACTCCAATTGCCCTGCCTCCCCCCCCCACACACACAAACAAAGAAACAAAAAGGACTGAGTCTCAGAGAAGGATTAGAAGAAATTTGTGATGAAAAAGAGCCCAAACCTAAAAGCAATGCTCAAAATAAATTTGGACTGTCCCTCTTTAACTCTTCTCCCAAGGTAATGCTATTAAATGACCATTCTACTCTTGTGTCCCTACTTCCCTAAGTATTTCTACTACCCACATTCCCCATATCTTACACTCTCTCATTCTGTCTATAGCCAAGGTAAAGATGTGCTGGAGGTTGAATTAAATTTTCATGAGAGTATTTACACCTCAGAAATCACCAGACCACAAATCAGGGCTCGTGTTATCATTTTGTTGATTGTCTAGACTTAAGAAAGTGATGGAGAGGGGCAGCCAGGTAGCACAGCAAGTAAGAGCACTGGCCCCAGTGTCAGGATGACCTGGATCAAATCTGGGCTCAGATACTCAGCACCACACCCAGAAATAACTGGCCATGTAACCTTGAGCAAGTTACTTAACCCCAATTGCTTAGGGGTGGCCAGGTGGCTCAGTGAGTAAGAGCACTGGCCCCAGTATCAGGATGACCTGGGATCGAATCCAGGCTGTGATACTTAGCACCACACCCAGAAATAACTAGCCGTGTAACCCTTGAGCAAGTTACTTAACCACAATTGCTTTAAAAAAATAAAAAGAAGAAAGTGATGGAGAAAATGTTAATAGCATATTAAACATAAAAGCGTGTTTTGTATATAATTCTCCCCCCCACCCCCACCAGAGTGCCAGTTGTTAAACATTTACTAGCTCACTACTGAATTCCAATAAAACCCTCATGTAAGGGGAAGCCTTTCCATTAGTCAAGTTATATTTTCCTCTTATTTTTCTTGATGAACTCATCAGATCTCATAGATTCAATTATCATCTCTATGCTTATGATTCTCAGAGCTACTTATCCAAACCTAACCTTTCTCCCGATCTCTGGTCATGCATCTCCAACCACTGATTGGACATTTCAAACTCAACATATCCAAAACTGAACTCATAATCCCTACTCCTACCCTTTTATCCCTCCAGTCTTCTAACATTTCTAATTACTTTCAAGGGTCCATCATCCCAGTTATCAAGGCTCACAACCTGGCTTTCTTCCTCAATTTATCACTCTCTCTCTCATGCCACATATCCAATCAGTTGCCAACTCCTTCTGTTTCTTCCTTTGTAACATCTTTCATATATACCCATTTTTTTTCTCCCTCTGACACTGCCACAACTCTGGTTCAAGCTCTAATCATCTCTCACCAGGGTCTTTGCCAGGTCTCAGTTTGTCTAAGGGAATATTCATTCAATGATTAAAAAATAGGTAAGAATTGAGGCAAAAAAATGGCCTAGTTTGACTTTCCAAAAGAAACCTCCCCCATTAAATAAACTCAGGTGGCTGCCATTACCTCCAGAATAAAATATAATATCCTCTAATATTTAAAGTCTTCTGTAACTTGGCCCTTCCTATCTTTTTGGTCTTCTACATTCCTCCTTTCAGTGTACTCTGTGATATAGTGACACTGACTTCTTTAATTTCTTCAGTCTCCCCCTCCCATGCTTTTTCAATGGCTGTTTACCATACGTGGAATTCTTCCCTCATCACTTCTACCTCCCGGTTTTCTTCAAGTTTGAAATAAATCCCACATTCTATAAGAAACCTTTCAAAATTCTTTCTTTTAAGGCATTTATTGTGTGCCAAGTGTGACATCCTGGAAATATAATAAAAAAATCCAGAGAATACCTGTTCTCAAGAAGCTCACATTCTAATTGGGGGAGAGAACACATAAAAGAATTCACAGTTGCAGAGTCAATGGAAAGACCTGGAAGTCCTAAGGTTATATCAGCAGGGCTGATGACAAGGTCAACAACTCCTTTGATTATGACACAATACTGGGCTAAGACAAATAATTAATATACCGTAGACTCATGGTCCCATGGTCCAAGAATAAAATTTTTTGATTTATAGTTTCCTAGTAATAGCCTTCAACTCCTGAAAACAATCATATTTAAATTATCTGTTACTAAACAATGCACTGTAGCTATCTCTTTTTTTTTTTGAGGTTTTATTAAGGTATATTTTTTAGTTGGGTCTTTTGGTTATTTGTAGCATCTGAATGACGTAATTTCCATCTTGACTGTGGACAAGGGAATTAAGACAGGACTGTTTGCAGGCACAGGTGAAAATAGAACGTTGTTGTCCTGGCTTGGCTCCATGCTCTATCCCAGGGAACCCACCACTTTCTCAGATTGCGCTGGCTCATGGCCTGGAGCTGGGACGGATCTTTCTATTTTTATTTTTTTAATTTTTCAAATGCTTTATTAACTTCTGATTTACATCATTCATTTCCACCAGATGCTGAGTTACAAATTTTCTCCCCATTTTTCCCCTACCCACCACCCTAAAATAGCAGTCCCACAGGATATCCCCTCCTCCAATCTGCTCTCTCCCATATCCCTTTAGACTTTTCGAGTGGATCTCTATGGCCCCATGCCTGTATATCTTATTTCCCAATTACATGTAAAATAGTATTAATTTTATATATATATATATATATATATATATATATATATATATATATATATACATACATATATTTGGGTATTTGATTTAAAAACTTTTAATTCCAGAATCATTCCCTTCCTTCCTTATCACCCACTCTTACTGGGAAGAAAAGCAGTTCTATATAGGTTGTACATGTGTGGCTAATGCAAAACAATAACAGAGTAGATATATTGTAAAAGACTGACTATATTTCCCTCCCTCCTGTCCCACTTTCCACTTGTTCTATTCTCTACTTTGATCCCGACATTTTTCAAAAGTAGGTGCTTCCAACATACCTCCCCACCAGGCTGCGCTCCTTTCCATCATCCTCCCTCTCAAACCCTTCCCCCCCTACTCTCTTAGAGGGTGAGATACCCTACTTAGTGTGTATTTCATTCCCTCCTGAAGCCAAATTGAATAAGAATAAGGTTGACCCATTCCCTTTTGCCTTCCTATTCTTCCCCTCCATTGTAACCATTTTCCCTTGCTTCTTCTATATGACATAATTTACCCCATTCTGTCTCTCCCCATCACCGCTCATTATATTCCTCTCTCACCTCTTAATTTCACCTTTTAAGTATCATCCCTTCCTGTTAAATTGTTCCTGTGCCCTCTATCTATGTATACCTGTAAACATATATACACACACTCATATATATTCATATTCCCATATACCCTCATATATAGACATTATATATATATGTATATGTCTGTGTGTATATATATATATATATATATATATATATATATATATATTCCTATGCCCTTCAACTACTGAGAAAAGTTTCATAAATTACAATTATTGTTTTTCCATGTGGGAATTTTAATAGTTCCACTTTGATAAGTTCCTTATGGTTTCTTTTCCCTGTTTACTTCTCATGCTTCTCTTGCTTCTTATATCTGAATGTCAAATTTTCTATTCAGCTCTGGTTTTTTCCTCAAGAATGTTTAAAAGTCCTCTATTCCACTGAATGACCACATTTTCCCCTGAAACATGATACTCAGTTTTTCTGGGTAGGGGACTCTTGGTTTTAATCCCAACTCCTTTGACCTCCAGAATATCATATTTCAATCCCTTCGATCCCTCAGTGTAGAAGCTGGCAGATCCTGGGTTATCCTGATTGTGTTTCCACAATATTCAAATTGTTTCTTCCTAATATTCTCTCCTTAATATGGGAATTCTGGAACCTGGCTACAATATTCCTAGGAGTTTTCTATTTGGGTTCTTTTTCAGGAGGTGATCGGTGGATTTTTTCAAAATCTATTTTGCCCTCTGGTTCTAAAAAAGGGCAGTTTCTTTGAGAACTTCCTGGAGGATGAATTCTAGGTTCTTACTTTGATCATGGCTTTCAGGTAGTCCAATAATTTTCAAATTATCTCTCCTGGATCTGTTTTCCAGGTCAGTGATTTTTTCCATAAGATATTTCACATGGCCTTCTGTTCTTTCATTTGTTTGGATCTGTTTAACAGCATCTTGATTTCTCATAAAGTTGTAAGCTTCCATTTACTCCAATCTAATTCTGAAGCAATGATTCTCCTCATTGAGCTATTGAGATTCTTTTTCCATCTGGCAAATTCTGCTTTTAAAGGCATTCTTCTCCTCATTGCCTTTTTGTGCCTCTTTTGCCATTTGAGTTAGTCTATTTTTTAAGTTGTATTTTCCTCAGTCAAGCTGTTGACTCTCATTTCATAATTTTCTTGCATCATTCTCATTTCCCTGCCCAATTTTTCCTCCAATTTTCTTATCTGCTTCTTAAGGTCCTCTATGGCCTGTAACCAGCTCGTATTTTACTTTGAAGCTTTTGGTGCAGGAGTTCTGACTTCACTGTCTTCCTCCTGTTCAATGCTTTACTCCTTTTTGTCCCCAAAATAGGAGTCTAATGTTGGAATCTTCTGTCTGCTTTGTTTCCTTTGCCTGGTCATGTTGCCCATCAGTCACTAGAGTTTTCTCAGCTGCCAGAAATATTAGATGGGTGTCCTCTCTGAGGTCTCCACATACTCTGGCAAGCTGGACACACACCCCAGGACCTCCACTCTAAACTGCAATCCAGATACAAGCAGGTTAAAGCAAGAGCAATTACCCCTCAGACTGATGCTTGGTTCCCCTACTCTCTGAAGGCCAGGAGCTGAAGCTGCCATGTGGTGCTGGCTGGCTGTGCTGGCATCTCAGCACCTTCTCTTCCCAGGGGCAAAAATCATGCACTCCCACTTACTAGTTCCCAATGTCCAGATTGCACTGACCTCTCACTTTGTCCTTCACATTTTGTATTGATAAATCTGTAAACGACCACAGCTGCTGGTGATCTGGGGTCCCTCTGTCTGGTGGCTGGTCAGGCCCGCCCTGCGGCTAAAGCCTCAGGGTGGGGCTGATCTCGGCTCCCAGAGCACTGTGCTGGCCATTTCCTGCAGGCCTGCCGGGCTGTCTTCAGGGGGAGGTTAGCTTCTCTGTGTCATTTTATGGGTTCTGCAGCTCCAAAGTTTTTTAGAGTCCCCTTTTTACATCATTGGTGAAAGTGGAACCCAGAGTAGCGGGGAGGTCCTCCTTGTACTCCTCCATCTTGACTCCACCCCTCACTGTATAAAATTCCTCTTAATGGTGGTGACTTCCTTCCACTGATTATTCCCAAGTAATCCTGTATATATCTTGTTTGTCATAATTGTTTGTATGTCATTGCCTTCATTGTGTTGTTGGGTCCCAGAAAGCAAGGTCTTTTTTGTTACCTTTCTTTGTATCTCCAGAATTTAGTACAGTTCTGGAGCACACTTAATGCCAAATAAATGTTTCTTGACACTGAAATCACACCTTAATCAATTTTTTTCAAATATTTCAATGATGAGATAATTCTAAAAGAGTAGGACAAGATCATGTATGATACCTATCACAGAGGAAAAAAAAGTTATCCAGAGGTTGGGAATAAACATTTTTTTTTCAGATGCTTAAATTTTTCATGAGAATTGTCTATGCATCTATCAAGGCTATCCTTAATAAAAATTTGAAATGAGCACAGATAGACTTTTGCATGAAATTCTCTACAGCAAATAACATCTTTGCAATTACACAATTAACGCAAAGGTACAAAGAAAACAAGATACAATTGTATTTGTTGTTTGTTGATTCCAAGAAAGCATATGATTTGTTTAAGCAAAATTCATGGTTAAAGATTATCATACAAGAAGACATTCAAATGCATATGTTAAGCTAATTCAATAATCCTTGATTGATGAAAGTTTTGATAGATGAAAGTCTAGAAGTGAATTTATCCAACAATTTTCTGATTATCAATGTCAATGAAGTTATATAATAAGGAGACATGTTTGCCAAAGATAATTTGATTATTTTCTTTTTGTTTTATAAATAAGGTATATAAAAATAGGGGGTTTTCATTTAACTAAAATTTATTTGCTGAATTTAAAACTTAGTCCTTTTGGTACTATAAGAGGGCAAGGGTCAAACCTGTGCTTGCATAGATAACAGATCAGATTTATTTCTCTACAGACTTTTGTTGTAATTAGATTACTTATCAACATTTATGAAAGTATGAGTTTATTGTCATATTCAAAAATCTATTAAAGAATTATCATAAGCATAAGTGTAAAAAAAACAGGGGTACCTAGGTTGCACAATGGATAGAGCACCAGCCCTAGAGTCAGGAGGCTCAAATCTGGCTTTAGACACTTACTAGCAGTAAGTCTACTTTACCCGGGCAAATCACTTAACCCCATTGCCTCCAACAAAACAAAAATCCTTCTTTTTACCACCATTATATAAAAGGTATTGTGAAAAGTCCAAAGGAAATCAAAATTCTCTATGACTTGCAATATCCACCAGGTATTCCTCTAGGCCAGGGGTAGGGAAACTGTGGCCCTCTAGGTCCCCAAGTGTGGCCCTTTGACTGAATCCAAACTCATAGAAAAAATCCTTTTACTAAGGGGATTTGTTTCTTTGAACAACCTCAAGGCTACAGGTTCCCCTCCCCTGCTCTAGGCAAATAAAATTGTTCTGATTATGGCAGTTAAAGTCAGTTATCTGACAACAGACTTCAGCTGAATGATTTCTGATTGGTAGGAGAGATACTTAATTTCACTAGCCAATTACTTCAATGAACCCTATCACCCTTCAGCACCAGCTAGAGATGGAGGAAGGGGAACTTTCTCATGTACCTGTTGCTCTCTGCTGCCACTTCTGGTTTAAGATGGAAAAGCAGAAGAGAATATGGCTGCTTTGTATGCTTGAGACATGGCTGGGTTTGTTTACCTGACCAAAGGGTCTACTTGATCTATGTTGAACAAAACTCTGCTCTTATCGAACAACATAGCATCTAGAAGAGGAGGATCTGTACTTATGAGACAATACCACATCTGGAAAACAAGAGGATGTGTCCAAGAAGATTGGTAAGAACCAACACATTAAACAGTATGTGGGACAACAGTTCCATGGGGTGCATCGATGTTGGGTAGATCCAAACCATCAAAGTCTGTAATCCAGAGCTGTGAATTACTTCATGTGAGTTACTCTAAGTTGTATGGATTTTACTCCCTTACGTATGTCCTTACTTCCTGGATTCTTTTAAGTGTATGCATTTAAATGTATATCATCTCTATACAGACTGAGTGCATTGGTGAGGTTGTGTATAGCAAGTTTCTATCTATCTATCATCTATCTATCTATCTATCTATCTATCTATCTATCTATCTATCATCTATCTATCTATTTATCTATCTATCTATCTATCTATCTATCTATCTTCTATCTATCTAAGTAGCTAGTTAGCTATAGATATAGATGTATAAATTATGATGTATTTTTAGAAATTTATTCATTCATTTACTTTAACTTATGAGGATCTTTGATATTGGTTGGGGTTGCTAGGTGGTCCAATGGAAAGAGTGCCTGACCTGGAAACGGAAAGACTCATCTTCCTGAGTTCATCCAGCTATGTGATAGTAATGGCAATTAAAGATTCCCCTGTATTGGCTTGGTTTTCAAATTGATTGTGTTAAAACCCAGAGTTTGTTAATCCCACCTGTGGGATGGACTTGTTGATGTGAAAAGAAAGTCCTGAACTCGGAGGAGCTGGTGACATAGATTTGGAGAGACAAGAGAGAGGCGGAAGATCTTTTTGGAAGCAGCACCTCGTGGAGAGAGAGAGACTAAGAGAATTGCTGGTGGCCGCTTTGAATTGCGCT
The DNA here is from genome assembly GCF_028583685.1 of Petaurus breviceps papuanus. Lineage (NCBI taxonomy): Eukaryota > Metazoa > Chordata > Mammalia > Diprotodontia > Petauridae > Petaurus > Petaurus breviceps. Next base: position 691,817 of record NW_027187347.1, read on the forward strand.
GGACTTTTGAGACCTGCCCCCTGAGCTGCCAAGGACTGAGGAGACATGGCTGTTTTGCTGGTACTTTGTCTGTCTGTTTTGATGTTGTTTTGCCAGATTTGTCCACTGGTGAAAGACAGTCCTTTTGTTGAAGAAGTCCTGGAACCTGGCTGTTCGCTAGGAAGCCCTGAGACTGTCCTGCAGACAGAGAGTGAATACTGTCCACTGGTGAGGGACAGTGCTGTTGTTGCAGGGGTCTGGGAGCCTTTCTGTTGGTTCAGAAGCCCTGAAGAAGGATTTTCTTGTTGTATGTTTACAGAAATCCTGGGAGAGGGCTTTGCTAATGTGTTCAGGGGTTCTAGGACTGTTCTACAGACAGAGGATAAATTCATGAAGGGACTGGCAATGTATCTTATGGCCTTGCTAAGCCTTGTCTCCCCAGGAACTAAGATTGCTGAGAACTTGCCTTGTGTCAAGATGAAGAAAAGACCTCCATTTGGGTATTAAGTGCTGTGTTTAAACTTGATGTAACTCTGGGGTAGATTCAATTGTGATCCAGGGGTGGGGAACTTTTGACCTTATTGTGCTCTGTGATTGACAAATGAAGGTACTTTACCTATGTTTGGAAACTAATCTCCATTTGAGAAGAGGGGTTTTGTGGTGGACCAAATGAAGGTATAGCCTAGGGGTGGAAAAGTATTTAGAACAGAGACTTTGTAATTGATTGAATGATTGGAAGGTCCTGGGGTGGGGTAGTACTTGGAGATTATTTAATCACACTTAGTAAATGCTGTATTTTGAATGATGTCATGTTTTGATCTTCTCTGTTCTTGGTTGGTCACTGAATAAAATGCAGAGCACCTATGCTGGTATTTTGAACCTTGGGAAGTTGCCTTTGCTTGGCATTATATTACAAGCTAATAGACTCACTAGCTGTATGATACAGGACAAGTCACTTAACCCTGTTTAACTCAGTCCTCTTGTCTGAAAATGATCTAGAGAAGGAGATGGCAAACCATTCTGATATTTTTGCCAAGAAAATCCCAAATCAAGTCACAAAGAGTCAGACGTGACTTAAATAACTAAACAACAGCATAATGTTATTATGTCTTTTACCTTTTTGCTAAGTAAATGGTGATGTTTAAGATCTAAAAGTGTCATTATTATGAGTGATTGGTTTTTGTTTAAAGTTACACACCATTGTAGTGTGCAGCATTGTAAGTCATTGGAAACATAAAGAGCATGTCTGTGAGGGCTCTAGAATGAGAATGGAGAATAAGGAGAGTATATTTCCCTTCAAAATGATTTCTCTTCTTTCATTAAGAAAGTATTGTTTGCAAGTGGATAGTGGTGGTTTGTCTCTGAGGATCTAGAACTGCTAAGAAGCCAGATGTAGTGAGTGGACCATCCCAGAGAGTGAATAGGACTCAACACCCTGAACGACAGTGCATTGCACTTGGCAGCTATTACCACTGATGCAAGCATATTACATTTTGGGAGTACATCATCTGGGATATTTCTCCTTCTCCCCCATGCTCTATATTTGTACAGTGTTCTATACTGAAAGATTTTTGAAGGACTTTGCATTGGTAGGAACCTATTAGAGTGTTTCTTTTTTCTGGAACTTATTAAATGCTGAGAGACATAAGTACTTACAGAGAGAAAAAATTTGATTTTAAAATATTTTCCCAGTATTTTTTAAACCAGACAGGACATTTTTTGTGATATATTTGTGATTATTTGAATATAAAAGAATTACTCTTTGTTATTTAATATAACTTTAAATCTGAATGATATGTTTAGAACATTGGTGTTGAGCAATTTGAATAGAATTATACAGAGAAGATTGAAGTGACTATAACCTGACCTAGATGATAAATATGTTGAAAATATTTTACAAGATGCTATTGAGAATATTGGGAAAGGTAAAGTAATAACAGAGATTTAAAGAAAAGAAATAAAACATTATCCTTTCACTTCAAATTACCAGAGGATTTAGGTCATTTAAAAGTTCTAAATAGGATAAAGATTTCAGGAAATGAGTGGAATATAATACCAGTCACTAAGGAAGAGAAAATACTGGTGTTAAAATGATGTTAATGAATAAGGGAATATTTAAAGATAAATTATTAGAATTAACTTGGGGAAAAAGCCATTTGAAACACTGATAACAGCTATAGATATTAATGGGCTTCCACGTAGTTAACTTAATCTAAGTTAAGATTTTTCTCCCCTCCCAAACTCCAATCCAGGCAAACTGTCCTTTCTATTCCTACCATCTCTGTCTTTGCCCCAACTCTCTTCTGTGCTTTCACTTCCTCCTCATTTACTTCTCATAGAATTCCTTTTTTTAAAGCACAACTTAAACATCACCTTCTACAGGAGGCCTTTCACAATCTCTTCAATCACTAGTCCTCTCCCTTTCGAACTATCTTGTATTTCTTTGTGTTTGTTTGTATATGTCCTTGTTTCCCATTAGATTGTGAGATTCTTGGGGGCAGGGGCTTTTTTTTAGTTACTTTCTTTGTGTTTCCAGTGCTTGGAACAGTGACTGACACATAATAGGCTCTTAATAAAGGGTTTCTGACTCTTTGTTAGTATGCAATCTCCCTGAAAATAGGGATTGTTTCCTTCATTTTGTGTACATCACCAGTGTCTAGTACCATACATAGTAAGTCCTTAAAAAATACATGTTTGTCTGATTGATTCTGTCTGCCATTGGTAAGGCAAAGCTTAATGATCAGGTGATAGCTAATCAGTAAGAACATCTATTCATCACATAAAGCTTTGGAACTAACTTTGGAACCAGTTCAAGGAATCATAAAAACAATAACCAAAGTACAGGGCTTCGATCCAACCTAGAGAGAGTCACCATGCCAATGAGGTTAGTAGAAGAGAAAGTTATTGAATTCAGATTGAGTCAATAATGATCAATTGTGTGTGGACAGGGACAGAAATCAGGAGAAATAGAAATAGTTGGTTGTCAAGGCTAGGGAAAGGGAGAAAAGCACAATCAAGAAAAAACGCAGAGCTATAAAAGAGAAGATGGCATGGTTCCCCCAAATCCTGGCCAAATGCCAGATTCAGCTCAGTATTCCTTAGGAAAAAATGAGACAAAACCACGGTGTTGTCACAAATTAGAGGGGATCGTAAAGGCCATCTAATCCAATCCTTTCATTTTGCATATGATGAAATAACTAGTAAAATGACTTGTCCAAGGTCATATAGGGAAGGTCAGAGATGAGATCTGAAACTTAGCTCTCTGAATCCACAGTCACTGCTATTTCTACCATAGTATGCAAATTTCGAATCTCTCCTATTGATTCTTAAAGGGACATAATTCTTAGAAGCTGAAACTCATAAAGCTGATTTTAAATGTAACCTTTGGATACTGTAAAATAAGTCACACTTGATTTCTCAAAAAAACAAGATATAAGGCAATTAGACGATTTTTGAATGTCAGGGAGACTTTCAGGCATAGCTTTGTACATTGACACATAGCTCTGAGAATCCAAAGTGTGTTTAAAAGTATGCTATAAACAACAGTTTTAAGTGTGCTTTTGTGAATGCATAGGGTTTGTGACTATTTTTCCCTTGCAAAATAGTTTGAAGCATTGAAAATCACCTCATTTATATCAGTGTTTTTATGATATGCTACTTCTGTTTACATTTAAATGGCTATCAGTGATCCTTGAAATTTTGATTAGCCAGAGTAATACTAATAGACATGGTTTCTCCCCATTGCTCCCCAGGGGGGAGGAACAGCAATAACATGGCAGCTACCCAAGTTCATGCTGTCCAAGCAACATTATAACCTGATTCTCATCATCAACAGGCATTGATGAGTGTCAGCGATGGGCAATTTTCTCTCTCCTATTCTTTTTGTGCATAAAGGGGAAATTGTGTATTTTAAAACAGCAAGCAATCCTCATCAAGAGAATTCAATTCAATTCAACCCAACTAATGTTTATTGAAGGCATTCTCTGTGCAGGACCCTTTGCTGGGTTCTGGAGCAACACGTAGGAAAAGAGACAAATTCTCTTTTCAAGGAAAAACATCATCTGAGGGCAGAGAGAATAAGAGGAGAATATGGAATAGAAGAAAAATATTCATGATAAAAGTATAATGTTATATTCTAAAAAAGAGCAGGTAATGCAACCATGTCATTAAAATTTTTAAGAAAAACCAAAACTACTTATTTTTATTAAAAGCAATATTCATTGATGATGGACACTTGTAAAAGTATATAGACATGGATATATACTTAGGAAGAAAAGATGTTTCGTGGTAAAATTGGATTATAAGAAAAAGTTCTCTACTAAAATAGCTTGAGTCCAAAAGTGGTAAAAAAAATTATATTAATAGAGCTCAGTATTTAATGATTTCTATTGAACATTATATGCAAATTGTCAGAAATATCAAATGAAAGGAGGTAGAGAGTCTTTTTCCTTTGAGAAAGAAAAATTTACTCCTTTCTAGTTGAAAAAAAAAAAGCAAGGAAATACCTAATGATTGAGAATAGCCTTTTCTTTTTTTTTTTTTTTGTTTTAAACAATTGGGGTTAGGTAACTTGCCCAAGGTTACACAGCCAGGTTTGTGTGTGTATGTGTGTGTGTGTGTGGGGGGGGGGTGTTAAGTATATGAGGCCAGAATCAATCCCGGATCCTCTGGACTCTGAGGCTGGCACTCTTACTCACTGCACCACCTAGCTGCCCCAAGAATAGCCTTTTCTTTAAGATGAAAAAATCAGTCCCCTTCAAACTGGAAAAACTACAAACATATACTCAATAAAAATAACACCTTCCTTTGAGATGGAAAAAGTATTCCTGATTAAAGAAAAGATAGTAAAGGATCCATGCTTCTGTTGTGTTAATGCACTGAATTTCGGTAAAGTTTCTCTTTCCTACAGCTTCTGCTAAAATACATGGTACGAACAAAATAGGGATTTGAAGTAAGGGGGTAAAAAATCTCTGGAGTATCACTTCCAGAGCTAAGCAAAGTAAAGCTAATGTATCAGATATCGACCACTGTGAAATAAGCTATAGCTAAGAATGGAGAAGTTATGAACAAATCTTGGAAATTTTTATTCTCAAAGAGCATGCATAAAAGAAAGTGTTAAAAGTTTATTTCTTTAAAGCCATGAAGGAAAAAGGGAGGAAGTCTTAAGACTGACTGTTTAATTTGTAAATAAGATACCTCATTATTTTATTTCTTTAAATTTTGCTTTTTCTATACATTTTAATATATTTCTGTTTATGCTTATATAGCATTCTCAGTTTCTTAGTTGCATTTATGTTGAGATCGTTAAATAAACAATTATATCTCATATTAAAATGAATAATTAAGTGAAAATAACCATAATCTACTTGTCTCACTTAACAGAACCTACAGTTTGAACCAAAGACACATTAATTGTACACTTGGTAACAGCTTTCCCTAATTATAAGTTCATAACCTAAGAGGAAATAAACTATCTGAGTTAATTTTGTAAATACAGACTTTAAAAGTGATGGCAAATCTCACAGTAATTTATATGTTAAGAACATAAGTGAGCAGTAAGAAGATGAATGCATAGTCCAAAAAGATGAAGACCAGTGCATTTGATTCAGATGATAAACACATAGGAAGGACCTAATGCAATATCTATGTTCAGTTTGACAGAGAAGAAGCAGATGACCATAAATTAAATACGATCTATAGAAAAGCTAAATCATCCACCCAGTGGCTGCCTGAGAAAGTTGATTAGAATGACGAAATATGACAGTAAGTTCACCTCAAAAGCTCAGCAGGAAAATTTGCTGCAAGTCAGAAGAGGAGAGATTTTTTTTTTTAAGTTTGAAGGGAGACTGGCTACAGAAGAAAAGAAGAAAAGTCTAGCTTCAGAGGGAAGTTCAGAAGGAGATTCTGCTCTGGCAGGAGGAAAAAAAAAACCACTAAAAAATAAGGTTTGGTTTCAGAAGGCTTGCTTCAGACTGTTTTGAGAAAGAAAAAAAAATTAAAAAAAAAACCTGTGGAAGAAACAGACCAGGATCATGCAAGATTTTGAGACTCTTAGCAGAGTGATGAGGAGTAAAACAATGCTAACTTGGAATATACACAGAATTTTTACTATTTAAATACAACTGAGAATAGATTGCATAAAGGAGAGGAAGATACAGTAAAAATTATTACTAGTCAAATAAAAATGAGAGTAAACTCTCCTTATCCTGACTTTTGATTCTCTTTTCTATTCTATGCAGGTATTGCTTGATATAGCTTTTATGGTTAGTAAAGGAAGATAACTAGTTTATATTTTATTCTTGAAAATATATACAAATTCATAAATGTGTACAAGGGCACATACACAAACACAGGTATTTCTTTTCTTTTTTGTCCAATTGCATGGACCGGGCTTAAATGACTAGGCTCTAATAGAGGGATGGGAAATCTTTGACCTCGAGGCCACATGTGGCCTTCTATGTCCTTGAGTGTGGCCTTTTGACTGAATCCAAGTCTTATAGAACAAATTATTTTATTAAGAGGATTTGTTCTGTGAAGTTTGGTTTCAAAGTGCTGTATTTGAGGACCTACAGGACCACATGAGGCCTCGAGGCCACAGGTTTCCACCCCTATAATAGCACTATTTTAACTAGAATAGAAATCTACTCAGCAACATATGTAGGAGTGGCTAGGTGGCAGAGTGAATAGAACACAGGTCCTGGAGTCAGGAGGACTTGAGTTCAAATCTGGCCTTAGACACTTAACACTTACTAGCTGTGTAACTTTGGGCAAGTCACTTAACCCCAATTGCTCTGCCCTCCCCCCTCAAAAAGCAAAAAAAAACAAAAACAAAAAGCAAAAAAGCCATATGTAAAAAGTAATCAGACAACCTCTTCTTAGGGAGTTCCAAGAGTGAGGAACCCACTCACCCCCTGAGGCAGCCCAATCCACTATTTGACAACTAAATTTTAGGAACTTTCAAGAATAAAATTTCCTTTCAGCTTCCACCTATTGATGATTCTGTTGTCCGAGCCAAAAGCAAAACAAAATAAAAAAGCTGATCCCTCTTACATAATACAGCTAATCCCCTTTCCCTCTCCAAGTTTTCCATTTTGTAGGCTAATCATCCCCAGTTCTTCTCATTCACACTCACAAGGCATGGGTTCAACGTCATTAATCCTCTTTCTTGCCTTCTTCTGGACATTCTCCATCTTGTCAAAGTCCTTCCTAAACCTGTCTGTATGAGGGCAAGTGTGAGAAATACTATGACCCAGTCACAAGATTAGCAATAGTTTCTCTAAATGGTATAAGTGTTGATGCCTTTTCAGTTAGTTTGGAGTAAAGAAAGGAATCTTTACCACTGAAGCCTCAGGAAATAAGGGTAGTCTAGGCATTGTCCTTGAGAGTCCTAATTTGCATCAGCTGGGGCTATATGATATTTCAACTAGAGCATTCTCAAGGACAGAAATATTATACCTGGCCTGTAGCCTAGAAGATGACTTGCAGATAGTGATATTTCAAAGGGAGCTAATCTTGCCAGAAATCCTAAGAAGCAAATGATTGACTATACTACATATTAGTAACCATTAGACATATCCTCGTAGAGCTTGAAGATATATACACATGAATTATAAGGATACATTTCAATGACACAGTTGTCAGAAGCTTGATTATCAGAGGTAAAAATAATGTTGGCAACATAGGAATGCATACCAAGATGTCTGAAGAAAGAAGTTATGGTACGAAGTGATATGCAACAAAAAAGCATAAGATGTGCATCTGGGACTCTTAGGGGGTAAGGAAGAATTAAGGTTAGGAGCAGACTGTAGCAGTCTGAGCTGCACTTAGGTGGTGGGAGAATGCAAAGAGCTGATGAGAGCATAGGGACAACCAGTCTGTGATAGGGCAGAGCAAGCTTTTGAAGTATTGAAAAATTCTGCCTGTAGAATGAGTAGCTTTAGTTGAAACAGTATCCAGATCATGCTCCCCAGAGGAATAGGATACTCATATGGGAGTCTGAACTTCCCCTACAGCCTAGTCCATTTCCAATCCAATAATCCTAAAAAAATATAGGTGCAGTAGATGAGTGCTGAGGTCCTTTCTGTAAATAAAATAGCTTAATTTCAGAATTTGCCTTACACCACTAGGTTCCCACCTCTAAAATGTATCCCCACCTTCTTAACATCTGAAGTTTCTCTGATAGGATGAATATCTCCCCTTAAGCACTTAACCATGATCCTTAAAATATAAATGACTGGTTGAGATAACACACTGAATGAAATTTATGTTATAAAATGTCAATGGATTGATTAAAAAAGTATAACTTTGATAGCAGATTCACTCTCATTTCTGCTATTTCCTACACTGCAGAGAGCACAACTCCTATAAGCTAAACATGTTTGAACTCCAAAGACTATTTTATGGAGGGCTCACATAGGGCAAGCACTCCAGGACCTCTGCAACAACAGCACTGTCCTTCACCAGTGGACAGAATTTAATCTCTGTCTGCAGAACAGTCTCAGCAGCTCTGAACCAACAGCAAGGTTCCAAGACCTCTGCAACAACAGGACTGTCCTTCACCAATGGACAAATATGGGAAAACAACATCAAAACAGACAGACAAAGTACCAGCATAACAGCCATGTCTCCTCAGTCCTTGGCAGCTCTGGGTGGCAGCTCTCAAAAGTCCTGGGCAATTCAAACTGGCCCTCAGCAATCCTCTCCATCTCTCTCTGCCTCCAAGATGCTGCTTCCAAAAAGTTCTTCTGCCTCTCTCTTTTCTTGTGTCTCTCTAAATTTAAGTCACCAGCTCCTTCCAGTTCAGCCCTCTCTTTTCATGTCAACAAGTCCATCCCATAACTGGGATTCACAAGCTCTGGGTTTTAACACAATCAAACCAAAAACCAAGCCAATACAGGGAGGTCTTTAAATTCCATTACTATTACAACATGGTGGATAGAAGAAGTGATACAAGGACACAGTCAAGGTCTCTCTGGAAAACTTTGTAATCAATTGGATGACACCAACAAAGAATCTCATAGCATTGCCCAAAGCAAAGAAGGCACTATGCTCTATGAGTGAAGCAGAATTGCAGTAGCTCTAAAGGAAAATGAGATGCACAAATTTAGAGACATCACTCCAAATGTTCACCTGGACTATTCGTGCCCAACCTGTAGTAGAGCATTCCAAGCTCGAATTAGTGTGATCAGTGGCAATTGAACTCACTGTACCCTGACTCCAACATTGCGATGACAGTTTGGTCCTCTTCTAGAATGAAAAACAACTACTAACAAACAAACCAATTAAATTAAAGAGTAATTGAACAAATAACTAAAGACTGACCACAATAATATAATATGGACCTGAAGCAAGAGGAAAAGTTACCCCCTAAGGGGCTGTCTGAGAAGGCAGGACCTCCTTCAGACCAAGAAAAGCCCTTTCCTGAATCTCTTTCCCATTCTCACTCCTTTCTTTCTCTATGGCAAGCAATCATCTTTTCTTCTTTTTCATTTTATTTTATAAATGCTTTGTGTTTGTACATCACTTTCAATTCTAAATGTTATGTCTCCCTCTCTCCTATCCAAGGAGTCATTCATCAGTAACAAAGATGGAAAAGGTTAAGCTTGATCATGACAATTGTCTAGGTTTCAGCTTTGACTATATGACTAGGGCTTAAAATTGCATTCCAGTATGATTGGACCACATCACAATTCCAGGAACAGTGTATTACAGTGAGGCTGTCATCTCCTAGCCCATCTAACAATTGTCACTTTTCCTCTTTGGTAGAACTTTGTCAGTCCAAAGGGTGTGAGGCGAAACTGCACAGTTGCTTTCATCTGTATTTCTCTTAATGATTATTTTGGAATTGTTTTATTCTATTGTTGCTGGCTTGCCTTTCTTCTTTTGAGACTTACTGTTCATATCCTTTCATATAGCTTAGATATCATGCTTTATTTCGGAAAATTGTTCCGAGAATATTTTTTCTAGTTAACTGTTTAACTTCTGTCTAATTTTAACTGCATTGATTTTGTTTGTGTAGAATTTCCAATTTTATGCAAAATTTTAATTTCTTTCCTGCTATCCTCTTTATCCCTTATTTGGTGAAGAACACTTTCCTAGCTGTGAAAGATATCACCTTTGCCTTTCTTCCAATTCATTTATGGTATGACCATTTATATTTAGGTCATGTATCCATTTGGGGATTATTTTGGCATATGACATCAGAGTTTGGTCTAAACCTAATTTATATCAAAAAACGTTCCACATCTTCTGATAATTTTTTAATACGTTGTCTTTACCCAAGTAGCTAGTGTCTTTGGGTTTATTGAAAATTATGTTACTATGTTTTGTGGTTTCAGGATTTCATGTACTTAATCTATTCTGCTGATAAAATTTTCTATCTTTTCACCAGTGCCAAATAGTTTTGATTACTCCTTTGTAGTGTACTTTGATATCTGGTATTCCTAGTTGTATTTCTTCAGTTTCTGTGTTTGTCTTGCTAGAAGAATCTCCAAAATTTTATATATAGTTATTTCAAAAGACATTTCTTTTTCTATCTCTTCCTGCTGGGTTTAGTTGGTAATATATAGAAGTGATGATGATTTATATGGTCTTATTTTGTATCCTGCTTTTTTACTGAAGTATTTTTTTTACTCCTAAAAATTATTAATTTTTAATTTGTGGAAGAAAAAAAATAATTTCCATAACATAGTATAATTAAAAATAATTTATTGAACATGAAACAGAAAATGCCCTCAATAAAAGGATTTGTTCTGTAAAACTTGAACTCAGTCAAAAGGCCACACCCAAGGACCTGGGACTCTTTGCAGACCCAGGTTCCCCACCCCTAGGCTTGGGTCTTTCTTTGAAATGGAGTAAGGGTGATAATTATACTTAATTTTGTGTAGAATGGACCATTGCTCCCTCATCTTTTGAAGTGATTGGTACCATTACCCACTTGGGGACAATATTTTCTCTTGAAATTCAAGTTTAAGATACTAATCCCAGGAAGGAATTCATAAGTGGAAGTTGTCTATGAAGGAAATGGAGGGTGAGTGTAATGTTGATTCCAAACTCTATTTTAAAATATTATGATATTTTCCTTGTTCAAGATTCCTAAAAAATGTTACCTGGAATTGCTCAGATGTATATTAAATAAAATTGTTTCTAGTTAGATTTGAGCCTAAATTGCTGAGGACATAAATATTTTTTCTCCTTTAACACAGACCTGACTGAGTACTCCTGTATATAGCAAATTGTTGGCTTTCTTTTTCTTATCCATTCTGCTATTCTGGTTTTATTGAATTCTTTAACCCATTCACTTTTAGGGTTAAACTTTTTTAGCCTTGTGTTTTCTTCCACTTATTTCTTTTGTATTGATTTTCATCCCTTTACTCTTTTAAGTCAGCACTTTGCCCGTGTAATTAGTTTTTATACACTGATTTGATGCTAGTCTATTTCTACAGGATGTCTCACTGCTCCTGTTTACCTCCTCTATTCCAAATTCCTTGACTTTACTAAAAGTTCTAGGAAATTTTCTTGTATTACTTACTATTATGTGATAGTCTGGTAAAAAAAAATTCTGTTATTATATTTTACCAAAAATATGGAAAGGGCTTGATGTATGGATGAGAAATAGAGTACTGTCAAAAGAGTTGTAAGGTAGTGTGTTAACTTACTGAATCAATTTATTTTTTTCAATTAACAAATTATAAGCATAATTGATGTTATATTCTCTACTTTTTTTGGAAGTTTTGTGTGTGTTGGGGGAGGGGAGAGATTGGAAAATTTTTCTGAGTTTTTACAAGCAGTATTAAGAATTAGGTAGGAATTGGAAATGGAGTCGTTCCTCAGGAAACTAGATAGAATCAGAGAGGAAATGTATATAATTAGATGATAGGCCATTTAGGAAAGAGGAATAGGAATGGTTATAAAATTTCCTTAAAAAATAGATCCATTGGAAACATAAAAGCTGATAGTAAATATGGAATAATGATACTCTGGTACTTCTATAAGTCTTTAATCATTCCTGAATTATGGAATGGGAGTGATCACTGTGACTTTTTAATCCAATTTTATTTCCAGTCTTGCTTCCTCTTTCAACATTATGTTGTGTACTAAGAAATGTAGTTGTGCTTTCAACCATGATAAGTATTCACTACTATAAAAATGTTATCAAATTTGGAAGTCTATTCCATTCTGTGTCTATTTAGGTCTTTTTTTTTCCTTTCTATCTTCATCTCTAAATGTTCTTGGGATAATCAAGCTTAGTTGAAGCTCATATGAAACTGTTGGGAGCTTTCCAAAAATGGTGTGGGCTTCCTCAACAGAATGAGTTCCTCCTGCTTGGAGGTCTTCAAGAGAAGGTTGAATGACCACATCTTGGGTAAGTTATAGCAGGGATTCCTTTGGTGTATGGGTTGGACTAGATGACCACTGAGGTCACTTCCAACTTTAAAATTCTGTGATTGCATGAAATTTAGGATTTATGGAGAAGGCAGAGGAGGGTGAAAAAGAGATGGAAGGTAAGTATGACAAAGGGCAGAAGAAGAGACTTGATTTGAAGAAGAAAGGTCCTTAGTAGGAGGAAGAGGAGGATACAGATCCAAGACTGGGATAGAGACCTAGTAATGGTATTGCAGGGTATGCACAGTTTGGTTGCTCTTTGGGCATAGTTCCGAATTGCTCTCCAGAGTGGTCGGATCAGTTCACAACTCCATCAATAGTGCATTGATGTCTCAATTTTTCCACATCTTCCCCTCTTTTTTGTCATATTAGCCAGTCTGAGAGGTGTGAGGAGATACATCAGGATTGTTTTAATTTGCATTTCTCTAATCAAAAGTGATTTGGAACACTTCTTCATATGTTTATGGATACCTTTGATTTCTTCATCTGAAAACTGCCTGTTTATATACTTTAACTATTTATCAATTGGGGAATGGCTTGTATTCTTTCCCAAGAGGGAAAGGTCCTGAGCTCAAAGAGAAAGAAGTTTATCAGTTAAGTAAGACATATTGGGAAAACAAGGTAAGAAATAACACGAGTAAGAAGTTAGGTGTGTATTTCTTTTTTTTTTTTAATGTTTAATAGCTCTTTTTTATTTTTTAGTTTAGTTCATTAATTTCCACAAGATTTTGAATTACAAATTTTCTCCCAACCACCCCAAAATGGTAATCCCACTGAATATCCCCTGCTCCAATTTACTATTTCCCGTATCTTCCCCCATACCCCTCTGACTTTCCAGTATGGGTTGGTGGATCTCTATGCTCCAGTTCCTGTATATGTGTGTGTATACATACATACATATATATTAAACATTTGATTTTAAAACTTTGAATTCCAGATTATTTTCTCTTCCTCCCTCAGCATCCACCCTTACTGGGAAGATAAGCAATTCAATATAGGTTGTACATGTTTAACTATGCAAAACATTTCCGTAGTGAATTATTGTGAAAGACTGACTATATTTCCCTCCATCCTATCCCACCTCTGACTTGTTCTATCCTCTACTTTGATCCTGTACTTTACAAAAGTGGATGCTTCCAACTTAACTCCCCTCATCCTGCCCTCTCTTCCAACATCCCCCCTCTCATTCCCTTCCCTGCTACTCTCCTTTACGGTGATATACACTGTTTAGTGTGTATGTCATTCCCTCCCTAAGCCAAATTCAAAGAGAATAAAGTTGACTCATTCCATTTTGCCTTCCTGTTCTTCCCCTCCATTGTGACCATTTTCCCTTGCCTCTTCTATATGAGATAATTTACCCCATGCCATATCTCCCCATCTCCTTTCATTATATTCCTCTCTCACCTCTTAATTTCACCTTTTAAGTATCATCCCTTCCTATTAAATTGGTCCTGTGCCCTCTGTCTATCTTTAACTGTACACATATATACACACAGTCACATATGTACTCATACATAATATATATATATATAGTCATATATTTATGTATACATACTCACACACACATTTCTATTCCCTTCAACTATTCTCATACTGAGAAAAGTTTCACAAGTTACAATTATTGTTTTTCTATATAGGAATGTAAATAGTCCAACTTTGATAAGTTCCTTATGATATCTTTTCCCTGTTTACCTTCACATGCTTCTCTTGCCTCTTGCATCTGAGTGTCAAATTTTCTATTCAGCTCTGGTTTTTTTTTATCAAGAATGATTGAAACGGGGGTGGCCAGGTAGCACAGTGAGTAAGAGCACTGTCTCCAGTGTCGGGATGACCTGGAGATAGTATTACAGGCTCAGACACTTAGCACCCACCCAGAAACACCTGGCCGTACAACCTTGAGCAAGTTACTTAACCCCAATTGCTTAGGGGTGACCAGGTGGCTCAGCAAGTAAGAGCACTGGCTCCAGTGTCGGGATGACCTGGGGATCAAATCTGGGTTCAGATACTTGGCACCACACCCAGAAATAACTGGCCATGTAACCTTGAGCAAGGTACTTAACCCCGATTGCTTTAAAAAAAAGAAAGAATGATTGAAAGTCCTCTATTCCATTGAATGACCATATTTTCTCCTGAAACATAATACTCAGTTTTGCTGGGTAGGTGATTCTTGGTTTTAATCCCAGTTCCTTTGACCTCCAGAATAGCATATTCCAAGCCATTTGATCCCTCAGTGTAGAAGCTACCAGATCCTGTGTTATACTGATTGTATTTCCACCATATTCAAATAGTTTCTTCCTGGCTTCTTGTAATATTTTCTTCTTGATATGGGAACTTCAGAACCTGGCTACAATATTCTTAGGAATTTTCTTTTTGGGATCTTTTTCAGGAGATTATCTGTGGGTTCTTTCAACCTCTATTTTGCCCTCTGGTTCTAAAACATCAGAACAATTTTCCTTGAGAATTTCTTGAAGGATGATTTCTAGGTTCTTTCTTTGATCATGGCTTTAAGATAGTCCAATAATTTTAAAAATTATCTCTCTTGGATCTATTTTCAAGGTCAGTGATTTTTCCAATGAGATATTTCACACTTCCTTCTATTTTTTTTTCATTTGTTTCAGTCTGGTTAGTAATATCTTGATTTATCATAAAGTCACTAGCTTCCATTTGCTCCAATCTAACTCTGAAGGAATGATTCTCTTCAGCAAGCTTTTGAGATACTTTTTCCATCTGGCAAATTCAGCTTTTTAAGGCATTCTTCTCCTCATTGGCTTTTTGAGCCTTTTTGCCATCTGAGTTAGTCTATTTTTTAAGTTGTTATCTTCTTTAATCAGGTTGTTGATTCTCATTTCATAATTTTCTTCCATTATTCTCATTTCTCTTCCCAATTTTTCCTCCACTTCTCTTATTTGGTTTTTCAAATTCTTTTTAAGTGCCTCTATGACCTATAACCAGCACATATTTTTCTTGGAAGCTTTTGGTGCAGGAATTCTGACTTCATTGTCTTCCTCCTGTTCCATGCTTTGATCCTTTTTTTCCCCAAAGTAGGAGTGCAAAGTCACATTGCTCTGCTTGCTTTGCTTTCTTCGCTTGCTCATTTTGCCACTCAATTACTTGACTTTTGAGCTTTTTGCCACAGTAGAACTCTGCTCCTAGAAAGGGGAACTTTGTTCCAATTGCTGGGGTTTTCACAGCTGCTGGAGCTTTTAGTTAGGTGCCCTCTCTGAAGCCTCCACACACTCTGGCAAACTGGTCACACACACCAAGACGTTCACCCTAGACAGCAATCCAGATCCAAGCAGGTTAAAGCAAGAGCGATTACCCCTCAGGCTGGTCGCTTGGTTCACCTACAATCTGCAGACCAGGAGCTCTGAAGTAGCCACCTAATGGTGGTTGCATGGCCACCACACCTCAGATGCTTCTCCCTCCTGAGATCCAAGACCAGACCGCACTCCTGAACTCCCAGATATCAGTGTCCACACTGCACTGCCCTGTCAATTTGTCCTTAGCATCTATGGGTTGATAATTCTGGAAACTGCCACAGCTGCTGGTGATCTGAAATCCCTCCAGCTGGCAGCTGGTTGGGTTACCCTGAGGCTAAAACCTCTTGCTCATGCTACCACATTGCTGACTCCAGGGTCCTGGCCTGCAGAATGTAGGAGGACAAAGTGAACTTTCAGAGGGTAACCTGTCTTTCTTTGACCTGCTTGGACCTGTGTCACAGTCTTGTGTGGTTGACCTGTGGTGAGTAAGGCTAGCATGCCAGAGCTTGTGGTGACTGTTGAGTGGGTTCCCTCCTCATAGCTCCTACAACAGCTCTGACAACAGCTGCCAAAACCCCAGAAGTTTGGGACACAGCTCTCTCCACTGTGGAAGCAGAGTTTGACCATGGTAAAGAGTTCAAAACTAAAGTAATTGGCTGGCAAGATGAGCCAACAGAGGAAGCATAATCAGACCATAGTATCTTTTTTTTTTTGGGGGGGGGAAGAGGATCAAAACATGGAACCAGAAGAAGACAACAAAGTCAAAACTCCTACATCAAAAGCCTCCAATAAAAATATGAACTGGTCACAGGCCATGGAGGAGCTCAAGAAGGATTTTGAAAATTAAGTAAAACTAGTGGAGAAAAAACTGGGAAGAAAAATAAGAATGATGCAAGAAAATCATAAAAATGAGTCAACAACCTGAACATGGAATAGGAAAAAATTATGACCAAACAAGAGATAGAGAACATTATGATGTGCAAAATAGATGATTTTGATTACATTAAATTGATACGTTTGTGCATAAATAAAGCCAATGAAACCAAGATTAGAAGGGAAGCAGGAAGCTGGGAAAAAAATTTTTACATTCAGTTTCTCTGATAAAATACTCATTTCTAAAATTTATAGAACATGGAGTCAAATTTATACGAATGCAAGCCATTCCTCAATTGATAAATAGTCAAAGGATATTAACAAGCAGTTTTCAGATGAAGAAATTAAAGTTATTTATATTCATATGAAAATATTTTAAATCACTGTTGATTAGAGAAATGCAAATCAAAATAACTGAGGTACCATATCCCACCTATCAGATTGACTAATGTGATAAAATAGGAAAATGATAAATGCTGGAGAAGACATGGGAAAATTGGAACACTAATGCATTGTTGGTAGAGTTGCTAGGTCCAACCATTTTGGAGAGTGATTTGGAACTATGCCCTAAGGGCTTTACAATTGTGCATACCTTTTAACCCAGAAATACTTAGGGTCTGTGTGCAAAATAGACCATAAAAATGGGAAAAGTACCCACATGTACAAAAATATTTATAGCAGCTCTTTTTGTGGTGGCCAAGAATTGGAAATTGAGGGGATGCCCATCATTTGGGAAATGACTGAACAAGTTGTGGTATAAGAATGTAATGGAATATTATTGTGCTATGAGAAATGATGAGCAGGTGGACTTCAGAAAAACCTGATAAGACTTATATGAACTGATGCTGAGTGAAATAAGAAGAACCAGGAGAACATTGTACAGAATAACAGCCACATTGTGTGATGACTAACTTCAGAAGACTTAGCTCTTCTCAGTAAAGCAAGGATCTAAAACAACTCCAAAAAATTCATGATGAAAAATACTATCTACATCCAGAGAAATAACTTTGAAGTCTGAATGCTGATGAAAGTGTACTATTTGCTCATTTTTTGTGTTATTGCTGTTTTGTTTTGTTTCTTCTTTCTTATGGTTCCCCCAATTATTTCTAATTCTTCTTTACATCATGAATAATGTGAAAATTGGTTCAATATAAATGTGTATGTAGAGCCTAAATCAAATTACATGTAATCTTGGGGAGAGAGAAAGGAAGGGAGAAGGAGAAAATTTTAAACTCAAAATATTGTGGAAGTGAATGTTGAAACCTACAAACAATTTTTTTTTATTAAAAAGGAAGAAAAAAAAGAATGCTGGTAGTCCAGGGGTTAATCAGGGGCTCAGTTCCACTACTGATCAGCACAGAAAGTTTAACCAGCTGTTTCCAACCTGAAGCTATTCCCCACTTCCTCATATAGTGTGCTGACTCTCCACCCCTGGAGGGACTCACCATAGTGATGTTGAACTTAGTATAGACATGTAAATAGTGTAGCCCAGAGGTGGGGAACACAGGTTCCCCACTCCAGTCATAGCCCACTGCAGCTCAGAATTCTCAAGTTCTAGGGATCCCAACCTTCCAAATCCTGGAATAATAGGCATGATCCACCTCATCCTGCTTTCATGGTCATTATCATGGACAAATAATTCATGTAGTGACCAACATTTTGGTGATTAACTTCTCTTGAATTAAGAAGGCCTCATAGAACAGTTGCAGTCCATCACCAATGGATACTCAAATCTTTTCCATCTTTATAAAAACCTTTCAAAACATATGTCCAATTGAATGGTCTTTGAGAACCCAAGGTTTTCTTCATGGTAAAAAAAGTCTTCTAATAAAGACTCTTGTAAATAAATATATAATATTTTTAAAAATATATTTATAAATAACAATTTTATAATATAGCAATAAAACTATTAATGAACATTTTATAATTGAAAAATTGATAAACTTAATTTATATTTATTAATAAATAATATTGTGTTGTATAAATATCAAAATATAATAAATAATATAAATAAGATTTCTAAAAATATATTTTAAAATATAAAATTTTTAAAATAAATATAAAATGAGAAATAAAAATAATAGTCATAAAATGATTTGTTTACAAAATAGTTTTCTCACAACAACCTTCTGAGGTATAGAGTACGAGATACATTATTCCCATTTTGCTGATGAAGAAACTGATATTTAGAGTGATTAAGTGACCCACTCATGGCTACCTAGCTAACAATTCTTTTTCGCTCAGTGACTCTAACCTAAAAGTATTGATTTCAAGGACAGTGTTCTTTCCACTACACAAGTTAATATGTCTCCTGCTGAGAAAGAATGGCAGGGAGTGGGAAGGAGGGAGTGGGGGACTTATGGGGAGAGAAGGAAGAAGGAAATAGAAACTCCAAGATGAAAAATATATCAATGGAAGATTGAAACCTAAAATCAAGATGTACCTCTCTATCTTTATCTTGTGTCTTTTACCTAATATTTCTACCCTTTTCATTTTCTTTTTTTCCTCTTTATGCTAAAAGACTTTTTTTTCCTTTAAATGATATCACTTAAATTGATTAAATATTTAAAAGGTTAATGGGAATCAATCAATCATTCTATAATAGGGGATCTTAACTTTTCATGTTCCATGGATACCTTTGGAAGTCTGATAAAAATTGTAGACCCCTTCTCAGAATAATATTTTAAGTGTATAAAAAATACCTAGGCTCATAAATGAAACCATTTATAGGGAAAGACTTATCAAAATATTTTTTTAAAGAATGTCATGAACCTAAAGTTAAGATCACCAGCTCTGCAAGGATTTATTAAGGACATATTCTATATTTCAGGGGCAACAAGGTGTCACAGTGGGTAGAGTAAGAAAAACTTGAGGTAAAATCTAGATTTAGACACTCTCTAGCCATCTAAGTTTGGGCAAGTAACTTAACGTCTGTTTGTCTCAGTTTCCTTATTTGTAAAATGAGGATTATAATAGCACCTGCCTCCCAAGGTTGTTATTAGAATTGAATGAGATGATATTTGTAAAGCCCTTAGCAGAGTGTCTGGCACACAGTGTTAGTTATAATAATAATTGCTATTATTACTCCTGCTACTATTTTTGAGGCATCGGTCTAAGCATGGGGGATACAAAGATAAAAATAAAGCCGCCCTTGCATTAAGAACTTTTGTGATTTTCAGTGGAGATAACACATACATTTTTAAGTATATAAAAATGCAATAATAAACATTGGACATTGTTTTCAGTGATATAGGGAACTCCTGGGTGATGATGTCCCTTCTATTAATGCAGGTTTGTTTCTCTGTAACTTCTCTGCAACATGCAATCCTAGAGAGTAACCTACAGCACAGAGAGGTTAAGTGACTTGCCTAGGTTCACGGAGCCAATATGTCAGAGGCATGACCTAAGTTAACTATTCCTAGCATGTTGCAGGTGGTGTAGTGGACAGAGCACTGGGCTTAGATTCAGGGAAACCTAAGTTCAAATTTGACCACGGATGTTTAGTAGCTATGTGACCCTTTACAAGTTCCTTCAATTCTGTTTGCCTGAGTTTCCTCAATTGAAAAATGAGAATAATACTGATACCTGTTGTCATTCAGTCATTTCAAAGTCTTCATGACCCCATTTGGGTTTTTCGTGGTAAAGATAGTAGAGTGATTCACTATTTCCTTCTCCAGCTCATTTTAAAGATGAAGAAATTGAGACAAACAGTTAAATGCCTTACCCAGGGTCATACAGCTCATATGTGTCTGATGCCAAATTGAACTCAGGTCTTCTTGACTCTAGGTCAGGCACTCTATTAGCTGTCTGATAAAGATAATACCTACCTCACAGCAGTGTGGTGAGCATCAAATGAGCTGCTATTTAGTAGAAAAAGAAGAAGAAGAAGAAGAAGAAGAAGAAGAAGAAGAAGAAGAAGAAGAAGAAGAAGAAGAAGAAGAAGAA
>NW_027187347.1:712267-712455 GCF_028583685.1 Petaurus breviceps papuanus
AAGAAGAAGAAGAAGAAGAAGAAGAAGAAGAAGAAGAAGAAGAAGAACAAGAAGAACAAGAACAAGAAGAACAAGAACAAGAAGGAAGAAGAAGGAGAAAGAAGAAGAAAGAAGAAGAAGAAGAAGAAGAAGAAGAAGAAGAAGAAGAAGAAGAAGAAGAAGAAGAAGAAGAAGAAGAAGAAGAAGAA